>NC_141063.1:1207500-1807500 GCF_041138505.1 Cibotium barometz
AATATCCTATTTGACTAGCTTACTATACAAGGTGTAAGTGTGTCATATAAGTATTGCAGGGGTATAAAGGAAATATTTCAAAGCAAATGATGAGCTTCCACTAGGCGTGTAGAAAAAATGAAGGAGGGGATCCCTTTATATAGGTGATGGCTCCTTCATATACATGAAATTCACCTTTTTTTGCATGTATGAGTCCCAGTCAGCATGCACTTCATATTAGATGAGTAAACTCAAGGAAAAAGGGGCTAGACTAAGGCTTACTATAGCAAGATCCCACCATGCACTAATGCAACTAGAGTTAGAGAGTTTATATGAATTTGACCCATTATTTTACAAGTACTTCTTAAAGGTTTCAAAAAGGAAAACCGAATTTTTAACATATGCTAAACGTCAAGGCTATATTCTGAGGTAAAATCCCACTCACAAAGTGCTAAGTATTCTCAAATAAAACGTAAGGGTGACTGTTTATTTAATTAAAGGAAAGGTCAATTATAGCTATGGATATCAAAAGGTCATCTAAAATTAAAGTACAAGAACTATTACCTAAATACAATTTCTATTTTTAGAAATTTAAAAAACAAAGAACTGGAAAAATACAAATGTAAGGGTTTATTGGCATCAAGGTCATCTTTCATATATTTAAGATTATTTTTTTACTATAGTGAAGAGATATATTCAATTTTAGCAATATCTAGGGTAAAGAGTGTATCGGTCTTAATTAAAAATTCATTTCCCTATGTTTTGATATTCTTAGTCAACCAAAGATTTAAATAAATATCATTTCACAAACACAGTGATTTAAAACACCAAGAAAGGGGCACGTAGTTTGCTAATTTCAAATATGAGAGGCATACCTATTTGTATGATAGTTTTGGCTTGATGTTGTTTCACTCTAACAAATGAAGAAAACCACTCCCAAATACTTCAAAAATCAACAGGTACTTCAAGCATAGATTTCAGTCCCCTACACTCTCCAAAGTTGGCTTAAATATCCTATTTGACTAGCTTACTATACAAGGTGTAAGTGTGTCATATAAGTATTGCAGGGGTATAAAGGAAATATTTCAAAGCAAATGATGAGCTTCCACTAGCCGTGTAGAAAAAATGAGGGAGGGGATCCCTTTATATAGGTGATGGCTTCTTCATATACATGAAATTCACCATTTTTGGCAGGTATGAGTCCCAATCACCATGCACTTCATATTAGATGAGTAAACTCAAGGAAAAAGGGGCTAGACTAAGGCATACTAAAGCAAGATCCCACCATGCACTAATGCAACTAGAGTTGGAGAGTCTATATGAATTTGGCCCATTATTTCACCAGTACTTCTTAAAGGTTTCAAAAAGGAAGACCGAATTTTTAACATATGCTAAACTTCAAGGGGTATATTCTGAGGTAAAATCCCACTCACAAAGTGCTAAGTATTCTCAAATAAAACCTAAGGCTGACTGTTTATTTAATTATAGGAAAGGTCAATTATAGCTATGGATATCAAAAGGTCATCTAAAATTAAAGTACAAGAACTATTACCTAAATATAATTTCTATTTTTAGAAATCAAAAAAACAAAGAACTGGAAAAATACAAATGTAAGGGTTTATTGGCATCAAGGTCATCTTTCATTTATTAAAGATTTTTTTTTTACTATAGTGAAGAGATATATTCAATTTTAGCAATATCTAGGCTAAAGAGTGTATCGGTCTTAATTAAAAATTCATTTCCCTATGTTTTGATATTCTTAGTCAACCAAAGATTTAAATAAATATCATTTCACAAACACAGTGATTTAAAACACTAAGAAAGGGGCATGTAGTTTGCTAATTTCAAATATGAGAGGCATACCTATTTGTATAATAGTTTTGGCTTGATGTTGTTTCACTAACAAATGAAGAAAACCACTCCCAAATCCTTCAAAAATCCACAGGTACTTCAAGCATAGAATTCAGTGCCCTACACTCTCCAAAGTTGGCTTAAATATCCTATTTGACTAGCTTACTATACAAGGTGTAAGTGTGTCATATAAGTATTGCAGTGGTATAAAGGAAATATTTCAAAGCAAATGATGAGGTTCCACTAGGCGTGTAGAAAAAATGAGGGAGGGGATCCCTTTATATAGGTGATGGCTCCTTCATATACATGAAATTCACCTTTTTTGGCATGTATGAGTCGCAGTCACCATGCACTTCATATTAGATGAGTTAACTCAAGGAAAAAGGGGCTACACTAAGGCTTACTATAGCAAGATCCCACCATGCACTAAAGCAACTAGAGTTGGAGAGTCTATATGAATTTGACCCATTATTTCACCAATACTTCATAAAGGTTTCAAAAAGGAAGACCGAATTTTTAACATATGCTAAACTTCAAGGGGTATATTCTGAGGTAAAATCCCACTCACAAAGTGCTAAGTATTCTCAAATAAAACGTAAGGGTGACATTTTTTTTTAGTATAGGAAAGGTCAATTATAGCTATGGATATCAAAAGGTCATCTAAAATTAAAGTACAAGAACTATTACCTAAATACAATTTCTATGTTTGGAAATTAAAAAAATAGAGAACTAGAAAAATACGAATGTAAGGGTGTATTGGCATCAAGGTCATCTTTCATTTATTAAAGATTATTTTTTCACTATAGTAGTGAAGAGATATATTCAATTTTAGCAATATCTAGGCTAAAGAGTGTATCGGTCTTAATTAGAAATTCATTTCCCTATGTTTTGATATTCTTAGTCAACCAAAGATTTAAATAAATATCAATTCACAAACACAATGATTTAAAACACTAAGAAAGGGGCATGTAGTTTGCTAATTTGCAATATGAGAAGCATACCTATTTGTATAATAGTTTTGGCTTGATGTTGTTTAACTAACGAATGAAGAAAACCACTCCCAAAATCTTCAAAAATCCAGAGGTACTTCAAGCATAGAATTCAGTGCCCTACACTCTCCAAAGGTTGCTTAAATATCCTATTTGACTAGCTTTCTATACAAGGTGTAAGTGTGTCATGTAAGTATTGCAGGGGTATAAAAGAAATATTTCAAAGCAAATGATGAGCTTCCACTAGGCGTGTAGAAAAAATGAGGGAGGGGATCCCTTTATATAGGTGATGGCTCCTTCATATACATGAATTTTACCTTTTTTGGCATGTATGAGTCCCGTCACCATGCACTTCATATTATATGAGTTAACTCAAGGAAAAAGGGGCTAGACTAAGGCTTACTATAGCAAGATCCCACCATGCACTAATGCAACTAGAGTTGGAGAGTCTATATGAATTTGACCCATCATTTTACCAGTACTTCTTAAAGGTTTCAAAAAGGAAGACCGAATTTTTAACATATGCTAAACTTCAAGGGGTATATTCTGACGTAAAATCCCACTCACAAAGTGCTAAGTATTCTCAAATAAAACCTAAGGGTGACTGTTTGTTTAATTATAGGAAAGATCAATTTATAGCTATGGATATCATAAGGTCATCTAAAGTTAAAGTACAAGAACTATTACCTAAATATAATTTCGATTTTTGTAAATTAAAAAAACAGAGAACTGGAAAAATACAAATGTAAGGGTTTATTGGCATCAAGGTCATCTTTCATTTATTAAAGATTTTTTTTTTACTATAGTGAAGAGATATATTCAATTTAGCAATATCTAGGCTAAAGAGTGTATAGGTCTTAATTAAAAATTCATTTCCCTATGTTTTGATATTCTTAGTCAACCAAAGATTTAAATAAATATAAATTCACAAACACAATGATTTAAAATACTAAGAAAGGGGCATGTAGTTTGCTAATTTAAAATATAAGAGGCATACCTATTTGTATAATAGTTTTGGATTGATGTTGTTTCACTAACGAATGAAGAAAACCACTCCCAAATCCTTCAAAGATCCAACGGTACTTCAAGCATAGAATTCAGTGCCCTACACTCTCCAAAGTTGGCTTAAATATCCTATTTGACTAGCTTACTATACAAGGTGTAAGTGTGTCATATAAGTATTGCGGGGTATAAAAGAAATATTTCAAAGCAAATGATGAGCTTCCACTAGGCGTGTAGAAAAAATGAGGGAGGGGATCCCTTTATATAGGTGATGGCTCCTTCATATACATGAATTTCACCTTTTTTGGCATGTATGAGTCCCGTCACCATGCACTTCATATTATATGAGTTAACTCAAGGAAAAAGGGGCTAGACTAAGGCTTACTATTGCAAGATCCCACCATGCACTAATGCAACTAGAGTTGGAGAGCCTATATGAGTTTGACCCATTAATTTATCACTACTTCTTAAAGGTTTCAAAAAGGAAGACCTAATTTTTAACATATGCTAAACTTCAAGGGGTATATTCTCAGGTAAAATCCCACTCACAAAGTGCTAAGTATTCTCAAATAAAATCTAAGGGTGACTGTTTGTTTAATTATAGGAAAGGTCGATTTATAGCTATGGATATCAAAAGGTCATCTAAAGTTAAAGTACAAGAACTATTACCTAAATACAATTTCTCTTTTTGGAAATTAAAAAAATAGAGAACTGGAAAAATACAAATATAAGGGTTTATTGGCATCAAGGTCATCTTTCATTTATCAAAGATTATTTTTTTACTGTAGTGAAGAGATATATTCAATTTTAGCAATATCTAGGCTAAAGAGTGTATAGGTCTTAATTAAAAATTCATTTCCCTATGTTTTCATATTCTTAGTCAACCAAAGATTTAAATAAATATCAATTCACAAGCAGAATGATTTAAAACACTAAGAAAGGGGCATGTAGTTTGCTAATTTGAAATATGAGAGGCATATCTATTTGTATAATAGTTTTGGCTTGATGTTGTTTCACTAAACAAATGAAGAAAACCACTCCCAAATCCTTCAAAAATCCACAGGTACTTCAAGCATAGAAATCAGTGCCCTACACTCTTCAAAGTTGGCTCAAATATCCTATTTGACTAGCTTACTATACAAGGTGTAAGTGTGTCATATAAGTATTGCACGGGTATAAAGGAAATATTTCAAAGCAAATGATGAGCTTCCACTAGGCGTGTAGAAAAAATGAGGGAGGGGATCCCTTTATATAGGTGATGGGTCCTTCATATACATGAAATTCACCTTTTTTGGCATGTATGAGTGCATGCACTTCATATTAGATTAGTTAACTCAAGGAAAAAGGGGCTACACTAAGGCTTACTATAGCAAGATCCCACCATGCACTAATGCAACTAGAGTTGGAGAGCCTATATGAATTTGACCTATTATTTTACCAGTACTTCTTAAAGGTTTCAAAATGGAAGACCTATCTTTTAACATATGCTAAACTTCAAGGGGTATATTCTGAGGTAAAATCCCACTCACAAAGTGCTAAGTATTCTCAAATAAAACCTAAGGGTGACTGTTTATTTAATTATAGGAAAGGTCAATTTATAGCTATGGATATCAAAAGGTCATCTAAAGTTAAAGTACAAGAACTATTACCTAAATACAATTTCTATTTTTGGAAATTAAAAAAATAGAGAACTAGAAAAATACAAATGTAAGGGTTTATTGGCATCAAGGTCATCTTTCATTTATTAAAGATTTTTCTTAAACTATAGTGAAGAGATATATTCAATTTTAGCAATATCTAGGCTAAAGAGTGTATAGGTCTTAATTAAAAATTCATTTCCCTATGTTTTGATATTCTTAGTCAACCAAAGATTTAAATAAATATCAATTCAGAAACACAATGATTTAAAACACTAAGAAAGGGGCATGTAGTTTGCTAATTTCAAATATGAGAGGCATATCTATTTGTATAATAGTTTTGGCTTGATGTTGTTTCACTAACAAATGAAGAAAACCACTCCCAAATCCTTCAAAAATCCACAAGTACTTCAAGCATAGAATTCAGTGCCCTACAATCTCCAAAGTTGGCTTAAATATCCTATTTGACTAGCTTACTATACAAGGTGTAAGTGTGTCATATAAGTATTGCAGTGGTATAAAGGAAATATTTCAAAGCAAATGATGAGCTTCCACTAGGCGTGTAGAAAAAATGAGGGAGGGGATCCCTTTATATAGGTGATGGCTCCTTCATATACATGAAATTCACCTTTTTTGGCATGTATGAGTCCCAGTCACCATGCACTTCATATTAGATGAGTTAACTCAAGGAAAAAGGGGCTACACTAAGGCTTACTATAGCAAGATCCCACCATGCACTAATGCAACTAGAGTTGGAGAGTCTATATGAATTAGACCCATTATTTTACCAGTACTTCTTAAAGGTTTCACAAAGGAAGACCGAATTTTTAACATATGCTAAACTTCAAGGGGTATATTCTCTGAGGTAAAATCCAACTCACAAAGTGCTAAGTATTCTCAAAAAAAACCTAAGGGTGACTATTTATTTAAGTATAGGAAAGGTCAATTATAGCTATGGATATCAAAAGGTCATCTAAAATTAAAGTACAAGAACAATTACCTAAATACAATTTCTATTTTTGGAAATTAAAAAAAAAGAGAACTGGAAAAATACAAATGTAAGGGTGTATTGGCATCAAGGTCATCTTTCATTTATTAAAGATTATTTTTTTACTATAGTGAAGAGATATATTCAATTTTAGCAATATCTAGGCTAAAGAGTGTATCGGTCTTAATTAAAAATTCATTTCCCTATGTTTTGATATTCTTAGTCAACCAAAGATTTAAATAAATATCATTTCACAAACACAATGATTTAAAACACTAAGAAAGGGGCATGTAGTTTGCTAATTTCAAATATGAGAGGCATACCTATTTGTATAATAATTTTGGCTTGATGTTGTTTCACTAACAAATGAAGAAAACCACTCCCAAATCCTTCAAAAATCCACAGGTACTTCAAGCATAGAATTCAGTGCCCTACACTCTCCAAAGTTGGCTTAAATATCCTATTTGACTAGCTTACTATACAAGGTGTAAGTGTATCATATAAGTATTGCAGTGGTATAAAGGAAATATTTCAAAGCAAATGATAAGCTTCCACTAGGCATGTAGAAAAAATGAGGGAGGGGATCCCTTTATATAGGTGATGGCTCCTTCATATACATGAAATTCACCTTTTTTGGCATGTATGAGTCCCAATCACCATGCACTTCATATTAGATGAGTTAACTCAAGGAAAAAGGGGCTAGACTAAGGCTTACTATAGCAAGATCCCACCATGCACTAATGCAACTAGAGTTGGAGAGTCTATATGAATTTGACCCATTATTTTACCAGTACTTCTTAAAGGTTTCAAAAAGGAAGACCTAATTTTTAACATATGCCAAACTTCAAGGGGTATATTCTGAGGTAAAATCCCACTCACAAAGTGCTTAGTATTCTCAAATAAAACCTAAGGGTCACTGTTTATTTATTTATAGGAAAGGTCAATTATAGCTATGGATATTAAAAGGTCATCTAAAGTTAAAGTACAAGAACTATTACCTAAATACGATTTCAATTTTTGAAAATTAAGAAAACAGAGAACTGAAAAAATACAAATGTAAGGGTTTATTGGCATCAAGGTCATCTTTCATTTATTAAAGATTATTTTTTTACTATAGTGAAGAGATATATTCAATTTTTGTAATATCTAGGCTAAAGAGTGTATAGGTCTTAATTAAAAATTCATTTCCCTATGTTTTGATATTCTTAGTCAACCAAAGATTTAAATAAATATCAAATCACAAACACAATGATTTAAAACACTAAGAAAGGGGCATGTAGTTTGCTAATTTCAAATATCAGAGGCATACCTATTTGTATAATAGTTTTGGCTTGATGTTGTTTCACTAATGAATGAAGAAAACCACTCCCAAATCCTTCAAAAATGCACAGATACTTCAAGCATAGAATTCAGTGCCCTACACTCTCCAAAGTTGGCTTAAATATCCTATTTGACTAGCTTACTATACAAGGTGTAAGTGTGTCATATAAGTATTGCAGGGGTATAAAGGAAATATTTCAAAGCAAATGATGAGCTTCCACTAGGCGTGTAGAAAAAATGAAGGAGGGGATCCCTTTATATAGGTGATGGCTCCTCATATACATGAAATTCACCTTTTTTGGCATGTATGAGTCCCAGTCAGCATGCACTTCATATTAGATGAGTAAACTCAAGGAAAAAAGGGCTAGACTAAGGCTTACTATAGCAAGATCCCACCATGCACTAATGCAACTAGAGTTAGAGAGTTTATATGAATTTGACCCATTATTTTACAAGTACTTCTTAAAGGTTTCAAAAAGGAAAACCGAATTTTTAACATATGCTAAACGTCAAGGCTATATTCTGAGGTAAAATCCCACTCACAAAGTGCTAAGTATTCTCAAATAAAACGTAAGGGTGACTGTTTATTTAATTAAAGGAAAGGTCAATTATAGCTATGGATATCAAAAGGTCATCTAAAATTAAAGTACAAGAACTATTACCTAAATACAATTTCTATTTTTAGAAATTTAAAAAATAAAGAACTGGAAAAATACAAATGTAAGGGTTTATTGGCATCAAGGTCATCTTTCATATATTAAAGATTATTTTTTTACTATACTGAAGAGATATATTCAATTTTAGCAATATCTAGGCTAAAGAGTGTATCGGTCTTAATTAAAAATTCATTTCCCTATGTTTTGATATTCTTAGTCAACCAAAGATTTAAATAAATATCATTTCACAAACACAGTGATTTAAAACACCAAGAAAGGGGCACGTAGTTTGCTAATTTCAAATATGAGAGGCATACCTATTTGTATAATAGTTTTGGCTTGATGTTGTTTCACTCTAACAAATGAAGAAAACCACTCCCAAATCCTTCAAAAATCAACAGGTACTTCAAGCATAGAATTCAGTCCCCTACACTCTCCAAAGTTGGCTTAAATATCCTATTTGACTAGCTTACTATACAAGGTGTAAGTGTGTCATATAAGTATTGCAGGGGTATAAAGGAAATATTTCAAAGCAAATGATGAGCTTCCACTAGCCGTGTAGAAAAAATGAGGGAGGGGATCCCTTTATATAGGTGATGGCTTCTTCATATACATGAAATTCACCATTTTTGGCATGTATGAGTCCCAGTCACCATGCACTTCATATTAGATGAGTTAACTCAAGGAAAAAGGGGCTAGACTAAGGCTTACTATAGCAAGATCCCACCATGCACTAATGCAACTAGAGTTGGAGAGCCTATATGAATTTGACCCATTATTTTACCAGTACTTCTTAAAGGTTTCAAAAGGAAGACCTAATTTTTAACATATGATAAACTTCAAGGGGTATATTCTGAGGTAAAATCCCACTCACAAATTGCTTAGTATTCTCAAATAAAACGTAAGCGTGACTGTTTATTTAATTATAGGAAAGGGCAGTTTACAGCTATGGATATCAAAAGGTCATCTAAAATTAAAGTACAAGAACTATTACCTAAATACAATTTCTATTTTTGGAAATTAAAAAAACAGAGAACTGGAAAAATACAAATGTAAGGGTTTATTGGCATCAAGGTCATCTTTCATTTATTAAAGATTATTTTTTTACTATAGTGAAGAGATATATTCAATTTTAGCAATATCTAGGCTAAAGAGTGTATCGGTCTTAATTAAAAATTCATTTCCCTATGTTTTGATATTCTTAGTCAACCAAAGATTTAAATAAATATCAATTTGCAAACACAATTTTTTAAAACACTAAGAAAGGGGCATGTAGTTTGCTAATTTCAAATATGAGAGGCATACCTATTTGTATAATAGTTTTGGCTTGATGTTGTTTCACTAACGAATGAAGAAAACCACTCCCAAATCCTTCAAAAATCCACAGGTACTTCAAGCATAGAATTTAGTGCCCTACACTCTCCAAAGTTGGCTTAAATATCCTATTTGACTAGCTTACTATACAAGGTGTAAGTGTGTCATATAAGTATTGCAGTGGTATAAAGGAAATATTTCAAAGCAAATGATGAGCTTCTACTAGGTGTGTAGAAAAAATGAGGGAGGGGATCCCTTTATATAGGTGATGGCTCCTTCATATACATGAAATTCAGCTTTTTTGGCATGTATGAGTCCCAGCCACCATGCACTTCATATTAGCTGAGTTAACTCAAGGAAAAAGGGGCAAGACTAAAGCTTACTATAGCAAGATCCCACCATGCACTAATGCAACTAGAGTTGGAGAGTCTATATGAATTTGACCCATTATTTTACCAGTACTTCTTAAAGGTTTCAAAAAGGAAGACCGAATTTTTAACATATGCTAAACTTCAAGGGGTATATTCTCTGAGGTAAAATCCCACTCACAAAGTGCTAAGTATTCTCAAAAAAAACCTAAGGCTGACTGTTTATTTAATTATAAGAAAGGTCAATTATAGCTATGGATATCAAAAAATTAAAGTACAAGAACTATTACCTAAATATAATTTCTATTTTTGGAAATTAAAAAAATAGAGAACTGGAAAAATACAAATGTAAGGGTGTATTGGCATCAAGGTCATCTTTCATTTATGAAAGATTATTTTTTTACTATAGTGAAGAGATATATTCAATTTTAGCAATATCTAGGCAAAAGAGTGTATCGGTGTTAATTAAAAATTCATTTCCCTATGTTTTGATATTCTTAGGCAACCAAAGATTTAAATAAATATCAATTCACAAACACAATGATTTAAAACACTAAGAAAGGGGCATGTAGTTTGCTAATTTGAAATATGAGAGGCATACCTATTTGTATAATAGTTTTGGCTTGATGTTGTTTCACTAACGAATGAAGAAAACCACTCCCAAATCCTTCAAAAATCCACAAGTACTTCAAGCATAGAATTCAGTGCCCTACACTCGCCAAAGTTGGCTTAAATATCCTATTTGACTAGGTTACTATACAAGGTGTAAGTGTGTCATATAAGTATTGCAGGGGTATAAAGAAAATATTTCAAAGCAGATGATGAGCTTCCACTAGGCGTGTAGAAAAAATGAGGGAGGGGATCCCTTTATATAGGTGATGGCTCCTTCATATACATGAAAATCACCTTTTTTGGCAGGTATGAGTCCCATTCACAAACACAATGATTTAAAACACTAAGAAAGGGTCATGTAGTTTGCTAATTTGAAATATGAGAGGCATACCTATTTGTATAATAGTTTTGGCTTGATGTTGTTTCACTAACGAATGAAGAAAACCACTCCCAAATCCTTCAAAGATCCACAAGTACTTCAAGCATAGAATTCAGTGCCCTACACTCTCCAAAGTTGGCTTAAATATCCTATTTGACTAGCTTACTATACAAGGTGTAAGTGTGTCATATAAGTATTTTAGGGGTATAAAGGAAAATTTCAAAACAAATGATGAGCTTCCACTAGGCGTGTAGAAAAACTGAGGGAGGGGATCCCTTTATATAGGTGATGGCTCCTTCATATACATGAAAATCACCTTTTTTGGCAGGTATGAGTCCCATTCACCATGCACTTCATATTAGATGAGTTAACTCAAGGAAAAAGGGGGCTAGACTAAGGCTTACTATAGCAAGATCCCACCATGCACTAATGCAACTAGAGTTGGAGAGTCTATATGAATTTGACCAATTATTTTACCAGTACTTCTTAAAGGTTTCAAAAAGGAAGGCCCAAATTTTAACATATGCTAAACTTCAAGGGGTATATTCTGAGGTAAAATCCCACTCACAAAGTGCTAAGTATTTTTAAATAAAACCTAAGGCTGACTATTTATTTAATTATAGGAAAGGTCAATTATAGCTATGGATATCAATAGGTCATCTAAAATTAAAGTACAAGAACTATTACCTAAATACAATTTCTATTTTTGGAAATTAAAAAACAGAGAACTAGAAAAATACAAATGTAAGGGTGTATTGGCATCAAGGTCATCGTTCATTTATGAAAGATTATTTTTTTACTATAGTGAAGAGATATATTCAATTTTAGCAATATCTAGGCTAAAGAGTGTATCGGTCTTAATTAAAAATTCATTTCCCTATGTTTTGATATTCTTAGTCAACCAAAGATTTAAATAAATATTTATTCACAAACACAATGATTTAAAACACTAACAAAGGGGCATGTAGTTTGCTAATTTCAAATATGAGAGGCATACCTATTTGTATAACAGTTTTGGCCTGATGTTGTTTCACTAACGAATAAAGAAAACCACTCCCAAATCCTTCAAAAATCCACAGGTACTTCAAGCATAGAATTCAGTGCCCTACACTCTCCAAAGTTGGCTTAAATATCCTATTTGACTAGCTTACTATACAAGGTGTAAGTGTGTCATATAAGTATTGCAGGGGTATAAAGGAAATATTTCAAAGCAAATGATGAGCTTCCACTAGGCGTGTAGAAAAAATGAGGGAGCGGATCCCTTTATATAGGTGATGGCTCCTTCATATACATGAAATTCACCTTTTTTTGGCATGTATGAGTTCCAATCACCATGCACTTCATATTAGATGAGTTAACTCAAGGAAAAAGGGACTAGACCAAGGCTTACTATAGCAAGATCCCACCATGCACTAATGCAACTAGAGTTGGAGAGCCTATATGAATTTGACCCATTACTTTACCAGTACTTCTTAAAGGTTTCAAAAAGGAAGACCGAATTTTTAACATATGCTAAACTTCAAGGGATATATTCTGAGGTAAAATCCCACTCACAAAGTGCTAAGTATTCTCAAATAAAACCTAAGGGTGACTGTTTATTTAATTATAGGAAAGGTCAATTTATACCTATGGATATCAAAAGATCATCTAAAGTTAGAGTACAAGAACTATTACCTAAATACAATTTCTATTTTTGGAAATTAAAAAAATAGAGAGTCTATATATATTTGACCCATTGTTTTACCAGTACTAAAGGTTGCAAAAAGGAAGATCAAATTTTTAACATATGCTAAACTTCAAGGGGTATATTCTGAGGTAAAATCCCAGTCACAAAAGCTAAATACTCTCAAATAAAACCTAAGGGTGACTGTTTATTTAATTATAGGAAAGGTCAATTATAGCTATGGATATCAAAAGGTCATCTAAAGTTAAAGTACAAGAACTATTACCTAAATACAATTTCTATTTTTGGAAATTTAAAAAACAAAGAACTGGAAAAATACAAATGTAAGGGTTTATTGGCATCAAGGTCATCTTTCATTTATGAAAGATTATTCTTTTACTATAGTGAAGAGATATATTCAAGTTTAGCAATATCTAGGCTAAAGAGTGTATCGGTCTTAATTAAAAATTCATTTCCCTATGTTTTGATATTCTTAGTCAACCAAAGATTTAAATAAATATCAATTCACAAACACAAAGATTTAAAACACTAAGAAAGGGACATGTAGTTTGCTAATGTGAAATATGAGAGGCATACCTATTTGTATAATAGTTTTGGCTTGATGTTGTTTCACTAACGAATGAAGAAAACCACTCCCAAATCCTTCAAAGATCCACAAGTACTTCAAGCATAGAATTCAGTGCCCTACACTCTCCAAAGTTGGCTTAAATATCCTATTTGACTAGCTTACTATACAAGGTGTAAGTGTGTCATATAAGTATTTTAGGGGTATAAAGGAAATATTTCAAAACAAATGATGAGCTTCCACTAGGCGTGTAGAAAAAATGAGGGAGGGGATCCCTTTATATAGGTGATGGCTCCTTCATATACATGAAAATCACCTTTTTTGGCAGGTATGAGTCCCATTCACCATGCACTTCATATTAGATGAGTTAACTCAAGGAAAAAGGGGGCTAGACTAAGGCTTACTATAGCAAGATCCCACCATGCACTAATGCAACTAGAGTTGGAGAGTCTATATGAATTTGACCCATTATTTTACCAGTACTTCTTAAAGGTTTCAAAAAGGAAGGCCCAAATTTTAACATATGCTAAACTTCAAGGGGTATATTCTGAGGTAAAATCCCACTCACAAAGTGCTAAGTATTCTCAAATAAAACCTAAGGGTGACTGTTTGTTTAACTATAGGAAAGGTCAATTTATAGCTATGGATATCAAAAGGTCATCTAAAGTTAAAGTACAAGAACTATTACCTAAATATAATTTCGATTTTTGTAAATTAAAAAAATAGAGAACTAGAAAAATACAATTGTAAGGGTGTATTGGCATCAAGGCCATTGTTCATTTATGAAAGATTATTTTTTTACTATAGTGAAGAGATATATTCAATTTTAGCAATATCTAGGCTAAAGAGTGTATCGGTCTTAATTAAAAATTCATTTCCCTATGTTTTGATATTCTTAGTCAACCAAAGATTTAAATAAATATCAATTCACAAACACAATGATTTAAAACACTAAGAAAGGGACATGTAGTTTGCTAATGTGAAATATGAGAGGCATACCTATTTGTATAATAGTTTTGGCTTGATGTTGTTTCACTAACGAATGAAGAAAACCACTCCCAAATCCTTCAAAGATCCACAAGTACTTCAAGCATAGAATTCAGTGCCCTACACTCTCCAAAGTTGGCTTAAATATCCTATTTGACTAGCTTACTATACAAGGTGTAAGTGTGTCATATAAGTATTTTAAGGGTATAAAGGAAATATTTCAAAACAAATGATGAGCTTCCACTAGGCGTGTAGAAAAAATGAGGGAGGGGATCCCTTTATATAGGTGATGGCTCCTTCATATACATGAAATTCACCTTTTTTGGCAGGTATGAGTCCCATTCACCATGCACTTCATATTAGATGAGTTAACTCAAGGAAAAAGGGGGCTAGACTAAGGCTTACTATAGCAAGATCCCACCATGCACTAATGCAACTAGAGTTGGAGAGTCTATATGAATTTGACCCATTATTTTACCAGTACTTCTTAAAGGTTTCAAAAAGGAAGGCCCAAATTTTAACATATGCTAAACTTCAAGGGGTATATTCTGAGGTAAAATCCCACTCACAAAGTGCTAAGTATTCTCAAATAAAACCTAAGGGTGACTGTTTGTTTAACTATAGGAAAGGTCAATTTATAGCTATGGATATCAAAAGGTCATCTAATGTTAAAGTACAAGAACTATTACCTAAATACAATTTCTATTTTTGGAAATTAAAAAAATAGAGAACTGGAAAAATACAAATGTATGGGTTTACTGGCATCAAGGTCATCTTTTATTTATTAAAGATTATTTTTTCACTATAGTGAAGAGATATATTCAATTTTCGCAATATCTAGGCTAAAGAGTGTATAGGTCTTAATTAAAAATTCATTTCCCTATGTTTTGATATTCTTAGTCAACCAAAGATTTAAATAAATATCAATTCACAAACACAATGATTTAAAACACTAAGAAAGGGGCATGTAGTTTGCTAATTTCAAATATGAAAGGCATACCTATTTGTATATTAGTTTTGGCTTGATGTTGTTTCACTAACGAATGAAGAAAACCACTCCCAAATCCTTCAAAGATCCACAGGTACTTCAAGCATAGAATTCAGTGCCCTACACTCTCCAAAGTTGGCTTAAATATCCTATTTGACTAGCTTACTATACAAGGTGTAAGTGTGTCATATAAGTATTGCAGGGGTATAAAGGAAATATTTCAAAGCAAATGATGAGCTTCCACTAGGCGTGTAGAAAAAATGAGGGAGGGGATCCCGTTATATAGGTGATGGGTCCCTTTATATAGGTGATGGGTCCTTCATATACATGAAATTCACCTTTTTTGGCATGTATGAGTCCTTGTCACCATGCACTTCATATTAGATGAGTTAACTCAAGGAAAAAGGGGCAAGACTAAAGCTTACTATAGCAAGATCCCACCATGCACTAATGCAACTAGAGTTGGAGAGCCTATATGAATTTTACCCATTATTTTACCAGTACTTCTTAAAGGTTTCAAAAAGGAAGACCAAATTTTTAACATATGCTAAACTTCAAGGGGTATATTTTGAGGTAAAATCCCACTCACAAAGTGCTAAGTATTCTCAAATAAAACCTAAGGGTGTCTGTTTATTTAATTATAGGAAAGGTCAATTATAGCTATGGATATCAAAAGGTCATCTAAAATTAAAGTACAAGAACTATTACCTAAATACAATTTCTATTTTTGGAAATGAAAAAAACAAAGAACTGGAAAAATACAAATGTAAGGGTTTATTGGCATCAAGGTCATCTTTCATTTATTAAAGATTATTTTTTTACTATAATGAAGAGATATATTCAATTTTAGCAATATCTAGGCTAAAGAGTGTATCGGTCTTAATTAAAAATTCATTTCCCTATGTTTTGATATTCTTAGTCAACCAAAGATTTAAATAAATATCAATTCACAAACACAATGATTTAAAACACTAAGAAAGGGGCATGTAGTTTGCTAATTTGAAATATGAGAGGCATACCTATTTGTATAATAATTTTGGCTTGATGTTGTTTCACTAACAAATGAAGAAAACCACTCCCAAATCCTTCAAAAATCCACAGGTACTTCAAGCATAGAATTCAGTGCCCTACACTCTCCAAAGTTGGCTTAAATATCCTATTTGACTAGCTTACTATACAAGGTGTAAGTGTATCATATAAGTATTGCAGTGGTATAAAGGAAATATTTCAAAGCAAATGATAAGCTTCCACTAGGCATGTAGAAAAAATGAGGGAGGGGATCCCTTTATATAGGTGATGGCTCCTTCATATACATGAAATTCACCTTTTTTGGCATGTATGAGTCCCAATCACCATGCACTTCATATTAGATGAGTTAACTCAAGGAAAAAGGGGCTAGACTAAGGCTTACTATAGCAAGATCCCACCATGCACTAATGCAACTAGAGTTGGAGAGTCTATATGAATTTGACCCATTATTTTACCAGTACTTCTTAAAGGTTTCAAAAAGGAAGACCTAATTTTTAACATATGCCAAACTTCAAGGGGTATATTCTGAGGTAAAATCCCACTCACAAAGTGCTTAGTATTCTCAAATAAAACCTAAGGGTCACTGTTTATTTATTTATAGGAAAGGTCAATTATAGCTATGGATATTAAAAGGTCATCTAAAGTTAAAGTACAAGAACTATTACCTAAATACGATTTCAATTTTTGAAAATTAAGAAAACAGAGAACTGAAAAAATACAAATGTAAGGGTTTATTGGCATCAAGGTCATCTTTCATTTATTAAAGATTATTTTTTTACTATAGTGAAGAGATATATTCAATTTTTGTAATATCTAGGCTAAAGAGTGTATAGGTCTTAATTAAAAATTCATTTCCCTATGTTTTGATATTCTTAGTCAACCAAAGATTTAAATAAATATCAAATCACAAACACAATGATTTAAAACACTAAGAAAGGGGCATGTAGTTTGCTAATTTCAAATATCAGAGGCATACCTATTTGTATAATAGTTTTGGCTTGATGTTGTTTCACTAATGAATGAAGAAAACCACTCCCAAATCCTTCAAAAATGCACAGATACTTCAAGCATAGAATTCAGTGCCCTACACTCTCCAAAGTTGGCTTAAATATCCTATTTGACTAGCTTACTATACAAGGTGTAAGTGTGTCATATAAGTATTGCAGGGGTATAAAGGAAATATTTCAAAGCAAATGATGAGCTTCCACTAGGCGTGTAGAAAAAATGAAGGAGGGGATCCCTTTATATAGGTGATGGCTCCTCATATACATGAAATTCACCTTTTTTGGCATGTATGAGTCCCAGTCAGCATGCACTTCATATTAGATGAGTAAACTCAAGGAAAAAAGGGCTAGACTAAGGCTTACTATAGCAAGATCCCACCATGCACTAATGCAACTAGAGTTAGAGAGTTTATATGAATTTGACCCATTATTTTACAAGTACTTCTTAAAGGTTTCAAAAAGGAAAACCGAATTTTTAACATATGCTAAACGTCAAGGCTATATTCTGAGGTAAAATCCCACTCACAAAGTGCTAAGTATTCTCAAATAAAACGTAAGGGTGACTGTTTATTTAATTAAAGGAAAGGTCAATTATAGCTATGGATATCAAAAGGTCATCTAAAATTAAAGTACAAGAACTATTACCTAAATACAATTTCTATTTTTAGAAATTTAAAAAATAAAGAACTGGAAAAATACAAATGTAAGGGTTTATTGGCATCAAGGTCATCTTTCATATATTAAAGATTATTTTTTTACTATACTGAAGAGATATATTCAATTTTAGCAATATCTAGGCTAAAGAGTGTATCGGTCTTAATTAAAAATTCATTTCCCTATGTTTTGATATTCTTAGTCAACCAAAGATTTAAATAAATATCATTTCACAAACACAGTGATTTAAAACACCAAGAAAGGGGCACGTAGTTTGCTAATTTCAAATATGAGAGGCATACCTATTTGTATAATAGTTTTGGCTTGATGTTGTTTCACTCTAACAAATGAAGAAAACCACTCCCAAATCCTTCAAAAATCAACAGGTACTTCAAGCATAGAATTCAGTCCCCTACACTCTCCAAAGTTGGCTTAAATATCCTATTTGACTAGCTTACTATACAAGGTGTAAGTGTGTCATATAAGTATTGCAGGGGTATAAAGGAAATATTTCAAAGCAAATGATGAGCTTCCACTAGCCGTGTAGAAAAAATGAGGGAGGGGATCCCTTTATATAGGTGATGGCTTCTTCATATACATGAAATTCACCATTTTTGGCATGTATGAGTCCCAGTCACCATGCACTTCATATTAGATGAGTTAACTCAAGGAAAAAGGGGCTAGACTAAGGCTTACTATAGCAAGATCCCACCATGCACTAATGCAACTAGAGTTGGAGAGCCTATATGAATTTGACCCATTATTTTACCAGTACTTCTTAAAGGTTTCAAAAGGAAGACCTAATTTTTAACATATGATAAACTTCAAGGGGTATATTCTGAGGTAAAATCCCACTCACAAATTGCTTAGTATTCTCAAATAAAACGTAAGCGTGACTGTTTATTTAATTATAGGAAAGGGCAGTTTACAGCTATGGATATCAAAAGGTCATCTAAAATTAAAGTACAAGAACTATTACCTAAATACAATTTCTATTTTTGGAAATTAAAAAAACAGAGAACTGGAAAAATACAAATGTAAGGGTTTATTGGCATCAAGGTCATCTTTCATTTATTAAAGATTATTTTTTTACTATAGTGAAGAGATATATTCAATTTTAGCAATATCTAGGCTAAAGAGTGTATCGGTCTTAATTAAAAATTCATTTCCCTATGTTTTGATATTCTTAGTCAACCAAAGATTTAAATAAATATCAATTTGCAAACACAATTTTTTAAAACACTAAGAAAGGGGCATGTAGTTTGCTAATTTCAAATATGAGAGGCATACCTATTTGTATAATAGTTTTGGCTTGATGTTGTTTCACTAACGAATGAAGAAAACCACTCCCAAATCCTTCAAAAATCCACAGGTACTTCAAGCATAGAATTTAGTGCCCTACACTCTCCAAAGTTGGCTTAAATATCCTATTTGACTAGCTTACTATACAAGGTGTAAGTGTGTCATATAAGTATTGCAGTGGTATAAAGGAAATATTTCAAAGCAAATGATGAGCTTCTACTAGGTGTGTAGAAAAAATGAGGGAGGGGATCCCTTTATATAGGTGATGGCTCCTTCATATACATGAAATTCAGCTTTTTTGGCATGTATGAGTCCCAGCCACCATGCACTTCATATTAGCTGAGTTAACTCAAGGAAAAAGGGGCAAGACTAAAGCTTACTATAGCAAGATCCCACCATGCACTAATGCAACTAGAGTTGGAGAGTCTATATGAATTTGACCCATTATTTTACCAGTACTTCTTAAAGGTTTCAAAAAGGAAGACCGAATTTTTAACATATGCTAAACTTCAAGGGGTATATTCTCTGAGGTAAAATCCCACTCACAAAGTGCTAAGTATTCTCAAATAAAACCTAAGGCTGACTGTTTATTTAATTATAAGAAAGGTCAATTATAGCTATGGATATCAAAAAATTAAAGTACAAGAACTATTACCTAAATATAATTTCTATTTTTGGAAATTAAAAAAATAGAGAACTGGAAAAATACAAATGTAAGGGTGTATTGGCATCAAGGTCATCTTTCATTTATGAAAGATTATTTTTTTACTATAGTGAAGAGATATATTCAATTTTAGCAATATCTAGGCAAAAGAGTGTATCGGTGTTAATTAAAAATTCATTTCCCTATGTTTTGATATTCTTAGGCAACCAAAGATTTAAATAAATATCAATTCACAAACACAATGATTTAAAACACTAAGAAAGGGGCATGTAGTTTGCTAATTTGAAATATGAGAGGCATACCTATTTGTATAATAGTTTTGGCTTGATGTTGTTTCACTAACGAATGAAGAAAACCACTCCCAAATCCTTCAAAAATCCACAAGTACTTCAAGCATAGAATTCAGTGCCCTACACTCGCCAAAGTTGGCTTAAATATCCTATTTGACTAGGTTACTATACAAGGTGTAAGTGTGTCATATAAGTATTGCAGGGGTATAAAGAAAATATTTCAAAGCAGATGATGAGCTTCCACTAGGCGTGTAGAAAAAATGAGGGAGGGGATCCCTTTATATAGGTGATGGCTCCTTCATATACATGAAAATCACCTTTTTTGGCAGGTATGAGTCCCATTCACAAACACAATGATTTAAAACACTAAGAAAGGGTCATGTAGTTTGCTAATTTGAAATATGAGAGGCATACCTATTTGTATAATAGTTTTGGCTTGATGTTGTTTCACTAACGAATGAAGAAAACCACTCCCAAATCCTTCAAAGATCCACAAGTACTTCAAGCATAGAATTCAGTGCCCTACACTCTCCAAAGTTGGCTTAAATATCCTATTTGACTAGCTTACTATACAAGGTGTAAGTGTGTCATATAAGTATTTTAGGGGTATAAAGGAAAATTTCAAAACAAATGATGAGCTTCCACTAGGCGTGTAGAAAAACTGAGGGAGGGGATCCCTTTATATAGGTGATGGCTCCTTCATATACATGAAAATCACCTTTTTTGGCAGGTATGAGTCCCATTCACCATGCACTTCATATTAGATGAGTTAACTCAAGGAAAAAGGGGGCTAGACTAAGGCTTACTATAGCAAGATCCCACCATGCACTAATGCAACTAGAGTTGGAGAGTCTATATGAATTTGACCAATTATTTTACCAGTACTTCTTAAAGGTTTCAAAAAGGAAGGCCCAAATTTTAACATATGCTAAACTTCAAGGGGTATATTCTGAGGTAAAATCCCACTCACAAAGTGCTAAGTATTTTTAAATAAAACCTAAGGCTGACTATTTATTTAATTATAGGAAAGGTCAATTATAGCTATGGATATCAATATGTCATCTAAAATTAAAGTACAAGAACTATTACCTAAATACAATTTCTATTTTTGGAAATTAAAAAACAGAGAACTAGAAAAATACAAATGTAAGGGTGTATTGGCATCAAGGTCATCGTTCATTTATGAAAGATTATTTTTTTACTATAGTGAAGAGATATATTCAATTTTAGCAATATCTAGGCTAAAGAGTGTATCGGTCTTAATTAAAAATTCATTTCCCTATGTTTTGATATTCTTAGTCAACCAAAGATTTAAATAAATATTTATTCACAAACACAATGATTTAAAACACTAACAAAGGGGCATGTAGTTTGCTAATTTCAAATATGAGAGGCATACCTATTTGTATAACAGTTTTGGCCTGATGTTGTTTCACTAACGAATAAAGAAAACCACTCCCAAATCCTTCAAAAATCCACAGGTACTTCAAGCATAGAATTCAGTGCCCTACACTCTCCAAAGTTGGCTTAAATATCCTATTTGACTAGCTTACTATACAAGGTGTAAGTGTGTCATATAAGTATTGCAGGGGTATAAAGGAAATATTTCAAAGCAAATGATGAGCTTCCACTAGGCGTGTAGAAAAAATGAGGGAGCGGATCCCTTTATATAGGTGATGGCTCCTTCATATACATGAAATTCACCTTTTTTTGGCATGTATGAGTTCCAATCACCATGCACTTCATATTAGATGAGTTAACTCAAGGAAAAAGGGACTAGACCAAGGCTTACTATAGCAAGATCCCACCATGCACTAATGCAACTAGAGTTGGAGAGCCTATATGAATTTGACCCATTACTTTACCAGTACTTCTTAAAGGTTTCAAAAAGGAAGACCGAATTTTTAACATATGCTAAACTTCAAGGGATATATTCTGAGGTAAAATCCCACTCACAAAGTGCTAAGTATTCTCAAATAAAACCTAAGGGTGACTGTTTATTTAATTATAGGAAAGGTCAATTTATACCTATGGATATCAAAAGATCATCTAAAGTTAGAGTACAAGAACTATTACCTAAATACAATTTCTATTTTTGGAAATTAAAAAAATAGAGAGTCTATATATATTTGACCCATTGTTTTACCAGTACTAAAGGTTGCAAAAAGGAAGATCAAATTTTTAACATATGCTAAACTTCAAGGGGTATATTCTGAGGTAAAATCCCAGTCACAAAAGCTAAATACTCTCAAATAAAACCTAAGGGTGACTGTTTATTTAATTATAGGAAAGGTCAATTATAGCTATGGATATCAAAAGGTCATCTAAAGTTAAAGTACAAGAACTATTACCTAAATACAATTTCTATTTTTGGAAATTTAAAAAACAAAGAACTGGAAAAATACAAATGTAAGGGTTTATTGGCATCAAGGTCATCTTTCATTTATGAAAGATTATTCTTTTACTATAGTGAAGAGATATATTCAAGTTTAGCAATATCTAGGCTAAAGAGTGTATCGGTCTTAATTAAAAATTCATTTCCCTATGTTTTGATATTCTTAGTCAACCAAAGATTTAAATAAATATCAATTCACAAACACAAAGATTTAAAACACTAAGAACGGGACATGTAGTTTGCTAATGTGAAATATGAGAGGCATACCTATTTGTATAATAGTTTTGGCTTGATGTTGTTTCACTAACGAATGAAGAAAACCACTCCCAAATCCTTCAAAGATCCACAAGTACTTCAAGCATAGAATTCAGTGCCCTACACTCTCCAAAGTTGGCTTAAATATCCTATTTGACTAGCTTACTATACAAGGTGTAAGTGTGTCATATAAGTATTTTAGGGGTATAAAGGAAATATTTCAAAACAAATGATGAGCTTCCACTAGGCGTGTAGAAAAAATGAGGGAGGGGATCCCTTTATATAGGTGATGGCTCCTTCATATACATGAAAATCACCTTTTTTGGCAGGTATGAGTCCCATTCACCATGCACTTCATATTAGATGAGTTAACTCAAGGAAAAAGGGGGCTAGACTAAGGCTTACTATAGCAAGATCCCACCATGCACTAATGCAACTAGAGTTGGAGAGTCTATATGAATTTGACCCATTATTTTACCAGTACTTCTTAAAGGTTTCAAAAAGGAAGGCCCAAATTTTAACATATGCTAAACTTCAAGGGGTATATTCTGAGGTAAAATCCCACTCACAAAGTGCTAAGTATTTTTAAATAAAACCTAAGGCTGACTATTTATTTAATTATAGGAAAGGTCAATTATAGCTATGGATATCAATAGGTCATCTAAAATTAAAGTACAAGAACTATTACCTAAATACAATTTCTATTTTTGGAAATTAAAAAAATAGAGAACTAGAAAAATACAATTGTAAGGGTGTATTGGCATCAAGGCCATTGTTCATTTATGAAAGATTATTTTTTTACTATAGTGAAGAGATATATTCAATTTTAGCAATATCTAGGCTAAAGAGTGTATCGGTCTTAATTAAAAATTCATTTCCCTATGTTTTGATATTCTTAGTCAACCAAAGATTTAAATAAATATCAATTCACAAACACAATGATTTAAAACACTAAGAAAGGGACATGTAGTTTGCTAATGTGAAATATGAGAGGCATACCTATTTGTATAATAGTTTTGGCTTGATGTTGTTTCACTAACGAATGAAGAAAACCACTCCCAAATCCTTCAAAGATCCACAAGTACTTCAAGCATAGAATTCAGTGCCCTACACTCTCCAAAGTTGGCTTAAATATCCTATTTGACTAGCTTACTATACAAGGTGTAAGTGTGTCATATAAGTATTTTAGGGGTATAAAGGAAATATTTCAAAACAAATGATGAGCTTCCACTAGGCGTGTAGAAAAAATGAGGGAGGGGATCCCTTTATATAGGTGATGGCTCCTTCATATACATGAAATTCACCTTTTTTGGCAGGTATGAGTCCCATTCACCATGCACTTCATATTAGATGAGTTAACTCAAGGAAAAAGGGGGCTAGACTAAGGCTTACTATAGCAAGATCCCACCATGCACTAATGCAACTAGAGTTGGAGAGTCTATATGAATTTGACCCATTATTTTACCAGTACTTCTTAAAGGTTTCAAAAAGGAAGGCCCAAATTTTAACATATGCTAAACTTCAAGGGGTATATTCTGAGGTAAAATCCCACTCACAAAGTGCTAAGTATTCTCAAATAAAACCTAAGGGTGACTGTTTGTTTAACTATAGGAAAGGTCAATTTATAGCTATGGATATCAAAAGGTCATCTAATGTTAAAGTACAAGAACTATTACCTAAATACAATTTCTATTTTTGGAAATTAAAAAAATAGAGAACTGGAAAAATACAAATGTATGGGTTTACTGGCATCAAGGTCATCTTTTATTTATTAAAGATTATTTTTTCACTATAGTGAAGAGATATATTCAATTTTCGCAATATCTAGGCTAAAGAGTGTATAGGTCTTAATTAAAAATTCATTTCCCTATGTTTTGATATTCTTAGTCAACCAAAGATTTAAATAAATATCAATTCACAAACACAATGATTTAAAACACTAAGAAAGGGGCATGTAGTTTGCTAATTTCAAATATGAAAGGCATACCTATTTGTATATTAGTTTTGGCTTGATGTTGTTTCACTAACGAATGAAGAAAACCACTCCCAAATCCTTCAAAGATCCACAGGTACTTCAAGCATAGAATTCAGTGCCCTACACTCTCCAAAGTTGGCTTAAATATCCTATTTGACTAGCTTACTATACAAGGTGTAAGTGTGTCATATAAGTATTGCAGGGGTATAAAGGAAATATTTCAAAGCAAATGATGAGCTTCCACTAGGCGTGTAGAAAAAATGAGGGAGGGGATCCCGTTATATAGGTGATGGGTCCCTTTATATAGGTGATGGGTCCTTCATATACATGAAATTCACCTTTTTTGGCATGTATGAGTCCTTGTCACCATGCACTTCATATTAGATGAGTTAACTCAAGGAAAAAGGGGCAAGACTAAAGCTTACTATAGCAAGATCCCACCATGCACTAATGCAACTAGAGTTGGAGAGCCTATATGAATTTTACCCATTATTTTACCAGTACTTCTTAAAGGTTTCAAAAAGGAAGACCAAATTTTTAACATATGCTAAACTTCAAGGGGTATATTTTGAGGTAAAATCCCACTCACAAAGTGCTAAGTATTCTCAAATAAAACCTAAGGGTGTCTGTTTATTTAATTATAGGAAAGGTCAATTATAGCTATGGATATCAAAAGGTCATCTAAAATTAAAGTACAAGAACTATTACCTAAATACAATTTCTATTTTTGGAAATGAAAAAAACAAAGAACTGGAAAAATACAAATGTAAGGGTTTATTGGCATCAAGGTCATCTTTCATTTATTAAAGATTATTTTTTTACTATAATGAAGAGATATATTCAATTTTAGCAATATCTAGGCTAAAGAGTGTATCGGTCTTAATTAAAAATTCATTTCCCTATGTTTTGATATTCTTAGTCAACCAAAGATTTAAATAAATATCAATTCACAAACACAATGATTTAAAACACTAAGAAAGGGGCATGTAGTTTGCTAATTTGAAATATGAGAGACATACCTATTTGTATAATAGTTTTGGCTTGATGTTGTTTCACTAACGAATGAAGAAAACCACTCCCAAATCCTTCAAAAATCCACAAGTATTTCAAGCATAGAATTCAGTGCCCTACACTCTCCAAAGTTGGCTCAAATATCCTATTTGACTAGCTTACTATACAAGGTGTAAGTGTGTCATATAAGTATTGCAGGGGTATAAAGGAAATATTTCAAAGCAAATCATGAGCTTCCACTAGGCGTGTAGAAAAAATGAGGGAGGGGATCCCTTTATATAAGTGATGGCTCCTTCATATACATGAAATTCACCTTTTTTGGCATGTATGAGTCCTAGTCACCATGCACTTCATATTAGTTGAGTTAACTCAAGGAAAAAGGGGCTACACTAAGGCTTACTATAGCAAGATCCCACCATGCACTAATGCAACTAGAGTTGGAGAGTCTATATGAATTTGACCCATTATTTTACCAGTACTTCTTAAAGGTTTCAAAAAGGAAGGCCCAAATTTTAACATATGCTAAACTTCAAGGGGTATATTCTGAGGTAAAATCCCACTCACAAAGTGCTAAGTATTTTCAAATAAAACCGAAGACTGACTGTTTATTTAATTATAGGAAAGGTCAATTATAGCTATGGATATCAATAGGTCATCTAGAATTAAAGTACAAGAACTATTACCTAAATACAATTTCTATTTTTGGAAATTAAAAAAACAGAGAACTGGAAAAATACAAATGTAAGGGTGTATTGGCATCAAGGTCATCGTTCATTTATGAAAGATTATTTTTCTACTATAGTAAAGAGGTATATTCAATTTTAGCAATATCTAGGCTAAAGAGTGTATCGGTCTTAATTAAAAATTCATTTCCCTATGTTTTGATATTCTTAGTCAACCAAATATTTAAATAAATATCAATTCACAAACACAATGATTTAAAACACTAAGAAAGGGGCATGTAGTTTGCTAATTTCAAATATGAGAGGCATACCTATTTGTATAACAGTTTTGGCTTGATGTTGTTTCACTAACGAATGAAGAAAACCACTCCCAAATCCTTCAAAAATGCACAGGTACTTCAAGCATAGAATTCAGTGCCCTACACTCTCCAAAGTTGGCTTAAATATCCGATTTGACTAGCTTACTATACAAGGTGTAAGTGTGTCATATAAGTATTGCAGGGGTATAAAGGAAATATTTCAAAGCAAATGATGAGCTTCCACTAGGCGTGTAGAAAAAATGAGGGAGGGGATCCCTTTATATAGGTGATGGCTCCTTCATATACATGAAATTCACCTTTTTTGGCATGTATGAGTCCCAATCACCATGCACTTCATATTAGATGAGTTAACTCAAGGAAAAAGGGGCTAGACCAAGGCTTACTATAGCAAAACCCACCATGCACTAATGCAACTAGAGTTGGAGAGCCTATATGAATTTGACCCATTATTTTACCAGTACTTCTTAAAGGTTTCAAAAAGGAAGACCAAATTTTTAACATATGCTAAACTTCAAGGGGTATATTCTGAGGTAAAATCCCACTCACAAAGTGCTTAGTATTTTCAAATAAAACCTAAGGGTGTCTGTTTATTTAATTATAGGAAAGGTCAATTATAGCTATGGATATCAAAAGGTCATCTAAGATTAAAGTACAAGAACTATTACCTAAATACAATTTCTATTTTTGGAAATGAAAAAAACAAAGAACTGGAAAAATACAAATGTAAGGGTGTATTGGCATCAAGGTCATCTTTCATTTATGAAAGATTATTTTTTTACTATAGTGAAGAGATATATTCAATTTTAGCAATATCTAGGCTAAAGAGTGTATCGGTCTTAATTAAAAATTCATTTACCTATGTTTTGATATTCTTAGTCAACCAAAGATTTAAATAAATATCAATTCACAAACACAATGATTTAAAAGGGGCTAGACTAAGGCTTACTATAGCAAGATCCCACCATGCACTAATGCAACTAGAGTTGGAGAGCCTATATGAATTTGACCCTTTATTTTACCAATACTTCTTAATGGTTTCAAAAAGGAAGACCTAATTTTTAACATATGCTAAACTTCAAGGGGTATATTCTGAGATAAAATCCCACTCACAAAGTGCTAAGTATTCTCAAATAAAACCTAAGTGTGACTATTTATTTAATTATAGGAAAGGTCAATTTATAGCTATGGGTATCAAAAGGTCATCTAAAGTTAGAGTACAAGAACTATTACCTAAATACAATTTCTATTTTTGGAAATTAAAAAAATAGAGAACTGGAAAAATACAAATGTAAGGGTTTATTGGCATCAAGGTCATCTTTCATTTATTAAAGATTATTTTTTTACTATAGTGAAGCGATATATTCAATTTCAGCAATATCTAGGCTAAGGAGTGTATCGGTGTTAATTAAAAATTCATTTCCCTATGTTTTGATATTCTTAGTCAAACAAAGATTTAAATAAATATCAATTCACAGACACAATGATTTAAAACACTAAGAAAGGGGCATGTAGTTTGCTAATTTCAAATATAAGAGGCATACCTATTTGTATAATAGTTTTGGCTTACTGTTGTTTCACTAAAACAAATGAAGAAAACCATTTCCAAATCCTTCAAAAATCCACAGCTACTTCAAGCATAGAATTCAGTGCCCTACACTCTCCAAAGTTGGCTTAAATATCCTATATGACTAGCTTACTATACAAGGTGTAAGTGTGTCATATAAGTATTGCAGGGGTATAAAGGAAATATTTCAAAGCAAATGATGAGCTTCCACTAGGCATGTAGAAAAAATGAGGGAGGGGATCCCTTTATATAGGTGATGGCTCCTTCATATACATAAAATTCACCTTTTTTGGCATGTATGAGTCCCAGTCACCATGCACTTCATATTAGATGAGTTAGCTCAAGGAAAAATGGGCTAGACTAAGGCTTACTATAGCAAGATCCCACCATGCACTAATGCAACTAGAGTTGGAGAGCCTATATAAATTTGACCCATTATTTTACCAGTACTTCTTAAAGGTTTCAAAAAGGAAGACCGAATTTTTAACATATGCTAAACTTCAAGGGGTATATTCTGAGGTAAAATCCCACTCACAAAGTCCTAAGTATTCTCAAATAAAACCTAAGGGTGACTCTTTGTTTAATTATAGGAAAGGTCGATTCAAAGCTATGGATATCAAAAGGTCATCTAAAGTTAAAGTACAAGAACTATTACCTAAATACAATTTATATTTTTGGAAATTAAAAAAACAGAGAACTGGAAAAATACAAATGTAAGGGTTTATTGGCATCAACGTCATCTTTCATTTATTGAAGATTATCTTTTTACTATAGTGAAGAGATATATTCAATTTTAGCAATATCTAGGCTAAAGAGTGTATAGGTCTTAAATGAAAATTCATTTCCCTATGTTTTGATATTCTTAGTCAACCAAATATTTAAATAAATATCAATTCATAAACACAATTATTTAAAACACTAAGAAAGGGGCATGTAGTTTGCTAATTTCAAATATGAGAGGCATACCTATTTGTATAATAGTTTTGGCTTGATGTTGTTTTACTGAAGAAAACCACTCAAAAATCCTTCAAAAATCCACAGGTACTTCAAGCATAGAATTCAGTGCCCTACACTCTCCAAAGTTAGCTTATATATCCTATTTGACTAGCTTACTATACAAGGTGTAAGTGTGTCATATAAGTATTGCTGGGGTATAAAGGAAATATTTCAAAGCAAATGAGCTTCCACGAGGCGTGTAGAAAAAATGAGGGAGGGGATCCCTTAATATAGGTGATGGCTCCTTCATATACATGAAATTCACCTTTTTTGGCATGTATGAGTCCCAGTCGCCACGCACTTCATATTGGATGAGTTAACTCAAGGAAAAAGGGGCTAGACTAGGGCTTACTATAGCAAGATCCCACCATGCACTAATGCAACTAGAGCTGGAGAGCCTATATGAATTTGACCCATTATTTTACTAGTACTTCTTAATGGTTTCACAAAGGAAGACCTAATTTTTAACATATGCTAAACTTCAAGGGGTATATTCTGAGGTAAAATCCCACTCACAAAGTGATAAGTATTCTCAAATAAAACCTAAGGGTGACTGTTTAGTTAATTATAGGAAAGGTCAATTTATACCCATGGATATCAAAAGGTCATCTAAAGTTAGAGTACAAGAACTATTACCTAAATACAATTTCTATTTTTGGAAATTAAAAAAATAGAGAGTCTATATATATTTGACCCATTGTTTTTCAAGTACTTCTTAAAGGTTTCAAAAAGGAAGATCAAATTTTTAACATATGCTAAACTTCAAGGGGTATATTCTGAGGTAAAATCCTAGTCACAAAAGCTAAATATTCTCAAAAAAAAAACCTAAGGGTGACTGTTTATTTAATTATAAGAAAGGTCAATTATAGCTATGGATATCAAAAGGTCATCTAAAGTTAAAGTACAAGAACTATTACCTAAATACAAGGTCAATTATAGCTATGGATATCAAAAGGTCATCTAAAGTTAAAGTACAAGAACTATTACCTAAATACAATTTCTATTTTTGGAAATTTAAAAAACAAAGAACTAGAAAAATACAAATGTAAGGGTTTATTGGCATCAAGGTCATCTTTCATTTAATAAAGATTATTTGTTTACTATAGTGAAGAGATATATTCAAGTTTAGCAATATCTAGGCTAAAGAGTGTATCGGTCTTAATTAAAAATTCATTTCCCTATGTTTTGATATTCTTAGTCAATTAAAGATTTAAATAAATATCAATTCACAAACACAATGATCTAAAACACTAAGAAAGGGGCATGTAGTTTGCTAATTTGAAATATGAGAGGCATACCTATTTGTATAATAGTTTTGGCTTGATGTTGTTTCACTAACGAATGAAGAAAACCACTCCCAAATCCTTCAAAGATCCACAGGTACTTCAAGCATAGAATTCAGTGCCCTACACTCTCCAAAGTTGGCTTAAATATCCTATTTGACTAGCTTACTATACAAGGTGTAAGTGTGTCATATAAGTATTGCAGGGGTATAAAGGAAATATTTCAAAGAAAATGATGAGCTTCCACTAGGCGTGTAGAAAAAATGAGGGAGGGGATCCCTTTATATAGGTGATGGCTCCTTCATATACATGAAAATCACCTTTTTTGGCAGGTATGAGTCCCATTCACATGCACTTCATATTAGATGAGTTAACTCAAGGAAAAACGGGCTAGACTAAGGCTTACTATAGCAAGATCCCACCATGCACTAATGCAACTAGAGTTGGAGAGTCTATATGAATTTGACCCATTATTTTACCAGTACTTCTTAAAGGTTTCAAAAAGGAAGACCTAATTTTTAACATATGCTAAACTTCAAGGGGTATATTCTGAGGTAAAATCCCACTCGCAAAGTGCTATGTATTCTCAAATAAAACCTAAGGGTGACTATTTATTTAATTATAGGAAAGGTCAATTATAGCTATGGATATCAAAAGGTCATCTAAAGTTAAAGTACAAGAACTATTACCTAAATACAATTTCTATTTTTGGAAATTTAAAAACAGAGAACTAAAAAAATACAAATAAAAGGGTTTATTGGCATCAAGGTCGTTATCAAAGATTATTTCTTTACTATAGTGAAGAGATATATTCAATTTTAGCAATATCTAGGCTAAAGAGTGTATCGGTCTTAATTAAAAATTCATTTCCCTATGTTTTGATATTCTTAGTCAACCAAAGATTTAAATGAATATCAATTCCCAAACACAATGATTTAAAACACTAAGAAATGGGCATGTAGTTTGCTAATTTCAAATATGAGAGGCATACCTATTTGTATAATAGTTTTGGCTTGATGTTGTTTCACTAACGAATGAAGAAAACCACTCCGAAATCCTTCAAAAATCCACAAGTACTTCAAGCATAGAATTCAGTGCCCTACACTCTCCAAAGTTGGCTTAAATATCCCATTTGACTACCTTACTATACAAGGTGTAAGTGTGTCATATAAGTATTGCAGCGGTATAAAGGAAATATTTCAAAGCAAGTGATGAGCTTCCACTATGCGTGTAGAAAAAATGAGGGAGGGGATCCCTTTATATAGGTGATGGCTCCTTCATATACATGAAATTCACCTTTTTTGGTAGGTATGAGTCGTCCCAATCACTATGCACGTCATATTAGATGAGTTAACTCAAGGAAAAAGGGGCTAGACTAAGGCTTACTATACCAAGATCCCACCATGCACTAATGCAACTAGAGTTGGAGAGTCTATATGAATTTGACCCATTATTTTACCAGTACTTCTTAAAGGTTTCAAAAAGGAAGACCTAATTTTTAACATATGCTAAACTTCAAGGGGTATATTCTGAGGTAAAATCCCACTCACAAAGTGCTAAGTATTCTCAAATAAAACCTAAGGGTGACTGTTTGTTTAACTATAGGAAAGGTCAATTTATAGCTATGGATATCAAAAGGTCATCTAAAGTTAAAGCACACGAACTATTACCTAAATACAATTTCTATTTTTGGAAATTAAAAAAACAGAGAACTGGAAAAATACAAATGTAAGGGTTTATTGGCATCAAGGTCATCTTTCATTTATTGAAGATTATTTTTTTACTATAGTGAAGAGATATATTCAATTTTAGCAATATCTAGGCTAAAGAGTGTATATGTCTTAATTAAAAATTTATTTCCCTATGTTTTGATATTCTTAGTCAACCAAAGATTTAAATAAATATCAATTCACAAACACAATGATTTAAAACACTAAGAAAGGGGCATGTAGTTTGCTAATTGCAAATATGAGAGGCATACCTATTTGTATAATAGTTTTGGCTTGATGTTGTTTCACTAACGAATGAAGAAAACCACTCCCAAATCCTTCAAAAATCCACAGGTACTTCAAGCATAGAATTCAGTGCCCTACACTCTCCAAAGTTGGCTTATATATCCTATTTGACTAGCTTACTATACAAGGTGTAAGTGTGTCATATAAGTATTGCTGGGGTATAAAGGAAATATTTCAAAGCAAATGATGAGCTTCCACTAGGCGTGTAGAAAAAATGAGGGAGGGGATCCCTTTATATAGGTGATGGCTCCTTCATATACATGAAATTCACCTTTTTTGGCACGTATGAGTCCCAGTCGCCATGCACTTCATATCGGATGAGTTAACTCAAGGAAAAAGGGGCTAGACTAAGGCTTACTATAGCAAGATCCCACCATGCACTAATGCAACTAGAGTTGGAGAGCCTATATGAATTTGACCCATTATTTTACTAGTACTTCTTAAAGGTTTCAAAAAGGAAGACCTAATTTTTAACATATGCTAAACTTCAAGGGGTATATTCTGAGGTAAAATCCCACTCACAAAGTGATAAGTATTCTCAAATAAAACCTGAGGGTGACTATTTATTTAATTATAGGAAAGGTCAATTTATACCTATGGATATCAAAAGATCATCTAAAGTTAGAGTACAAGAACTATTACCTAAATACAATTTCTATTTTTGGAAATTAAAAAAATAGAGAGTCTATATATATTTGACCCATTGTTTTACCAGTACTTCTTAAAGGTTTCAAAAAGGAACATCAAATTTTTAACATATGCTAAACTTCAAGGGGTATATTCTGAGGTAAAATCCCAGTCACAAAAGCTAAATATTCTCAAATAAAACCTAAGGGTGACTGTTTATTTAATTATAGGAAAGGTCAATTATAGCTATGGATATCAAAAGGTCATCTAAAGTTAAAGTACAAGAACTATTACCTAAATACAATTTCTATTTTTGAAAATTTAAAAAAAAGAACTGGAAAAATACAAATGTAAGGGTTTATTGGCATCAAGGTCATCTTTCATTTATTAAAGATTATTTTTTTACTATAGTGAAGAGATATATTCAAGTTTAGCAATATCTAGGCTAAAGAGTGTATCGGTCTTAATTAAAAATTCATTTCCCTATGTTTTGATATTCTTAGTCAACCAAAGATTTAAATAAATATCAATTCACAAACACAAAGATTTAAAACACTAAGAAAGGGACATGTAGTTTGCTAATTTGAAATATGAGAGGCATACCTATTTGTATAATAGTTTTGGCTTGATGTTGTTTCACTAACGAATGAAGAAAACCACACCCAAATCCTTCAAAGATCCACTGGTACTTCAAGCATAGAATTCAGTGCCCTACACTCTCCAAAGTTGGCTTAACTATCCTATTTGACTAGCTTACTATACAAGGTGTAAGTGTGTCATATAAGTATTTTAGGGGTATAAAGAAAATATTTCAAAGCAAATAATGAGCTTCCACTAGGCGTGTAGAAAAAATGAGGGAGGGGATCCCTTTATATAGGTGATGGCTCCTTCATATACATGAAAATCACCTTTTTTGGCAGGTATGAGTCCCATTCACCATGCACTTCATATTAGATGAGTTAACTCAAGGAAAAAGGGGGCTAGACTAAGGCTTACTATAGCAAGATCCCACCATGCACTAATGCAACTAGAGTTGGAGAGTCTATATGAATTTGACCCATTATTTTACCAGTACTTCTTAAAGGTTTCAAAAAGGAAGACCTAATTTTTAACATATGCTAAACTTCAAGGGGTATATTCTGAGGTAAAATCCCACTCACAAAGTGCTAAGTATTCTCAAATAAAACCTAAGGGTGACTGTTTGTTTAACTATAGGAAAGGTCAATTTATAGCTATGGATATCAAAAGGTCATCTAAAGTTAAAGTACAAGAACTATTACCTAAATATAATTTCGATTTTTGTAAATTAAAAAAATAGAGAACTTGAAAAATACAAATGTATGGGTTTACTGGCATCAAGGTCATCTTTTATTTATTAAAGATTATTTTTTTACTATAGTGAAGAGATATATTCAATTTTCGCAATATCTAGGCTAAAGAGTGTATAGGTCTTAATTAAAAATTCATTTCCCTATGTTTTGATATTCTTAGTCAACCAAAGATTTAAATAAATATCAATTCACAAACACAATGATTTAAAACACTAAGAAAGGGGCATGTAGTTTGCTAATTTCAAATATGAAAGGCATACCTATTTGTATAATAGTTTTGGCTTGATGTTATTTCACTAACGAATGAAGAAAACCACTCCCAAATCCTTCAAAAATCCACAGGTACTTCAAGCATAGAATTCAGTGCCCTACACTCTCCAAAGTTGGCTTAAATATCCTATTTGACTAGCCTACTATACAAGGTGTAAGTGTGTCATATAAGTATTGCAGGGGTATAGAGGAAATATCTTAAAGCAAATGATGAGCTTCCACTAGGCGTGTAGAAAAAATGAGGGAGGGGATCCCTTTATGTAGGTGATGGCTCCTTCATATACATGAAATTCACCTTTTTTGGCATGTATGAGTCCCAGTCACCATGCACTTCATATTAGATGAGTTAACTCAAGGCAAAAGGGACTAGACTAAGGCTTACTATAGCAAGATCCCACCATGCACTAATGCAACGAGAGTTGGAGAGTCTCTATGAATTTGACCCATTATTTTAACAGTACTTCTTAAAGGTTTCAAAAAGGAAGACCTAATTTTTAACATATGCTAAACTTCAAGGGGCATATTTCGAGGTAAAACCCCACTCACAAAGTGCTAAGTATTCTCAAAAACAACCTAAGTGTGACTATTTAATTATAGGAAAGGTCAATTATAGCTATGGATATCAAAAGGTCATCTATAGTTAAAGTACAAGAACTATTACCCAAATACAATTTCTATTTTTGGAAATTAAAAAAACAAAGAACTCGAAAAATACAAATGTAAGGGTTTATTGGCATCAAGGTCCTCTTTCATTTATTAAAGACTATTTTTTTACTATAGTGAAGAGATATATTCAATTTTAGCAATATCTAGGCTAAAGAGTGTATCGGTTTTAATTAAAAATTCATTTCCCTATGTTTTGATATTCTTAGTCAATCAAAGATTTAAATAAATATCATTTCACAAACACAATGATTTAAAACACTAAGAAAGGGGCATGTAGTTTGCTAATTTCAAATATGAGAGGCATACCAATTTGTAAAATAGTTTTCACTTGATGTTGTTTCACTAACGAATGAAGAAAACCACTCCCAAATCCTTCAAAAATCCAGAGGTACTTCAAGCATAGAATTCAGTGCCCTACACTCTCCAAAGTTGGCTTAAATATCCTATTTGACTAGCTTACTATACAAGATGTAAGTGTGTCGTATAAGTATTGCAGGGGTATAAAGGAAATATTTCAAAGCAAAACTTCAAGGGGTATATTCTGAGGTAAAAATAAGGGAGGGGATCCCTTTATATAGGTGATGGCTCCTTCATATACATGAAATTCACCTTTTTTGGCATGTATGAGTCCCAATCACCATGCACTTCATATTAGATGAGTTAACTCAAGGAAAAAGGGACTAGACTAAGGCTTACTATAGCAAGATCCCACTATGAACTAATGCAACTAGAGTTGGAGAGTCTATATGAATTTGACCCATTATTTTACCAGTACTTCTTAAAGGTTTCAAAAAAGAAGACTGAATTTTTAACATATGCTAAACTTCAAGGGGTATATTCTGAGGTAAAATCCCACTCAAAGTGCTAAGTATTCTCAAAAAAAAACCTAAGGGTGACTGCTTATTTAATTATAGGAAAGGTCAATTCATAGCTATGGATATCAAAAGGTCATCTAAAGTTAAAGTACAAGAACTATTACCTAAATACAATTTCTATTTTTGGAAATTAAAAAAACAGAGAATTGGAAAAATACAAATGTAAGGGTTTATTGGCATCAAGGTCATCTTTCATTTATTAAAGATTATTTTTTTACTTTAGTGAAGAGATATATTCAATTTGAGCAATATCTAGGCTAAAGAGTGTATAGGTCTTAATTAAAAATTTATTTCCCTATGTTTTGATATTCTTAGTCAACCAAAGATTTAAATAAATATCAATTCACAAACAGAATGATTTAAAACACTAAGAAAGGGGCATGTCGTTTGCTAATTTCAAATATGAGAGGCATACCTATTTGTATAATAGTCTTGGCTTGATGTTGTTTCAGTAACGAATGAAGAAAACCACTCCCAAATCCTTCAAAAATCCACAAGTACTTCAAGCATAGAATTCAGTGCCCTACACTCTCCAAAGTTGGCTTAACTATCCTATTTGACTAGCTTACTATACAAGGTGTAACTGTGTCATATAAGTATTGCAGGGGTATAAAGGAAATATTTCAAAGCAAATGACGAGCTTCCACTATGCGTGTAGAAAAAATGAGGGAGGGGATCCCTTTATATAGGTGATGGCTCCTTCATATACATGAAATTCACCTTTTTTGGCAGGTATGAGTCCCAGTCACCATGCACGTCATATTAGATGAGTTAACTCAAGGAAAAAGAGGCTAGTCTAAGGCTTACTATAGCAAGATCCCACCATGCACTAATGCAACTGGAGTTGGAGAGTCTATATGAATTTGACCCATTATTTTACCAGTACTTCTTAAAGGTTTCAAAAAGGAAGACCTAATTTTTAACATATGCTAAAATTCAAGGGGTATATTCTCAGGTAAAATCCCAATCACAAAGTGCTAAGTATTCTCAAATAAAACCTAAGGGTGACTCTTTGTTTAATTATAGGAAAGGTCAATTTATAGCTATGGATATCAAAAGGTCATCTAAAGTTAAAGTACAAGAACTATTACCTAAATACAATTTCTAGTTTTGGAAATTAAAAAACACAGAGAACTGGAAAAATACAAATGTAAGGGTTTATTGGCATCAAGGTTATCTTTCATTTATTGAAGATTATTTTTTTACTATAGTGAAGAGATATATTCAATTTTAGCAATATCTAGGCTAAAGAGTGTATGGGTCTTAATTAAAAAGTCATTTCCCTATGTTTTGATATTCTTAATCAACCAAGGATTTAAATAAATATCAATTCACAAACACAATGATTTAAAACACTAAGAAAGGGGCATGTAGTTTGCTAATTTGAAATATGAGAGGCATACCTATTTGTATAATAGTTTTGGCTTGATGTTGTTTCACTAACGAATGAAGAAAACCACTCCCAAATCCTTCAAAAATCCATAGGTACTTCAAGCATAGAATTCAGTGCCCTACACTCTCCAAAGTTGGCTTAAATATCCTATTTGACTAGCTTACTATACAAGGTGTAAGTGTGTCATATAAGTATTGCTGGGGTATAAAGGAAATATTTCAAAGCAAATGATGAGCTTCCACGAGGCATGTAGAAAAAATGAGGGAGGGGATCCCTTTATATAGGTGATGGCTCCTTCATATACATGAAATTCACCTTTTTTGGCATGTATGAGCCCCAGTCGCCATGCACTTCATATTGGATGAGTTAACTCAAGGAAAAAGGGGCTAGACTAAGGCTTACTATAGCAAGATCCCACCATGCACTAATGCAACTAGAGTTGGAGAGCCTATATGAATTTGACCCATTATTTTACCAGTACTTCTTAATGGTTTCAAAAAGGAAGACCTAATTTTTAACATGTGCTAAACTTCAAGGGGTATATTCTGAGGTAAAATCCCACTCACAAAGTGCTAAGTATTCTCAAATAAAACCTAAGTGTGACTATTTATTTAATTATAGGAAAGGTCAATTTATAGCTATGGATATCAAAAGGTCATCTAAAGTTAGAGTACAAGAACTATTACCTAAATACAATTTCTATTTTTGGAAATTAAAAAAATAGATAACTAGAAAAATACAAATGTAAGGGTTTATTGGCATCAAGGTCATCTTTTATTTATTAAAGATTATTTTTTTACTATAGTGAAGAGATATATTCAAGTTCAGCAATATCTAGGCTAAGGAGTGTATCGGTGTTAATTAAAAATTCATTTCCCTATGTTTTGATATTCTTAGTCAAACAAAGATTTAAATAAATATCAATTCACAGACACAATGATTTAAAACACTAAGAAAGGGGCATGTAGTTTGCTAATTTCAAATATAGGAGGCATACCTATTTGTATAATAGTTTTGGCTTACTGTTGTTTCACTAAAACAAATGAAGAAAACCATTTCCAAATCCTTCAAAAATCCACAGCTACTTCAAGCATAGAATTCAATGCCCTACACTCTCCAAAGTTGGCTTAAATATCCTATTTGACTAGCTTACTATACAAGGTGTAAGTGTGTCATATAAGTATTGCAGGGGTATAAAGGAAATATTTCAAAGCAAATGATGAGCTTCCACTAGGCGTGTAGAAAAAATGAGGGAGGGGATCCCTTTATATAGGTGATGGCTCCTTCATATACATAAAATTCACCTTTTTTGGCATGTATGAGTCCCAGTCACCATGCACTTGATATTAGATGAGTTAACTCAAGGAAAAAGGGGCTAGACTAAGGCTTACTATAGCAAGATCCCACCATGCACTAATGCAACTAGAGTTGGAGAGTCTATATGAATTTGACCATTATTTTACTAGTACTTCTTAAAGGTTTCAAAAAGGAAGACCTAATTTTTAACATATGCTAAACTTCAAGGGGTATATTCTAAGGTAAAATCCCACTCACAAATTGGTAAGTATTCTCAAATAAAACCTAAGGGTGACTATTTATTTAATTATAGGAAAGGTCAATTTATAGCTATGGATATCAAAAGGTCATCTAAAGTTAAAGTACAAGAACTATTACCTAAATGCAATTTCTATTTTTGGAAATTAAAAAAACAGAGAGCTAGAAAAATACAAATGTAAGGGTTTATTGGCATCAAGGTCATCTTTCATTTATTAAAGATTATTTTTTTACTATAGTGAAGAGATATATTCAATTTTAGCAATATCTAGGCTAAAGAGTGTATAGGTCTTAATTAAAAATTCATTTCCCTATGTTTTGATATTCTTAGTCAACCAAAGATTTAAATAAATATCAATTCACAAATACAATGATTTAAAACACTAGGAAAGGGGCATGTAGTTTGCTAATTTGAAATATGAGAGGCATACCTATTTGTATAATAGTTTTGGCTTGATGTTGTTTCACTAACGAATGAAGAAAACCACTCCCAAATCCTTCAAAAATCCACAGGTACTTCAAGCATAGAATTCAGTGCCCTACACTCTCCAAAGTTGGCTTAAATATCCTATTTCACTAGCTCACTATATACAAGGTGTAAGTGTGTCATATAAGTATTGCAGGGGTATAAAGGAAATATTTCAAAGCAAATGATGAGCTTCCACTAGGCGTGTAGAAAAAATGAGGGAGGGGATCCCTTTATATAGGTTATGGCTCCTTTATATACATGAAATTCACCTTTTTTGGCATGTATGAGTCCCAGTCACCATGCACTTCATATTAGATGAGTTTACTCAAGGAAAAAGGGGCTAGACTAAGGCTTACTATAGCAAGATCCCACCATGCACTAATGCAACTAGAGTTGAGGGAGCCCGACACCACTCATACAAGAAACCACTAGCCAACCCATGGTTTACCAAAACCATCTAGAAAAAAACCATGTGCACAATTCCACTTACCACCTCCTTCGTTCCACTCGGTTTCCTCAAACCATGGTATTCATCGAAACCTTAGAACCTTAGATTATTTAATTTATTTTTGCCAAGGATACACACACTTAGGCTAAGCCTATTTAATGTGTTCTCTCTAATGTGCTAATATTATTTTTGTCCATGATCCTAGTCATATGGTAAACCCCACATTCTAGATTAATTAGAGACTTAGATTTTTCAAATTCTTCTAAGTGCTTTCACATAGAGATACACACATGCACACATGTGTCCATATATGCACAAGTGCACCTTCTTTATAATTTTTCTAAGCATATAAGCCTTAGAAATTTTCAAGGTTCCGTCCTAAATTTTAATTTCTCAAGGGCTTTTACTCATCTTTGAGTAATTCTTCCATTCGCACATGCTATTGCATATTTTTTCTTCCTCCAACAATATACCATTTTATTATTTTTAGACCAAATTTTCTTTTATTTAGCATTTTCTCTTTGCACGAGTAGGATAAATCTTACATCTCTTCCACTTAAGCATTGAGATATCCTCATCTCGTGAAATGGGGATAATATTTGGCTAGATCCTTCTCTTTTTCTCAAGTTGCATCTTCAATAGGAAAAAACTTCTTTATATAACCAAGCATTCTCTGGTAATCTTATTTCATAGAGGTTTTTCATGAACATCTAAGATCCCTTCAAGTTCCAACTCCATATGTCCTTGTGTTGGCATGATGACGTGATCATCCTCTAAAATGTGCTCAGGGTCGAATGATACTTCTTCAGTAGGCCTACGCAAAAGACATTCTTGTGAAGCTTAAGATGTGGAGGAAGAAGCAACTCATGAGCTTGATCTCCGATCTTCCTTGAAGGCCCACAATATCTTAGCGACAAATTCTTGTACTTCCCCAAGGATAAAGAACTCCTCTTGGGTCATGACTCAATCTCTTTGGATCTGCATAATGTTTGTGTTTGCCTTGAGCAGCTTTGATATATCTTCTTATCGATTGTATCTAGTTGTCGATTTCATCAAGCATTTGCCTCAGAATATCTACTTAATTAGAAAGGTATAAGGCAATCTTGACCATACAAAGCCCTGAAAGGACTTACAACAATATTTTGATGATAAGAGGAATTATAACCGAATTCAACCAGATGTAGGTAGTTCAACAATCTTTTTAGCTCACATCCACATAGAGCTCTAAGGGTGTCTTCGTCGATAACTTGATTAAACATTTCATTTTGACCATCAAACTCAGGATGATAAGCTATGCTAAGATCAAAAGAAGTCCCAACTGCTTCAAAGAGCAATATCCAGAATCAAGAAGTAAATTTCACGTCTCTATTGCGTATAATCCTACGAGGTAGCCCATGTAAATGGAAGAATATCTTGGCTATATATCTAAGGCAATAAAGGTCTTCTTAATTGGTATAAAGATGTGCAATCTTGATAAGCCTATCAACCACTACGAATATGGAGTCATATCTAGAACCAGAAGGCAACCTGGTGATGAAATCGATACTATTACACTGCCATTTCATTGTTGGAATACCAGAAGGATGCAATTTTCCAGGTAATTTCACTTTTTTGGCTTTAATCTTTTGATAAATAAGGTTTTGAGATGAACAAGATTTAGTACATCCTTTTTCATTCTTGGTCAAAAGAAGCTTTTCTTAATTGATGTACAAGTCTTTACATAACCAACATGTCCTACAATAGGGCTCTCATGATCCTCAACTAGGATTCTATTCTTGAAATTTTCATTGTTTGGAATAAATAAGCGATTATTGAAATACAAGCACCCGTCTTCAAGTTTGTATCCTTGAACCTTGTTCATTTCTTGAACACTTTTGCTTTCTTGTATCAACAAAGTGATAATTGGAATTCTAATCTTCTCCTTAATTTATATAGGGAGGGGATCTGATATATAACCATTATTGCAATCATGGATACTTTCTGACTTAAGGAATCTGTGGTTAAATTTTCTTTTCCATATTTGTACTTGATTTCCTTAATTTTTGCAAGGAGGGAAGTTGATATAACCTTTATTGCAAGCATGCATACTTTCTGACTTAAAGCAGCAGTGTTTTCTTTTCTATATTTATACTTGATTTCAAAATCAAACTCTTACAATATCTGCATCCATCTCCTTTGACACATATTGAGATCACTTTGCGTAAATATCCATTTCAAACTTTTGTTGTCTATTATACCAGAGTAAATCTTTGTCTGAGAAGATAATGCCTCCAATGCATGAGTGACCGCTAAAAGTTTTAAGACATGGACTGTATAATTTCGCTTATGGGGTCTCCTCTTATGTGACTCATAAGCTACTAGCCTTCCTTCTTGCATGAGGATTCTGCCAGCTGCTTATGTGAGTGCTAAAAGTTTGAAGTCATGGACTGTATAATTTTGCTCGTAGGTCCAGGCTACTAGCCTTCCTTCTTTCATAAGGAGTTTGTCAATTGCTACAAAGCCACTTGCATCAGTGATCACCTCAAAAGGCTTGTCAAATTCTTGCAATTTTAGCAAGGGATTGGTCACCAAGGCAATTTTGAGTTTATCAAATGGTGCACTTTGGCACATTGGTGTCTAGTTGAAGGGTAAATCCTTCTTTAGAAGAGCCGTCAAGGGCGAAGCAATCTTGGCATATCTTTGAATAAATATGCAATACCATCCTGTCAACCCGAGAAAGCCTTGAACTTCTTTTATAGTCTTTGGTTCAGGCCACTCTTTCTAACAACCTATACCTTGGCAAGGTTAGCTGAGATACCATCCTTGGACGCAAGTATTCTATGCGATCGGTGAAAAAGGTGCATTTACTCTTCCTAGTAAAGAGTTTATGCCTCCTTAAGATGTATAGAGCTCTTTGAACGTGCTTTTCTTGATCAGCTGCATTCTTGGAGTAAACCAAGATATCGTCAAAGAACACCATAATAAAATCACCTAGATGTCTGTTGCATTAGCCGATTGAAAGTCGCACAGGTGCATTTGTCAACCCAAAAGGCATAACATCAATTTTGATGAACATCTATGCATCGTGCAATCGATCCAAAAGTTCATATGGGTATCGGTTATTTATTCTTACCAATGAACTGATTTAACCCCCTGAAGTCAATACACAACCTTAGAGTCCCATGCTTCTTCCTTTGAAGGAGAACTCATGGGGATACACTAGGGTTGATGAAATTATGTTCCAAGAGTTGATTTAGCTGTTCCTTAAGCTCAATTGTATCAAGTACAATCCTTTTATAAGCCCTTCTTGCAACTAGTTCAGGTTTAGCTTTGGGTACAAGTTCTATACAAATAAAAGAAAAATCATTGGGAACTAAGGAGCCTTCATAGAGTAGGCATTGGGCCACCATGCTAGCGTGCCATAATGCCAGCATTCCATTTTGGGGACTGCAAGATTTGTGAACAAGTTTTCATCTCATAACCCTACTACCAAATATCATTACCAAGATACAAAATAGGACCCCGAAGTGTGTTAAAAAAATGATAAATCAATATATTAGTTGGGTTTCTTTTAAGTACCCTTTGATTATAATGTTTTTAGCAAACCTTGTGAAAAATAAAATGTAATATTAAATCTTTATAGTTGTAACGTTTTGATCGCTCCATCGAATCTCTTTCGCTAACGAATGCAAATCTATCTCATATATCGCAGATGTTTCTCTCTCTTGTGTGCAAACGTCACTTTTCATTTTCGAGAAGAAGACATGGCTTTTCATTTTTTGCGCACACTTCAAAACACGATGAATGGAAAAGATTGCTCCAGTTGTACAGGTTGATGCAAAGGATTTGATATGAAAGCCAGTTTTTCTTTCAACATACGGCCCCCACAAGCTACAAGACTGTAATCTACAATCTCTCTACAGAGCGAATTTTTCAACCATTTATAAAAAATATTTGTGGGGACAGATTTCTCTATTTTGTAATCGCCCGATTTTAAGAGCAAATTAGAGAGGTATTTCGTAGAGTTGAAATTTAATCAGAATATCGTTTTCGATCACACTACCATCAATACATTGAGAGTATCCTTAGAGATGTGTAAGGTTAATCAAAACAATTACACTCTTAACAGATATACTTGAATATGCTCGATCGCCACTAGTACTCACCTATATTCACTCTACTATTTCACTCTACTATTCGGAAAAAATTACAGCTCCATAGAGACAAGGCCTATCAAAATTCTGTCACCACAGATATTTTTTAAATATACCAAAGAAAATTCCTATGGAGTTAGAATTTTCATACTTGGTGTCACACCCACAAACTCTCTAGCAGCCCCATCGTGAGCAAACATTAAATATCAGAATCCCGTAACCTACGTAGTATTACATGCAAATTCAATCTGGGTCAATAAGATCCCCAAGCAAAAAAAAAAAACAGAACCATCAATGTACGCAAAAATTACAAAAACAGAACCCTAATTTTGCTTCAATTTATTGCAATTAGGGTGTTGAAAGCATCATCGCCCCCTCCCACGGTCTTATCACTCGGCATCTGGCCATCGGGCTGCAAACAAAATTACAAAAACAGAAGGATTATGCATCAAGCTAATATAATCAAAACAGCTTACTAAAAATAAATTACCTTAGAGCATTTATCGCTCATTGTGTGCCCCTATTGGGATGGATGCTTTAGAACCTCGGTGAAGGCTTTCTCAGAGTCGAAGAAGGTGATGTGAACATCCTTAGTATTATTATTATTATTATTAATACCGTCATCATGATTATCATTATTGTGACTTAGATCCTCCACAAGCTGTGTCAAGAGCTTGTTATGCAGCTCGCTGAGATTGTTGATCTCTTCCACGCACCCATACTCGTCTTTGCTTGAGTTGGTGAACACCTTCGTGTATATTGGAATGCAGCCCATGGGAAATTCGCCTTGCACCACCAAGCTCTTGGCACCTCTTACTCTGATCGCTCTTCTTAAATTTTAACTCACGTAATCATGATTAATGCATATCAATACTGAACATTTTAGTGGGACTCGAGCACCAATTCAATCTCCCATACTAAGCTTGCGAGAGCGCTTGGGAGGTCATTTCTGATGCCATTTCTAGCAGAATCAGGAGGAGATTAATGGAGCTTTTGCATAGATTGGAGGCTTGAATATTAGTGAATTAATGGAAGTATTGTGCAGGCAGCTTAATTAATACTTACCATCAACCACCAGTGCAGGATGTGCTGCGTTTGCTTGGAGCAGTAGGACGGCGACAAGCCAACTGATAAAACGAATAGCTCTTCAACCACTACACGAATCACATAACTGCCTCCATAGGTATTTTCTGAAAAACACGAAAAAAAATTATATGGAGAAAATTGTGAGTCGCATCTACTGCATCCATCTCTATCACAAGCAAGAAGACCCTGTTCTAATCGTCGAACTCCATTCTCAGAGAGAGAGAGAGAGCGTCAAAAGGATTGCCTGGCATGCTCCGCCCCACAAAATCTCGGAATTGCATTCTTAAAGAGAGAGAGAGAGAGAGAGAGAGAGAGAGAGAGAGAGAGAGAGAGAGAGAGAGAGAGCGAGCGAAGGATCACCTCTGTAATCTTACTTGCGGCGAGCGGTTGCCTTTTTCCTATAGGACGTCTCTACAATCTTACCCACGATATAAATGATGCCTTTTAAATAAATTATTGTTTGACTGAGTATAATGTTTCCTCTCAAGGTTTAAAAAAGCCATCAAAACTAATTAATTGAATTTCTTTTTCCAGTCATTGTAGGCCCCTATTCATATCGATTCCTAACATGCATTCTAAATCCAACTACTAGGACGTATGGGAACTCACATTGCACATTCTTTTTAGAGCGCTCCATAGATGAGATACAAAATAGACTTCACACAATGCGCGCGTGCACGTGTGTGTGTGTGTGTGTGTGTGTGTGTGTGTGTGCGCGCGCATTCTTTTTAGAGCGCTCCATAAATGAGATACAAAATAGACTTCACACAATGTGCGCGTGCACGTGTGTGTGTGTGTGTGAGAGAGAGAGAGAGAGAGAGAGAGAGAGAAGGGGCAGGGAGGGCCATCCACATCTTTCAAAATGTTGGCGTTAAAGAGCCATGCACCAAAGAGGAGACAAGACAGACTCTCATCGTGAACAACTCAATCAATTGCCTCTGGGAAACCCATGGATAGAAATAAGTTCACAAAACTAGAATAATTTGAAAGACCGCATTCACCATTGCCAAAAGAGAATCGACGACATGTTACTTAAACATAGGAAGGGATCGGAACAACTTCTCAGCAAAACGAGTTTCTCAACGCATCATTCAAAGCCCAGAGGAGTCCACAACACAACCCTCACAAAGAAACATTTAGCCGATACTCATTGAGGCCTAGCACCCCACTATATGACAATTAGAGAGTAGGGAAAGGCCATCGGGAGGGTCAACGCTAGCTACAGTCCCATCTTCCTCCTGGGAAAGGCCGACCGATGGCCTTTCCCAACCGTCGTGGCCAGAGGCAGCAGCGGGGGATGGACACATTAGCAACCAGAAATGACGACAACGACAATCTGGCTTTTCATGCAGTTACATGTCAGCATTCCCTTGGAATGCGTTTCTAAGGCTTAGGTGGCATCATCTCGTACAGATTCCCTTGAATCAATGCCTCCTGATTGTATGGTGGAGATGATCTTTCTTGCAACCGGCGGCCATGACATTTTCATCAAATAGCTCTTGGGGATGCAATATGCATCTTCGCTAGTGTATCGCTCTTTGCAGGAGTCCAGTCAAGGGTCCAATGGTTGAAGAGAAAGCTTAACCGGAGAAAATAAATCCAAGCAAGATGTCCGAAGAGAAGGAATCGACACCTTGAGAAACCACATGAGAAATAGCAGTGTGTGCTTCCAGTCCCCTCTGACATTATATTAAAAAACATTCATGCCTGCTACAGGCTTTCTCTGCTACTCGAGTCAGTATACAAAATGTCCTATATACAGAGAGAAGGGAAGAGTGAAAAAGAGGAGAGAGAGAGAGAGGTGACTGTCTGAAGCAATCTGCTACTTTATGTCCATATTGATAAAAGGTCCTGAGAAACTAGGGGTGAACAGTAGCAACAGAGAAGTCCTACAAGCCAGTGTGGCTAAACAATCTGTTCATCAGCACCACTACCCACAATGAGCATGCCTAACCCTGTGATACCCACTTTTCAAAAATCAAAGGTCTCACATCTGTGTCAAAACTCTTTAAAGCTAGGTTGAGAATAAAATACTACCTTTAACAGGATATAGGTCTTTGCTCTTCAACACTGCAACTTCCAGTGGATCTTAAGGTTACTTGTACTGCCATGCAAGGGTTTGCTGACGCACCTATTTCTTCTTGGAACATGCTACATCAACCATGGATAGTTGGATTTCTGTGGTTTTACAATACGGATGTATCACATGGGGAAAAATTTGACAAGTTTCATTCTCCATCTTAGCACTCCTCGTACCCCCAAAAATTGAAAACATAGATATTCAAACCGTGGAAGACATCTACTAAGAGAATTCCGAGACAGAGCTAGTATAATAATGGAAAAGTATTGAGTGCAAGAGAAGGGAAAAAGGCATCATGAAAGGAGCTATGAATGGTCGACCAAAGCTATGTTCACATGTTTGACAAAATCTGAGATACCTGTTGTGCTTCCTCAGCACTACCACATCTCTCGTACATATCGACTAAGGCCTTTCCTACAACTGAATTTAACTGGAGGCCACAATCAGTAATGTAGGCATGAATCTGTTTGCCCAGTTCTAAATCTGTATTACCAGAACATGCTTCTAGCATGCAAACAAATATTTCTTCAGTTGGCTTGATACCCTCCTGAAGCATCTGTTTGAGAAGTATTAAGGCATCGTGGCCAAGTCTCTGCTGAACATATCCGCCAATCATACGATTCCACATCATTAAGGGCTTGCTTGTCCATTTGTCAAACACTCCACGTGCCTCGTTAATTTTGTTTGACTTACAATACACATCAATAAGGGTGCTTCCCACGAGGGGATCCAACTTCACACTCCCCATAACACGGGCATGTATACGTTTGGCCTCGTCTAATGTTGACACGCTACAGCATGCTTTAAGAAGTGGCACAAATGCCTCACTCAGCCCTGCAGCTCCGTGTTGCATTTCTGGAATTAGTTGAACAGCATGCAAACCATACCCAAGTTGTGTGTATCCATTGATAACAGCGTTCCATGTTTCTCCATCTCGATGTTGCAGTTTGTGAAACACTGAACGCATGCCCTCCAGACTTCCACATCTGGTATACATGTCCATGAGTGCCTTCGCAACAACCAAATTGGTGTCATATCGACTTTGGCTTATCTGAGCATGAACCAACTTGCCATGTTCTAGGTCCCCTGTACCAGTACACGCTTTCAAGATAGTTACAAATGTTGCATCATTTGGCTTCAATCTATCCTGCTGGAGCACCTGGACAAGTCTTAACGCCTCCGGAATGCGCTTGAAATGAGCATACGAGGCAATCATCGAATTCCATACCACTAGTTCTCGCTTGGGCAATCTTTCAAACAGCTTGCGAGCTTCCTCAAAGCTCCCACATTTAGTATACATGTCAATTAGGGCACACCCAATATTCACATTAGTGGCAAGCCCATGATCCATGATGCATTTATGTACTCCCTTTCCCTCATCCAGAGATGGAATAGCAGCACATGCTTCAAGAGTAGCTACAAAGATATTTTCTTCTGGTTTCAAAGATGACTGCTGCAACATTTGCTGGTAAACTTTCAAACCATCTTCGCCTTTTCCAAGCTTGGCATGTGCTGCAATCATTGCACTCCATGTGTAGACGCTTGGGTTAGGCACCTTGCCAAAGGCTTCAATTGCTTCTCCCAACAACCCACACGTGGAGTACAGCCGGATCAAAAAGGTCCCCAAAAAGGTATCTGACTCCAGGTTATGATTCCTCGTCAAGCGATGTAATTCCCTTCCTTGTTTCAAGTCTTTCCTCTTGATAGCCTCCTGCAGGAGGCACAGGATAACATTGCTGGTTATTTCCATTCCTTGCCTGTCCATTTTGTCCACTATCTCAACTGCCTCATCAAACCACCCCTCCTCACGGAGTTTAGTCATAACTCCGATATTTCCAGAAGAGCCGCTGTTGTTAATTCTGAACAGTGTCACAGAAATATAAGTTGCTATAAAAATGTGACAAAACAAATGAATGAATAGAAATCTTTGGAATAACCCATACTGGATACACAACTAGGAAAAACACCTGGGACGAGGGGTTCTTCTTGGAGCCACACAATTGATAACATTGAAATCTTGCATCAAAGATGCTGGCTGTGGTGGTTGAGGGTAGGCTCCAGCATGATGCAAAGCAACTAGTTGTTCTCCCATTGAGAATCCATTGCCCCATGAAGCATCCTCCTTTTCTCCACCCTGATTTTTGTAACGAGACTGGATATGGGCATTAAAACTTCGCTATTAAGCTATGGATAGACTAAGTCAATTACACAGTCCGTTGAGTGGACGACATATACAACATCTTGTCTGCATTAAATGTGGTTACAAGGCAAGCCAAAAAAAACTTGTGTAAATGTTCCTTGAGGAGACCATGATATATATTCACAACAGTCCCAACACATGGGATATGCATTCAAATGTCGATTGTGGTGACAAGGCACGCAGAAAAACTCCCCATGATGACACCACGATATATCACACATAGAAACTCGATCAACAGGAGATACAAGAAGAGAGGGCTTACCTTCTGCGACAAGTTGTCCCACCATTGCAGAGGGTTTGTGATGAGCTCCAGCCATGATGATGAGTCTTCACATGCGGAATTCCTTTCGGCTGTATGTAAAATAAAGCTTTTAAACACACACATTCACTCTGTTAGATTCCCTTTAAAATCCACAAGAGAGAACAGAAATGCGCTGACCTTCATCTCTGTTAGAGACGAAGCTGCTGAGCTGCCGGCTCTGCCCGCTCACAACAGCAGAGCCCACATCGTGTTTGTGGGCACAATGAAGGCGTGTTCGAAACCTCGCTCCGCCTCCTGCTGCGTACATGTTGCCTTAGTTGGGGTTTTAGGTTCAAAACACAAACGAAGCTGAGGTTTGAAGCGATACTTAGACCCTTACAAATTACAAAATCAACCCTCATTTTTCCTTAGCATCCCAACACAACATTAGTAAGGGGAATTGGGCGGTGGGGGCTATGATGATTAAGGGCATGGTACATGAAAGATGAAAGAGCAGGTTGTTTCCCCATGTATGCAACATCAGAATTCACATCAAGAAAACTAATGGAGTGTTTTGGACGTGATGAAAATAATAGGATTCTTGAATCTCCAAATAAGATACAACAAGTGTGCAATATCAACACATGTCTGAAGATGTGGAGGTGGCCATCTCTATCAAGATTGTCCATTGTGGGCATCTTATCCACTTACTTCACAACCACAGGTTTCTTAGGGCCATCCACACAACTTAATTTACTAATGCCAAATGTACAGCATAACAACAAGAAGAGGCAAGAATAAAGACGAGAAGGGCCTTGGTTAACCCTTGGCCAAGGACACACCCACCACAAAGTTACAAGGGAAACACAAGGAGAAGAAAAGATGTGGAAGGAAAACAAGCTAATCTCAAGTTGAAGAAACACAAGGAGAAGAAAAGATGTGGGAGGAAAGCAAGGTAATCTCAAGTTGAAGAAACAAGCACATGAATTCACTTAAATGATTCAAAGGGGGCAACAAGCTTGGATTTAAGTGAAGGAGCATACCCCAAGCCAATTATCAAGGACTTGGAGATTCTAGAGAAGGAGGCCATCCTTTTCTTTTTGTAGTACTCCCATTTCTGCTTGTAAACCTGTCGTGTGATGACTGAGTGGCCATCCATGATCTGCTCATTGAGGTTAGAGATGACTTGTTAGAGGCTAGCCAACATAGTCACCCATTCAATTTGCAGATGTAGTGTTGCCTTAAGGAATTTAACCTATATCTCATAATTTTTATAACTAATCTCATAGATGTCCTTGTTGCTTTGCACCAGTAGTAGCTGCACTTCCAATGTGTCCATGTGTGCTTTCAACCTAGCTTCCATGGCCTTGAGCTCTCTATCTTTCTCTTCTAGCCAGTGCTCTATACATTATGATTAATTCATTTAATTATTTGTAGGAAATGATATATCTATTTTATTATAAATTTCAACAAAAAACAAACAAAATTGTAGCCTTGAGCTTTTATTGGGCACCTAGCATTGTTTACTTTTCTTTGTATTGCACCTCTTTAGCTTAACAGTTTGATTGAAAGGGTTTTTTCTCAATACAATAAGGGATGTAGTTTATTTCGGGAAATTTTGATGAATATATTAAAACGAACCCCTTTGAAAAATGGAGTACAGAGAGCTTTTATTGTGCTTTTTTGCAAGCCCAAATCTAGATACCAAAGCAAAGAGGAGAACATGGTAAAAGTAGTTTTAAGGCTCCCTAAAGCAACAACCTAACTAAGGAAGGGGGAAAAAGCTATCTAGAAGAGAAGAAGAGTGTTGGGCCACAAGAACCTTAGAAAATACGAAGAAGGAAGCCACAAGAACCTTCTTGCCACAACACTAAATAAGAATTAAAGGGCTCGATTAAAACAGGTAAATGCCAACACCAAAGGTAAATGAAAAATAGCAAATGCACAAGAATTCATTATAAAAAAAGGAAGGGAACCACAAGAACCTAACACAATATCAATGAACATCCTAATAAATTGGATGTAAGAGGATTTACAATGTTTAAGCCAAGTGCTAGAGAAAGAGAAGTCCAGGTATGATTGGGAACAAACACTCACAACACAATCATCAACCCTCTAAACATAGTCAAAGGTTTTTTCGCGCCATGAGGAGGAACATGCAAAACTTATTCTAATCCCTTCCTTAGCCTCGACATCAACTCTGAATCACAAGCTAACATAAAATAAAGCTGATGGATCTCACAACTGTGAAAAATCAAAAACTCTGGTTTTTTCGCACCTTCAAAGCTAAGAGGACAAAGGTGTTTAGTACATACATCACTAACATGACAAAGGTGTTTAGTACACACATCACTAACAATGACAAAGGTGCTTAGTACACACATCACTAAGATGACGTAAGGTGTTTAGCACACACATCACTAACATGTCATAAACCCTTCATACAAGAATCTTTATTTTTCACGACGTGAAAAGCAACCCTTCATTTTCATGTCTCTATGCATTCTTGTGTTTGACTTGTTTTTTTTTTTTGGCTAAATGCACTTTTTGTGAATCAAATATAAAACCAAGAGGCAAAGAATCAAACAATTTCACAACCGTGAAAATGCACAGTTACTAATACAACTAACATGTGTTAGTGAAGTTCAAAAAGATGGGTGCCTATCATCATCATAAAATCTCCACCCTAATTGTGTCATCATGTCTAAAAGATGGGTGCCTATCATCATCATAAAATCTCCACCCTAATTGTGCCATCATGTCTAAAATAAGAGAGATTTGATTCTTCTTCTCTTTCTTTGCTTCTTGGCTTCCTCTTTTTATTTTTATTTTTATTTTTATTTTTATTGTGGCTATCTTCATTTGCTTTGCTACTTTTGCTGATCTTCATTAAAAGCCCTCATGCTTGAAAGCAGTAAGTTATTTATCATTATTACACACTAGCCAAGGGTCTAAGGTATTTACACTCAATCATCTCCAGCACAACACGTCATGCGATATACATCCAAATAGGATCTTGAAAGCAGTAAGTTATTTATCATTATTACACACTAGCCAAGGGTCTAAGGTATTTACACTTGATCATCTCCAGCACAACACATCATGCAATATACATCCAAATAGGATCTTGGTTCTTGTTACTTTCTTTGTTTTTTGATTTTTATGCAATTATTAGGCCATTTAAATGTGTTCTATTCGCTTCTCTCCTTTGTTTGATTGTCTTTTTCTATATTTCATAACTCAAAAACCCTAAAAAATAAAACATTCATGTTGGAAAAAATGCTAACATGCATTCATGGGATTTGTAGTTTTATGTGTATAATAACTAAGCTAGCCTTGAAATCCATATCAGCCGAAGAAATTAGAAAAAATCACTAACATGCTTTACCATAAAAAAACTAGTAAACTTTTTCACAATTGTGAAAAACTTGACTAGTTTTTCACACCCAGCATTTCTCTCTCAAAATTGTCTAATACACAAATTGATTGCACAATACTCAATTAACCAATCAAAACTAAAAATCTGAACATAAAAAACTCCAAGTTTTTCATGCCCAAGGCATTTCTTTGGTATTTCATGCTAGATCCATTTTGATGAGGTGTAGCGAAAGACATTATTTTTTAGCATATAATATTATATTGACTGCACAATTGAAAAATTCATGTTCACTCTCAACTATGAAAAACCAGTGGTTTTTTACACTGCAGTGAAAAACTTGAGTTTTTTGTGTCCACAACTTACTTTTAAAAACCTAACATTGCTTCATTATATTTATTAACTTTTAACAACCTAACATTGCTTCATTATATTTTCTAATATTAGCTAACCAATTAGCCACCAAAAAATGAAAAAAAATGTAACCATGAAAAATTGGGTAGTTTCTCATGCCAGTGAAAAACATTCTAGTTTTTCACGTTAAGAAAACTTCACCAAAAACAACTTTCACAAAGATGCTTAATACTCCCCACTTGTTATATATATGTATTCAAGGTGAAGAAATACATCATTCAAGGTCTTGAGATATGCTCTTAACACTTTTAGGGTTGTAGTATACTCATCCAACTCTAACTCCTCTAACCTTAAATGTTAATTGAGCCCATTGATTGGCACCCCTCCGTGTGGCTTCATGTTATATGTACATTATGTGTGCTATGTTATATACACATTATGTGTGCATATACTAGGAGGCTAACCCACATTAGGCTTGTGAGCATGGGAGCATGGGAACAAGCTCTAGTGGAGCATGGGTTAGGACTAACCTTAAGGTTTAAGGTTAGGGTCAGGCATCCAAGGGTCACACATGAGGAATGGAAAGTCAAGAGTCACTTGAGGGCCCTCCTATATAATAGGGGCATGGGGCACACTCAAGGGGGCTTGGTGGCTAGGAAGCTTGAGGCTTATGCTATGGTCTCTTGTGTAGAGATCCATATCTACTCATCTACCATTTCACACTTTAGCTACATGCTATTGGATTGTGTTATACCTCTTGATGGTATGGGACATCAAGGTAGAGGTATGATATATTTCATTTATTATTCATGTGTGCATCCCTTGGGCTCGGGGGTGGTTGGGTGGTTGAGTTTATGCCTGATTTATGCATGTTTATGCATAACAATTATCTAGAGAGATCTTAGGGTTTTAACAGTGGTATCAGAGCAATCTCTATTTAATTGTTGATTTTTTTTAGTAAATTTTAATATTTACTAATAAAATGTTATTTTTTGTTGATTTGTGTTGATGAATTGCATGTGGATCATCGATTTGGTGATTGGAACGTGTGTAACTACAATTCAATGGACGAATCGACGTTACGGGGAAATTCCGTGAGTTAATGCTATTTTTCTCTATTTTTTATGGTTAAAATTGAGCATTAATGGAATTTTTTACAAAAATACCATAAAGTTTATGGTGGATATTTTTGTAGAATGAATTCCCTGAATTTCTAGAATTTTTAGAAATTTTTTCCTGATTTTTTAGGAATTTTTTGAGCATTTTTTGATTTAAAATGTATTTTTATACATTTTTTGCGGGTTTTTCCGCGGAAATGCGATCAAATTTCTGTCAATTTCTACTGAAATTCAGTAGGGGACAGCATGTTGATGCATGAGATGCTCTCCCGTGTGCGTGGGACTCTCTCCGCCTCTTAAATCTGATTTTTCTTTCTCTTTTCCGGGTGAAAAATCTCTTTAAAATGATTTTTTAACATTAATCATAATTAATGATAATTATGATTAAGTTATGTTAATTAAAAAGTTAATCAAAAGATTAAGTTAATCTTTGATTAACAGAGAAGGGAGGAGGAAAAAGATTGGAAGGAAGAAGAGGGAGAGGAAAGTAGGGAGAAGGAGGAGAGGAGGGAGTTTCTCTCCCTCCCTCCACGATTCTGCGCACAGGCGGGGGGGGGGGGCTGCGCTGCAGCCGGGCGAAAAAAAACGCCCCCCCCCCCTCTCAAAGATCAAAAAAGCTGATTAACCTTAAAAAGCTTATTTGTATTTTTTTATTTTTTTAAAAAAATGAGTTTATTATTATTTAAAAAAAGCTTTTGAATATATTTCAGAAAAAAGCTTGGAAAAAGCCTGAAAATTACTGAAAAATTTGGGATTTGAGGAAAAAAATCCATGAAAATTCCTCGAAATTTTTTATTGACAAATTTTGGCTTTTCATCTTCCGGAAAACCTTTGGCTTTCCGTTTTCCCGAAACCTTTTGGCTTTCCGAATTCCGGAAAAACTTTTGACCTTCCGTATTCCGGAAACCTTTGACCTTTCACATTCCGATTTTTTTTGTCTTTTCATTTTCCCAAAACTTTTGGCTTTCCGTATTCCGGGAAAACCGTTGGAATTCCGAAATTTTTTGACCGTTCGTATTCTAAATGCGTTCGGGGTAATTTAAAAATTTCAAAAAATTCCTAAAAATTAGTGGAAAATTAGACAAAGGTTATTTTAAATTTTGAGAAAATGTGGGGTTGGTGTTTGGCATGTGGTGTGTCCATTCGGGCGCCCGTGACCATTCAAATTCTTTTAAAATTATATTTTTTGACCCAGAAAATTAAAAAAGCCATTAAAATTAAAAATTTTCATTGGATTTGAGAATTGTCGGGCGAAATTGGAAATTTCGTGAACGATGGGATTCTCAGGGAAAATTAAAAAATTTCTAGAAATTATTTTTAGAAATCTTAAAAATTGGTATTTTTTAAATATCAATGGTATTTTGGTAAATTTAATTGCTAAAAATTTTCTGGAAAAATATAGGTTTGGAATGCCATAGGATAGGTTTGGTGGAATTCAAAATTATTATATTTTGAGGCCCTGTAAAATTTGGAAAAATTAGAAAAAAATCACTTATACACTGTGTGCACACATGTTTCATTTGTGTACGCACGTTTCCATGTTTAATCTACGCATGCACATTCATATCTGCACATGCACGTTCATATCTATATACCCACATTCATATTTACACAAGCATGTTCCACATTTTGCCTATGAATGCACTACGCCATTTTGCATATGCATCTTCCCAAGAATGGTTTGTGAATGTGCATACCCATTTGCAAACATACGTATGCATCTTCCCAATAATGGTATGCAAATTTGCATACCCATTTTGCGTATGCATCTTCCCAAGAATGGTCTACGAATGTGCATACCCATTTGCGAACATACGTCCCCATAAGAAAAAGCTATATAAACAAAAGGCCCCCTCTCATTTCCCAATATTCGCTCTCCAGCTAGCCAAACTCTTGCAAATTTTATCGAGAATCCTCCCAACCTCTTAGCTCTTTGTCTCCCTCACTGTCATTATAGTAGTTATAACAAGGGTATCGAAGACCTCCTCAGACACAGCACTACTCACACCCACCCAAGAAGAAGAAGGCTACAAAGGTCACCAAGCTCTTGGAGTACCAAATATCACTGACTTCTCCCCATTGGGAGTGGATTTGCTTTAAGAAGTCGGAGACCACATGATCCACAATAGAATCTAGTCTGAGAAGAAGGTGGAGCACAAGCTCACCTATCACACACATGAGTGCTATCAAGTTTCCGAAAGATCAAAAGTCATAGAGCACCTGGATAGACTTGGACTTAGCAAGCTAATAGCTCTTCCTACTTGGGAACTAGAGCTCACCACATGCTTCATATTGATTTCCTCTATGACACGCATCTCAATATTGACATAGTCGAGATTCTATAGGAGCCGATTTGACATGGGCCCTCACTCTGGAAAGCCTTGCACCTGCCTAGAGCTATAGAGCCCTATCAGAAACTGAGTGGAGCCTAAGGGATGGTCTAAGACATCATCAGAGGCCCAATCAATAACGATGGGATCAAATGGGAAGATATCTCTCGACCTAACCTGCTCACATCATCACCATGCTAATAGAGAGGTACAGTAGGTACAACCTCATCTCAAATAGGGTCTACTAGTGAACCAAGCTGGCCATTTCCATCATGGTCTCCACAGCATCTATGCAAACTTGAATGGCTAGTTTAGAGCTACACGGTCCTCATGAAGGTTATTTGCTATGCTATGGGGTGGGAAGAGCTCCCCGAACTATACAGTTACCGGGGTTTGGCCACCCCAAGCAAGCTTCAACTCCCTCCTCCTATGAAGACTCTCCTAGACCCAAGAAGAAAAGGCTAGATCAGGAGACTCCACCAAGGTCTTTGAGGAATTTTTGAAGATAAACTTGATGTGGACACACTAGCACGGTAGGTGGCACACATGATTAGCTAGGCCTCCAAAGGCAAGCATAGTTTGGCCCATCCCATAGATTGTTCCCTATGGGGGCTGAGGAAGTGCCAGAAAGTGCTAGCATGCATTCCATTTCAAGGGCAGCACATTCTCTAGTGTACAAGAGGCACATAATATTACTGAGACACATGGGTGGATCTAGGAGGCCATCTCACTTCTGCTGAAAGCTTTGCTTAGGCCATCGTCAACTCTTAAGGCCATCTTTTGGACTTCCGCTCAACCTTTACTTGTATAATCCACAACCTAGCAAGGCACATGATAGAGTTTATGGGCTGGCAAGGTCCTTGGGCATGGTGGTATCTATCTATATGCTACTATGAGTGGCAATGGTAGGGCTACTTCAGGCTACTCCTCCTAGAGATGGCGGGGTGATGATGGCAGATTGTAGAGATTAAGTTAATAGCCTTTTAAAAAGCATCCTTATGTTGCTAATGTTAAAGGGTTTCCTTTAACCCTTAGTCTCATGCTCTCTAAACCAAGAAAAATAACACCCATTTCACCTAAAGAGCCTAGTTTAGGTTTTAATAATAGAAATCCTTTGCCTTTTTTAATCAAAACCCACATATATGCTAATGTTTCGATGAGAAAAGTCCTTCATGCCACATTATTTGTGATGGTGTTCTAAAATGCTTAATCTTTTATAGGTATTTACCCATGGATTATTCCATGTATAGTGGTGCTTCATGTTGGTGGGCATCTTTGCTCTTTTTATCAAAGACTGTGGGCACTCTTATTGGCATTTGGGGAGGTTCTTTTGCCTTCATCTTTCAAAGTGCAAAGTTGTAGATTTTTAAAGTGTTGATGTTGATGATAAAGTTGAATATGGACTGTGTAGTTTGAGTTTGAGTGTGAAGAAGTTTATGGAGGATTTAGGGTGGGTATCAGTTGAGGTGGTCCTCCCAAGAAGGTGAGAAGAAGAGAAGAAATGGAGTGAAGTCATGCAGTTCTTCATCAACATGATTTGGTGATCTTAAAGCAAAGAGTTATCTTCTCAATTCTCACAAGGGCATTCTTAATCTATGTGAAGGAAGAATGATAACCTTTTATTTTGTGCATTTTTAGCACATTTTTATAGTCTTTATGGATAAATTTTGTGCATTTTGGCTAGTAAAAATATTTATTTTATATGCTTTCATTGTGAATATCCTTTGTAATTGGCATGACACATTAGTGGGTATGCATCTATTTAAAGCCATGTTCAATATGTAAGTGTGGGTTCTCAAAATCTGAAAGGGAAAAGGAGTTTGTTCTATTTCCTTAGTCAAAATAAGGCTCAATAACCTTAGGATTTTAAAATATGTAAAAGAAAATTTCAAATTAATAAAATAAATGGTGACTTGAAGAGACATGTGATTTGGGGAAGATGGTTGTAACTATTTGGCAACCTTTTCTTCTTCCCTCTTTGCACATGTTTCTCTCTCTCCAAATTTTTGGCATAACTCTTGTTCTTCCTGCTCTTAATGTTTCTTGTTCATGCAGTATGGAAAAAAAAAGAGTGAGAGTGAGGATGGTGATGATGATGGCATCTTTTGTGTGCCATGGTTCTTTTGAGGATGGGCTTTTTTTTAAGGTTGTAAGGGATCAAGTTACATGTTTCATGGTGATGAGGGGCTAAGCCCTAAGCATATATTTTGTTACCTAATACCTTGGTTGTGTGTAAATTTTGAGTATTGTGGGAGGGTGATCAGTGGTACAATATGGGAATAGATTAAATCTTAAGATAGTGTGTCCTAGATCATGAGAAATGTGAGACCCCTACCCCTCCATATACAAGAATAATATGGTAGTGGAAACTAAACTAAGGGTAGCGTGACGACTCACTTGGGGCCTCATATCATAATGTCCTAATGCTTGGCTTCTATCCTAGCAGATTTCTAATGTCTAACTAAGACATTCCTTATGCAAGGAAATGTGTATGATTCCACTGGGTGTTTGCCTTTATAATTCTCACAAGCAGGCCCCATCATGCAACTCCCTTAGGCTCAACACGATGTCTTGACTCCTCAATTATGAAGACAACTTCTCTATCCTTTTCGTCTAGAGTAATTACTAGCGTTAGGGGAAAAGAGGCTTCAGAGTAGCAAGATTGATGATGTCATCTAGAAGCATCGAAAGCTCTTTGTGGATTGGAACACCAAGTTTAAGATTTTTAATGTGGGTGATGCAACTCTTCCATTCAACTCCATAATGGGTCCATATCTGTGGTGGAATGGACCTTACCAAATTTCTATAAAATTTGGTACCAGTACATTCGAGTTGACATCATTAGATGGTGTGAAGTTACCAAAGCTAGTGAATGGGTTTAGATTGAATCTTTATTTTGGTAAACTCCTAGAGATAGCACCAGCATATACCATTTTTGTGACACCTCCACTTAACAACAATGTGAATCTAAGTGGTGTGCATGCATCGAGTAATGTGCAATATGCCTCATGCATAAATGGTTAATTATGGGATGGGATTCATTTTGATTACTTCATCTACCCTGTCATCTCAACCTATAATCAACACTTAATTAAGGGATGAGATTTGGTTTGATTACTTTAGTTTCTCTATTGTCTTAGTAAGCATATCTCTTAATTTAAGTAATCATAATTTGGCATGTAACCTTTTTGCATGTTACCCTAGTTTTTCTTAGTGTTAATGGTTTTTTCACAACCTCATTTTGCATTCTCATTAGAGCCCGCTGACCCTTGTTCATGATGTGAATGAGAAGATTGTTGAGTTGTACAAGAATGGTGTAGTGAGGATAGCCACATATGGCTCATACATCTTCACTCCAAAATATATAGCAAAAGTATTCCATCTACCTCTTATGGCTCGTCTACAACAAAAGAGGACATGTAATTCTACAACAAAAGAGGACATGTAATTCTATTATGGCTCCAAAGGGTTTGGCGAGGATTATAAGATAAACAACCACAAAGAAACTCACAATCATTTTTATTTTAGATTCATGATTGGGGCTATATTTGTATGCATCTGTACAGGAAATCCTACTGCATCTTATTCTATTAGCATGTAGGGGGAGCTTAAAAGTAGTCATCCCAATTCAAAGATAAATATTGGGTAGTACTTATATCTATTGCATCAAGGCATGCTAAATGTAGTTTTAACACCATTATATCAGCTTTAGCCCTACAACAAAAAAGCTAAAATTTCAAAAGGAATTGAAGAAGACACAAGACAAGGATGAGGTGTCTGACAAAGAGCAAAGTAAGGAAAAGACAAATGAAGGGGATGTTTGAATGAGAGCTTATATGTAACTATGTTTAATGTTTAACTCGTAATCTCGCTTGTATGCAATTATGTTTAATGTTTAACTCGTAATCTCGCTTGTATGCAATTATGTTTAATGTTTAACTCATAATCTCTATGTTGGTTTATTCACCACCAACATCATGATGTATAAGCTTTCCTGGAAGAATAGATATCTATCATGGTGTGAATAATCACTATAAGGAATCCATTATTGGCTTGAAACCTGATCCAAATGTCAAAACAATTCGGATCTTTCTCATATGATTCCTTTACAACTTCAAAGGGTGTTTTCTTCATATATGGACGAGATACGATTATATGGCCAAGATATAATTATATGGCCGAGATATCAATATGGTCGAGATACAATTATATTGTCGAGATATCATTGTGCTAGGTCTTCTACTTTAGAGCAACAATGACTACATTTTTCTTTACCAAGTTGGTATATTGAGTGTAGGCTAAAAACATTGAGTAGAAGATGTCGATTTAATATGCTTTGTTTGAAATCAACGGTTGAGAAAGCAAGTCTTTATGCTTTGTTGATGACCAATCTTTATAAGAAATTTTGATCCCATGAGATAATGTTTCCATGTCCTTAAAGCATGAACCATAACAAGTAATTCCTTGTCATACGGACTCTCTACCCATTTCAACTTATGCCTCTAATGTTATCCTAATATGTGATTGATCATGGTGGTAGAAAAAATATTAAACATAAGATCAAGTGGGTTGAACCAGACCAAGAACTCCATGGCTAGAGAGAGAGAGAGAGAGAGAGAGAGAGAGAGAGAGAGAGTAGCACACTCAACAATAATCTATTGCATATACACGTCCATACAAATGAGGCTCAACTCCATCTCCAAGATTCCAAGCATAGTGCAGAAATTGTGAAGCTTCTCTTCTCCTAAGGCCTTGGTGAAAATGTCAGCCACTTGCTCCTCATGTTGGCATACACGAGATCAACATCTCTTGACAAGACCTTCTCTTTAATGAAGTGTAATAATGGACCTCTATGTGTTTAGGCTATGCATGAAACACTGGGTTCCTAGCAACCTGTATGCTACTAAGGTTATCATAATAGATGATAACCTACCTATCCACATGCAACCCCAAATCCCAAGTAGCTTACGCAGCTAAGCTACCTCACATGCTGCCATTGCAGCACCCCTGTACTCTACTACTGCACTTGACAAGGCAATTGTTTCTTCTTATTGCTCCATGTAACAGCACCACTCCCAAAGGAAAACATAAACCCTCTAGTAGATCTTCTGTCCAAGATGCTACCATCCCAATCTACATCATAGAAGAGACTATAATCCACAGTGGAACTCACATAGCATAGTGTACACCTCACAGTATCTAAACGTGGCTTTTAAGGAGCCTGCATAAACTTGTTCTCCAACCCAACTATGTAGTTCAAGTCTAGTGATTGTCATGTAGAACAAGCTGCCCACTATCTTCCTGTACATAGTGGCATTCTCCAAAATCTCACATGTGTTTGCACTGAGCTTGCTATTCTGATCCAATGGTACAGAAATGGGCTTACAGCCAGCCATATCATATTTGGACAACATGTCCAATGCATACTGTCTTTGTGACAGCTATATGCCCTCAAGGCTCAGGGGTCCTCTTGATGACCTTAATGCCAAGAAAGCTTAGCTCACCTAAATCCTTCATGTTAGACTTCACCTTGAGGAGACTCTTTACATTCTCAACTTTCTCTTCATTGTCACCGCCAACAATCAAGTTATCCACATAGATGGTGATGACCACAATTCCCTTATCATTCTTTCACACATAGAGTAAATGATTAGCATCAGCCATATGAAAGCCAATGGTGATAAGATATTGTGCAATCTTATCATGCCATGCTCTCAGTGCTTGCTTAACCTTCTTCTTAGATTGCCCATAAGCACCTTTCTTCTCTTACAGTGCTTGCAACTTTGCTGCTCTACCGGTTCGTTCTCTTTGATCCTATACTTGAGCATGTTGCCTAAGGTTCATTTGCCTTTGCTTGCTGCCCTCAATATACAGCTGTTCACCATGGTTTTTAGCATGACCAAAATCTTCATTTTCTTGGTACTTTGTCAAGCTCCATATAAAAAAACTTCTTTGACATGAACTTGGCAATGTTGGCTCTTTGCCAGCTCTACACCCAAGCTATCTATTCTACCTTGATATAGACTTTCTTGTGAGGTTTCCAATGATGATGACCATTAACATGGCCATTGAGCTCTTCATGAGCGATGCTATTGTTATGCATACTATTAAGGGTGCTTTTTTGCAAGGTTTCTCTCAAGAATTCTAGGTGCCATATGTTGTGGAAGTTGTTGAGACTTTCATCCAAACTTGCTCACCTTCAATGAGAAAATCCACAAGTGAATCCTCTTCTTAATGAACACACCATAGCGACTCCCAATTGAGCCCACAAACTTGCTTGCTTACTTGTAGCCAAGTAACCTTGCACCTTAACATGTTTCTTTGCCAATGCAAAGAGCCATGAGATCCACAAATCTCATTCCCATAGGAATCCATCATACATTAAGCACTCTCCTATGCCCATATCAAATTTTATGAGGCAAAATCCATAACCAACCAACCTTTTCTTGAGGGAAAAAAATTTATTGGCAGCTCTTTTGTTTTTGAGATTGGCTATGCCAAATTGTTGAGGTTGGAGGTGAGTTGGTCAAATTGGTTGGAGAGATGGTTAGTTCACATATCTAATTTTACATTGAGGAGGGGTGTTGAAATGTGCAATATAAAATAAATCTTGGGTTATTTGGTTGAGTGTGTAAACACACCCTAGAGGTACAAAATACTATCTTATGGTGGAAAGATAAGAATGCCACATGAAATATGGTATAAATGGTGAGAGCCACATAAAAGAATGTGGAAGAGGGATTGCCACATGGCATGATGATGTGTAAAGGAGATTGGGCTAGAGGCTATCTGTATTAGAAACATTTCATTGTATGGTTCATAACATATTAAAAATACAAGGTGTTAAGTGTGTCTATCTTGTTTACCTCTCATTAGTATGCAAGTAGCATTATGGAGTTTCTTGGTGTGGTTCAGCCCTCTTTAATGTTATGCTTAATCTTTTGTCTATCATCATGATCAATCCAGACAACCTTATGGACTCTGGAGTGAGGAGATACCGGCTAGTATTATCTCACCTAGATTATGAGGGTCCCTTGCTCGAGCCTGTGGTGGGTGCTCAAAATGGTTTGTAATGTGGTATGCGATGCATGGGCAATAGTGTGGGTTAGTTCCTTCTCCTAGATACATGGATGTCCAAAAAGCACTTGGGTGGCTCCGCTCGAGCAAAATGTTGCTTATTACGGAATTAGGTATCTAGGTTGGCAAGACACATGCAAACACACTTGTTGAACACTCTAAATTGCATTGACTAAGAGTGTTGAGATTGGCAATGCCAAATTGTTGAGGTTGAGAGGTTAATTGGTCAAATTAGTTGGAGATATGGTTAGTTCATACGTCTACTTTTACATTGAGAAGGGGTGTTGAAATGTGCAATGTAAAATAAGTCTTGAGTTATTTGGTTGAGTGTGTGAATACACCCTAGAGGTGCAAAATATTATCTTAGTGTAGAAAGATAAGAGTGCCACATAAGATGTGTGAATGGCGAGAGCCACATAAAAGAATGTGGAAAGGTAAGAATGCCACATGAGATATTGTGTGAATGGTGAGAGCCACATAAAAGAATGCGGAAAAGGGACTACCACATGGCATCATGATGTGTAAAGGAGATTGGGCTAGAGGCTATCTATATTAGAAGCCTTTCATTGTAAGGTTCATAACATATTGCAAATACAAGAAGGTTTTGAGTGTGCCTATCTTGTCTACCTCTAATTAGTGTGCAATTAGCATTATGGAGTTTCTTGATTACTATGAGCCTCCTTAAGCATATGTTTAGTATGTGCAATTAGCATTATGGATTTTCTTGATTACTATGAGTCTCCTTAAGCATATGTTTAATATGTGATTAGCACTAGGCTTAGGGATGTCCTTCTTACATAAGAAAAATAACTACTCCAATTGCATATCCACGAGCATCAGTTAAAACTATAAAGAATAGCCTAGCAAAATCGAGTAGTTGCAACATTGGTGCACGTGTAAAAGCTTCTTTTAAAGCTTCAAAAGATTTATCTTTTTTATATAGTCTCTTGGTCTAATGAAAATGCATAGAATTCTTTAGAGGTTCTATAAAATGATGTTCTATATACACAAAATTCTTGATAAATTTCCTATAGGAGCTACTTAAACCCAAGAATGATCATAAATGATGAATATCCCAAGGTCTAGGGTAAGTGAAAATGCTCTTAATCTTCTTTGAATATCAACTTGAATGACTTCACAATTGAAACAATGTGGCCTAAGTACTTAATCCTATCTTGGAAGAAGCTGGTTTTCTTAGGGTTAAGACAGAGTTGATTTTCTTTTAATAATGAAAATACTAATTCGATATGTTTCTTATGATCTTCAATGCTCTCACTTAAAAACTAGTGTACCATCAAAGAATACAACCATAAAATCTTGACGCTTGAAAAATATTTGGATCATCATACAACTAAAAGTTGTTGAAGCATTAGTTAGAAGGGCATTATCAATACTCATCATGACTAGATTGAGTTACATAGTCTTATAAACATCCTCTTTATCCATTCTCACTTGATGATAGCTAGATTTAAGTTCAATTTTGCTAAATACCTTGGTCCCTTTCAATTTGTCTAATAGCTCATCAACTTTATGGATAGAATATCTATTTTCTCCTTGAAATTGACCTAGGCTCTGATGCCACTACCAAGATTTCGGACAAGGAGAAAATATCTCACCACATGCATACCATAAAATCACAAATGGAATAGAGTAATCAATTAAATCAACTTGAGAGAAAAAAGCAAGAGAAAAATAACACAAGATAAAAAAGGTTGGGTGCAATCTTCCCCCTTAACATGAATGACGATGGCTCTGACTCCCTCATGTTGGGTATTTTAATCATATTGCAAAATTCAGTCCAAGGAAACAAAAATAGCATATCTTTCCAAAATTGGGCTTTTACATTTTAAAAAAAACCATGTATCCATGTAACTTATTTTTTGCAACAAAATAAATTGCTTAAGCATGTGAGCATGTAAATCAATGCCCCAACTATACAAAATGGGAATAAATAACAAATAACCAAAATCATGGCTCATGACCAATGTAAGTGATACTCCATACAACATCACAAATGTTGGTCACATGATATATGTACAACACCTTAATTGATACCATCATATTGCTCATTACTTATTACTCATGAATGGCAACCACACTAGTTTTAGAATACTTCGTTGGACTCCTCATAGTTAGTCCTAATATGATTATGTTTAATAGGTGTAAACATATGAATCAATAACATTAGCTCACTAGTTAGAATACTTCGTTGGACTCCTCATAGTTAGTCCTAATATGATTATGTTTAATAGGTATAAACATATGAATCAATAACATTAGCTCACTATTTAACACAGAAGATAATATGCAATACCAATAACACTAGCATGGCCCCAAATGCATAAATGAATAACACTAGGTTGTTAATATTAATGGTATCACCCATGATACCAACTACCAGCATGGTATACTGGTGTGCACCATGGTATATCCTTTAACCATCTCCCACCATAGAGTGAAATATCTAACATTTTGGAATGAGTCCAAGGCCTTTTAAAAATCTGTAATCATGGCCCCAACGGTGAAGATGTGATCTAATGTCAAGTAGCTCCTTTTCAAGCCCACCTAGGCTGGTGCACTTTATCTTTATCTCTTTGCTAAGGTGCTTATCTTTGCCTCCACCAATACTAAACCATAGATATTTGCTAAGGTATAGTCAATCATTACAATTTTATAGTTATTTGGGTCCATGGGGTCACCTTCTTTATGGATGGTAACATTGTTGTTTATGGTCCAAGTGGGCCTTGTTGAAGATCTATGCAAGGATAGGGGCCATGCTTGTGGATCCATGTATGAAGTATTTTATGCAAATATCCTTGTGTGAAGTACTTCATGTAGAGATCCTTGTGGTCCTTGGCTCTACCTGTGCACTTTTTCTTTAGGGCTTTGGTGACATTGATTGTGGTCCTTGGCTCTACCTGTGCACTTTTTCTTTAGGGATTTGGTGACATTGATTGTGGTAAATAGGCTCATAAATGTAGGGTGAGGGATGTGAGAGAAGTCATGTGGAGATGTGATTGGGGATGTCATCTATATGGAATGCATAGATCTCCCATGTGTGAGAGGGTCTATGATGTGTCTTTTCCTCCAAGATGTGTCACATGTCCGACTTATATACACTAAAAAAGGTTTGGTATAATTTTAACCCTTGCTTTGCAATGCTCAATTACTTTGGTGGATGAGGTGATGGAATTCTCTCTGCATTTCTCATGTAGATATTTATTTAACATCCTTTTCTTGAAAAACTTAAAGTTGCATGACTCTACACTCATCATCATATCATCTATTTTGAGGTTGTGAACCCTTTAAAGGTTTAGCACTGGAAAACATGATGTGTTGTATAAAGATCACTTGGGTAGATTTATGCATAAAGGATGTGAGAGGTTAACTACGTGATAATGATCAATGTCAACTAAGTTAATGTCATGACAGAAGTGGATGTGGGGGGGTGGGTGGCAAGGAAGATTAAGAAATAATAAAGGTGAGGTATGTATGAACCTCCCTGATGGGTGTGGCAGTGGGGATGGGATGGTGAATTCTTGGATATGTTACATACCCCATTAAGTAATCCATGATTCTCATGCTGCCACTAACATGGGCCATTGGGACATCCCATTATAGATAAGCACCTTATATGTGTGGCCTCCTTGTCCAAAAAACTCTTAAAATAGGTTGTGAGCATCATGTGAAGAAATTTGTAGCTCCAACTCCATAGAGTCTCTCTCCATCCTCATCAGGATATTGCGCCCAAAAAACTCTTGAAATAGCTTGTGATGTGCCTAATATCATGTGTGATGTGAGTTGTAGCTCCAACTCCATAGATTCTCTCTCCATCCTTATCATGATTGATTGTGTGGGGTAGGATTGGCTAGCTCTACATCCTTTATGCGAAGAAGCTTTATTGTGTCATAGAGTATGTGTCATAGAGTAGCACATATTTTGGACACCAAGGTGAGGCCATATGTGGTTAGATGGTTAAGAGATAACTTAGCTAAGCTTGACATCATGCCAAGTAGTATTAAGTGTGAGATAATGTATCCATATTACTCTTTTTCATGTCAAAGAACCTTCTGCACTCATGCAAGGAATCAAGATAAGTGGAAAACCATTTATCTTAGATCATGGTAGGAGAGGTGAAAGAGGCCAAGAGGAGTGCTGATCCGTCTTGTTTGAAATCTTCCTCTACTCTCAATCCTCTATGGTAAAGCTTCCAATGTCAATGGTTAAGCTAACAAGCGTGAACCGCCCTCCACTCTACTCTAGCTCTCCACTCTACTCTAGCTTAATCACTCTCTCATTCAAGCTATTTAGCATGCACACTCAACACACCACAAGCACTCAACACAAGCAAGAAAGAGGGTAATAAAGCTTTACACAAGCAAAAATAGTTATTCTCCCTTCACATTACCAAAAGTTACGTATCTACATGGAAAAATTCCCACTCAAGTGGGTGCCCATAGCCTATTTCTACTAGTACATATAAGGCTTATGTGGCTAGGCATTTGTTACATCACTAGGGCCCATGACCATACATATAGTTTAAATTGTTACTAAGCTAGAGGCAGGGATTTCAAGTGTACAAAAAGTTTAAACAACCCTCCTTGCCTAGTCCTACTTCCATCCTCAGAAGATGTGAGGAATGGTCTGCATCGATCATCTTTATCTTTGTGATGATCTCTACATGTGTGAGGTCAAGGAAATATATTGACCTCTTACATGTGGTTTATACACATCTCATGTAATTGGAATAATTTTGGTCCTACTTAGCGTAGTTAGAGGACCATTTAACATCGTTTAGTTAGTAGGCTCTGTGTGTGTGTGTATTTTACACCACCTTCAAGCATTAAAATGGCTTACCATTGTTATGTAGGTGAAAAAAATATTGTAGTCAAAAAGGATAAAATCAAAGAACTTCTCTTCAAAGGCCTACATCCTATAGGCTTCAAGCATATTCTTTGAAATCTTGGAGGAAGATCTAAATGGTATCTATGAATTTGGTGGAAGCTTGGATTACAATGTTAGGAACCTCTTAAACAGGAGTTGATAAATTGAGTGATCAGCCCACACATCAAATCCTTAGTTGGCATCATGCAAAAGGGCGGTGATTTGAAGTCTAAATAGTCGAGGAGTACTGGGTTGTGTTCTTTTTGGCTTCATACTCGTTCTAATGCATATACTTGCATAAGGGCACATACTGGGTTGTGTTCTTTTTGGCTTCATACTCCTTCTAATGCATACACTTGCATAAGGGCACATACATGGGATTCACCCTCAGATTGTTGATATGGTTCTTGATCTGTCATCAACATGCCTCATGTATCCTCCTCTTTCTTTGATTGGAGTCCACTCTACCACCTTAAAGGGCTTTTCTACGTAGAGCCACATTAATGGGACCTCGAGCCTATGAATGTTGTGGATGGGCTTTGCAAGGTAGGGACTTTACCCAGCTTAAATAATGCGACTCATTTGAAGAGAGTATCGAAGTCACTGCAACTTGAAAATTGGGAATAATAAATTCCATTGGCACTACTATTTCCAGGCCATACACTAATGACCTATTAGCGACCTTGTCAGGTGTCTGGAATGCCCATAATGTTGAATATAACTTGTGATCCCAATCTATCCGATTCTGATTAATAATATATTTCAAGATTTTTTGTAATACTTGATTTGTGGATTCAACCTATCCATTCACCACAACGGATAATAAACTATTGATTTTTTATGGATTATCAAATGATATTCTCTTAGACTTTGGATAACCTCATTTATGAAGTGTATACCTTGATCACTACCTAATTTAATTGGAAAATCACATCTAGTCATTATCATCTCATATAAAATTTTTGCTCTCTTGAGGTAGCCTTGTTATTTCTAAGGGCTTTGTCTTCCACCCACTTTGTGCAATAATCACTAGCCCCACTACTACAAAAGCCCACTAATTGGAAAATCACATCTAGTCATTATCATCTCATATAAAAATTTTGCTCTCTTGAGGCAGCCTTGTTATTTCTAAGGGCTTTGTCTTCCACCCACTTTGTGCAATAATCACTAGCCCCACTACTACAAAAGCCCACTAGCCCCACTACTCTCACTGCAAAGGCATGCTTTTATGGATTCATACGCTCAATTTGGTTTCTTGGCACTTTTCTAGACATAGTGTCAAGTGTTGGAGATGCTTAGAGTGCTTCCTAAACACATTGAAATTAAACATAAAAGATTTCATGAACCATTCTCTGGAAATTAGCCGGATCATTCTTCAATTCGAATGTCTCTTCTCTTTGTCCTAACCACTGAAGCCATCCAAGAATGAATACATTTCATGGCCACTAACTACATCCAAGAGAGAACTTGTGAAAGGTCATGGAAATGGATTTGTAACTGTGGTTGCATTTAATTTTCTATAATCCACACACACTCTCAACTTCCCATTATTCTTGGGGAATATGACAATTAGTGAGACCCAATAAACTCTATCAACTAGGTAGATAAAACCCACTTTTAAAACAACTTGTCAATTTCTTCTTTGACTTATCAAGCATAATTTAGATTTATCCAATACCTCTACCGTCGAAATTGGTATTACATCCTCCTTGAGATCGATCTTGTGTTGATAAAAACTAGGGTCAATGTCCTCCGTATCTGTATAACTCTAAGTGAATATATCCTTATATGCACACAACAATTCTTGCAATTTCTGCTGCCATTCATCTATAAGTTTAGCACTTACCCGAACCATTCGAGGGTTCTGTTCATCCCCCAAGTTCATTTTGGAAAGTTCATCATCTTGAGCTTGATCATTGTTTTGCATGTCCTTCTCATGTATTTCTTCCACACCACAATCAGTGCTTTAATCTCTATTGGAACCTCAAATTCCTCTTTTTCTTAGAGAGCCTACTTAAACATGTCTCCTAAATTTGCCAATGCTACCCGGCTAGGATGAGATTGGTACTTTAATAACTGGCTACACTGAATAACATCCATACCATATTAGAGCACTGTCCGATCAACATTTACATTAAACATGGAAACTATATCCAGATTCTCCCTCATGATACATCTGAGGTAAAATATATATCCCTTTCCTTTCTTGATAAAGCTCTACTCCTGGATGCCATTATCTTTCCACACCATTACCTCCTTGTTTCTTTTGGAAATCAATAGTTTTGTTGAGTTAGAGATCTCTTTATAGCTTTACTGATTCGTATGGCACTTTCTAGCACTGCTTGCACCTTGGGCCTTTTCTTTACAGCTTTACTGATTCGTATGGCACTTTCTAGCACTGCTTGCACCTTGGGCCTTTTCTTTCCCTAGATCTTTACTAACTCTACTACTTGATCTAGGTGTTTCTGGCATTGCTCTACACCTTGGTCTTTTTTGGTTCCTTTTATTTAAGAATAGCAGATGATGTACACATCTTATTGGTTTCCTCTTGTGGTCAGATGGCCTCTAGACTGACTTCTACCACCTTCCTTGGCTGCTAAGGAATTTCTTGAGCATTACAAACCATGCCTTGTGCTTCCTACACCATCTTGGCTACTTGGTCCTGGACATGCCATTGCTCCTCCCAACTTTGGGGTTTTTCCTTTGTTCTTGCTCCATTCGGATGCTCTAGGTAAGCCACTAGGCCTTGCACCATCGCCACCATAAATGCCTTGGTGGCTCTGACACAACTTAATATGGCTCAATTTTCACTAAATTAATTGTTGGAGGCTTGACCAAAATTGTCACCTCTAATTGTATTGTCTGAAGTTCCTATTGATAATGCTGCCATACCGAACACTCCGTCTTATGATAACCAAATTGCTTTGCAATAGTAACACTAAAATGGTACACATGCTGTACCACCATGACCTCGACCATAAAAGGGTACACTTGCTACACCACCATGACCTTGACCATAAGGGTGAGCCAATGATATGCCTATGTTTACATGTCTAACTAGTGCCATCTACTAAACTAGGACTACAGCCTAGGTTTGCTTCATTTGTCACTATGGATGTTAAACTCTGCCATTATTAACGATAAGCCATGTGGCATAGTTGGGTGTGAGCTTACATTCCTCCTTGGTATGACCTTGATTTAAACACTTCATGCGGTGCCAGACATCCGGTCATAGTCCAAATCATCTAACTCCTCTTGAACTTCTACCTTAAAGCTTAGCCCATGTTGCCACCAGTCGTTCTTCAACCATCTCTGGCTTCTAGCTCTTCTTCTTTTAGTTCTTGTGCTTGGATTCTAAATCTAGCTTTGCATCCGAGTCATGGTTTGAAGTGTCTTTCTCTTGCTCATCTTCTGAGGGACCTTCATCCCGCTTTTTCCTCCCCTTCTTGGAAATTAAAGTTTCCCCTAAATTGCACTTCAATCTTCGAACAGCTTTCATCAACCCATCAAATCCACTAATTGTGAGATTAACGTCGGCGGTTAATATTGCAAGATTCATTTTCTTTTGCAAACCAAGGATAAACCAATCTCCCATGAGTGCCTCAATTGGCCTCTCAACCTTTTGAAAGTAGTGTAAAAATGCATGACGTAGGGCTGTATAAGTGAGGAAGTGATTAGAGCCATACTATGCATGCCAATTGGTCACCTACCCATCAAAAGCACCACTAAAATGCATTTCACTTTTAAACTATCAGAATTGTAAGTTGCATGCCATTTTCTAGCCAGATATTCACAAAATTTTCTACATGTTTATCTAGATCCTCCTACTTCTTACTATGACACTTTGGGTACTTGAGGGATACACATTTAGCCATAATTGATAGTTGAGGTAATAACACACCCACAAGATCAACTAGACGTAAAGACCCCGATAGACTAGCTAGCTACTTTTGAGGTAATTAAAGGTGGCTTTGGCTTCAAGTAACCATTGTAATAAGCAATCGTCCGTATGCTTGCTAACTATATCTTTTGGGATGTCAGCTTCTGCAAGCTCATCCTCCTCTTCTTTTGGCTTATAGTCTTCTTTGGCACCTAGATATTCCTTTTCCTTGGGCTCATCCTACCAGAGATTCTTCAAACCTAGCTCTCAACGTGAGTTGTTTTTGCCAGTGTGGAATGATGTCGTCGCTCTTAGTAGGCAAGTTTCATAACAACATTCTCGTTCCACTATAAATAAAGTTTAAAATAGCAGTCGACAGCTTAGTAAGAGTCATTGCTATGCTTTAGCTCTACAAAAGAAGTGAATCAAACACATAAGAATGAGCACTGACTTAAAATGCCATAGCATACCTGCACATGAGTGAGATAATAGGCTTGAACACAGAAAAAGGAAGTTGTTCCAGAAGACCCAAAGAGGAACCACTTCAACTCGATCATCAACAAGACACCACAAATAGGCTAACAAGATAGAAACGTGTAGAATAGGCAAAATGTTACACAAGGAGGATACAAGGATAACACATTGACGATAAAACGATAAATGCCATCAAGGTCCAAATGATAGGAAAGACGAATTGAAGGATGACCTAGGAGACACTAGATAATCTGCCACCATAACTTAACTGGCAAAAGGAAGATGATCCACCCAAGCCATATCCATGTAGAAAATTACATGATGCTTAGAACAATGACCAGAGCATGTTCGAGTGATCGATCACATAGTAGGATTACCAAAAGTGCCAGTGGATAAACCAACATAGAGAGATTATGAGTCAAACATTTAACATAATTACATAAAAGTTATTATTCATACATAAAAGTTATTAAACATAATTACATAAAAGTTATTATTCATACATTCAAGATTAATCAATACACACTTTGCTAGACATCACATCACTCACAAGATTACACATAATTATATATGAATTACACATAACTATATGTTGCTTTCTATGGACATCTGATGATAATTATACTGATAATGACAACAATCTTCAATGCCAAGCACAATACATAATGGCATGAATTGAGGCAAATAGCGTCACCTATGATTCGTCTCATGAATATTCGAGTCCCGTTCCTAAGCTAAGGATAGTACTAAGGGTTATTTCATAAGCTAACACATAAGACTATATAGACAACTAGTGATGGAAGAGATGCATCAACCCTCCATACGTGGGACATAGAGGGGTATCTTTTACTCTTGGCTAGAGAATTTTATTAGCTTATGATAAAAAATGATATCACACTAAATGTATGACATGCCAAAAAATAAAAAGCTATGAAGGTAAGATTCAAGGCCTATTGATGCCTTTCACCATACCAGATGAGCCGTGGGAGTAGATTTTAGTGGACTTCATTTACTAGCTTTTCAAGTACAACGAGTAGTAATGACTATAGTGGATTGCTCTAGTAAGCAAGCCTACTTTACTCCTTGAAAAAAGACATTGACATCTTAGCAAGACACACATCTATTCAAAAAGAAAATCTTTATATATCATGGCTTCCAATAGAGATTCAAAGTTTTGCAGTCATTTTTGGACCGTATTATTTAAGAACTTAAGCATTGAGAACTTTACAACATCATTTCATGTAGAATCAAATGGACAAACTGAGGTTACAAATACTACCATTTTGGATCTTCTTAGAGACTATGTTTCATCTTTTAAGACTTTGGGATAACTATATATACCCTCTTAGACCCTATGTTTCGTCTTTAAGACTTTGGGATAACTACATATACCTTCTAGAATTTGCCTACAACAATACACCTCACTCAGCTACCTCACTCAGCTACTACCAAACAAGCACCATTTATGATTATCTATAAAAGGCCTTACCATTCCTACTATACGCCTTTCTCATAGAATTGAAGCAATTGATGCATTCACAAGAGACTTTGATAATATTTTAAATCAAGTATATCAAGCAGTAGGTCAAGCTCAATCAAAGAACATAAAGAAGCCAAATAAGAAAAGAAAAGATATAGCATTGAAAGAAGGTAAACTATGTTCTTTTGAGGATTGAGAAAAGATGACTAAAGAGTCTAGAGAAACATCTAATTGTGAAGTGGGCACCAAGGTTTTATGGACTCTTCAAGATAATTTAAAAGATTAATAACCTTACTTGTAGACTAGATGTGTCATCACATTGGAAGATACGCAATTCCTTTCACATTAGTATATTGAGACCATTTCGAGGACCACTTCCTAAGCATCCAATTTATGAAGAAGCATCACTCATTGTTGATGAAGAAGAAGTGCTTAAACCTGGCACTATACTACTACAAGAATAATAATGTTTACATAAATTTATGAAGAAACATCACTCATTGTTGATGAAGAAGAAGTGCTTGAACTTGGCACTATACTGCTATAGGAATAAGTAATGTTTACACCAAGTATCTCTTGACCTTTAAGAACCATCCTAGCGAAGATGCTCGTTGGATACCTGAGCAGTTTTTTTGCACTCGTCCAAACCTCATTCGCTCATATAAGCAAGCATGCAACTAAGGTTGGTTGTAAACTCAAGCAAGAGCGATGTTAGATATTTCACTCTATGGTTGATCAGGAATGTCTAAGATACCATCGTGTACCATGCTGGTAGTCGGTATCATGGGTGATACTATTAGTATTGATACTGATGGGTTGGTGTTATTGGTGTATGCATTTGGGCCCATGTTAGTGTTTGATATTGTGGGTGATCTTATGTGTTAAATATTGAGCTAGTGTTATTGGTGTTATGTGTTTGTGCCCAATTAAGGTAATCATATTGGGATTAATTGTGAGAAGTTTAATTAATTATTCTAACTAATGTGATTGACATTTGTGAGTAATAGGTGATGAGTGGTGCAATGGTGTTGTATGGATGGTGGTTCTGTACATAGCATGTGAACATCATTTACAGTGTGGGTGTATCACTTATATTGGCCATGTGCCAAGATTTCGACTATTTATTATTTTCACCCATTTTGTATAGTTGGGGTGTTGATTTACATGTGCACATGCTTGAGCAATTCATTTTATTACAAAACCTTAGTTACATGGACACATGATTATTTTTTAAATGTAAAAGCCCAACTTTGAAAAGGTATGCTATTTTTGGCTTCTTGTGCTAACTTAAATACTCACATGAGGGAATTGGAGCCATTCACATTTGGGTGGTGGGGGGGGGGAGATTTGCACCAAATGTTTTTTGTCTTATGTTATTTCTCTCATGATTTTCGTCTTGAGTTGATTTGATTGCTTAGTCTATTCAAGTCACTCTTGAAGAAAGCAATTTGATTGGCCGTCCAACTCATTTTCGAGCAAATCCATTCATCCATGGCATAGGCGATTGGTGATTAGCAACTCATTTTCAAGCAAATCCCTTCATCCATAGGCAAAGAAAACATGGCAATTGGCGATTATGCCTGGAAAATGTTGGGCATAAGAAGTGTGTAAACAATTAAGGATCGGGCTATCAATCTAGGGTCTCTCCTCATTGAAGGTAAAATGTGAAACCCTCAAAGAACTATTTTGAAAAGCAAGTTTCATAATTTAAAATAGAAAGGATGATAGGTATATCATAGAGCCACCCACCAAACAAAGTAGACTCTTGTAATAAGGAATTCAACTTCCAAGACAATCCCGCATCACATCTAAGAAGCGCTACAAGCAGCACGCAAGCTGCCATCTTTAACAATCTTTCTCCTGCATCTGCATCTCGCACCTAGATCTCCTAAGTGAGAGTGAGATGGGTGCAGAAGGTGGGGGGGGTGGCAGGAGGTCATGGGTGGTGAGCGCCGCAGTTCTGTTTGGAGCCGGCGTTGCAGCCGTAGTGTTTGCCCGCAAGGCCGTCAATCATCGCCCGCGCAGCCGAGTGGTGGGCATCATTCCCGCCCGGTACTGCTCCTCGCGTTTCCAAGGCAAGCCCCTCGCCCTCATCCTCGGCAAGCCCATGATCCAGGTACTGCCCACACAGCTGCATTTCATCTTTGCATCATCTGTATCCTCTTTCATGTAATTACGCACCTGGATGCAAAAGGGAGCTCGGGTGTGGGCGCGCACGATTGCTCGCTAACAAGTAACGAGTGACATGAGCGGAGCAATCAAATGTGTGCCGTTTATCCCATTTTCTTTAAATGGTTTCTTTTCAACTTCCAAGTTATATCTTCTGCCTCTTATTCAACCTTGAAAACATGAGAGTATGAATGCCGGATCCGGTGCACTCTTTAGCCACATATCTCTTGCATACCACCAGTTTTACATCCAGAAAAATCTACCAGTTACACTTATGGCATGGGATATACATACATTCGCATGACCTATCACTATTTTGAGATCAGCTGCCTGCTCATGATTCGGACTCTTGACGTCAAAAAGGTAAAAATATACCAAAAATTAGGCTATGGACCAGAAATTCAGACCATTTCTGCTCAGATCTATCTTCTGAAAGGATTAGAGTGTCAAGCATGGTGTAGGTGCTGGGAACCCATGCATATTTTAGCTGAGCTGGCTGCGTTTCCATGCCGGCTTAACACTTTGCATGTGATGGGGCAAGTACAGATGCAGATTCTCATTGGGTACCCATGAATGACTCAAGAGCTTGCCAAAATGTTTGGCAGCATCACAATGCCTGTCCCAGATCTGTCTCAGGGTTTGAGGCTTGTCTAATCAGGTAGATGTTAAAAAGTTAGTGGATTTGTTGCCAAGAAAAAGGATCAAAATCACATAGAAAAGTGGGCAGGAAGCACACAAGTGATTGGGCTGAGAGAAAAGTACATGAATGATCATGATTGGGTAACACTGGCCTGATGTCCCTCTACATCTAATATGGCCTCTCCCCAATTACTTGTACTTTCAATCAGGAGCCACATGGTTCTAAGGTGGTAGCAACTGAAAAGGCCCACGTGAGCACTAACTTGGGCTGGAGACTGCCGATGCAATTGTTCAGCATACACTCCAAAATGTAATGCCTCAAAATCGACCTCCAACTTAAAAGGTACATATCTTGTAAAACTATTAAAATTGAAAGTAGTTTAAGTAAGAAACATACTTAATCTCTTGCAAAATACAAGTCGCTAGATTAGCAATCAGTATTATGCACAAGTTCAATGCTTTAAGATGAATGCCTAAATGTTCAAGCATTCTCAAAATCAGCATCCAATGCAAGATCTTCAAATAGCTTATTGTGCATGTGCCTAAGGTGAGTACCATCTGTTCCATACACTTGTATCCATCTATATGCTCTCCTATAATGGTAAGAGTGCATAGTCCATCATGCTTATGAAGCATGTCCAATCATACTTCCCCACTTCAGGATGGAAGCATGTCCATTCATGGTTTCTTGGAAAAGAACACATGTCCAATCATAAAGTCTGCCATGCCATGCTAGGTCAGACAACATTTCCAACTTTTATTAACTTCAAAATTCTTGATACAAAATTTCTTGTAAGCTGATTAGGATTTTGGATTGGGGATTTCTCACAAATACAGGCGGGTGACAGACAGTTTGGCAGCAAATGGTCATCGAGTCGGTGAGTTCTGGTTGTCCAGCAGACATTCTCACAGTTTCAATCAAGGAGGGGTGTTGGGGATAATCAACCCTCCTCCAGGGTGACATGTGGCAGTTGTAATATATTTCCCGTGTATGCAAAAGTCAAACCATACAACGATATACATTGAAGAGTGGATCAAGGGTAGAGGTATCCTTTTCCCAGGCATCTGGGACCTCTTCCTTGGGGTGCTAGGTGGCTGGGCTTGGGACTCTCAGCATGTGCCCCCATCCACTTTCCAACACCATTTCCTCTTTCCTTTGCAACCTGCCCAAAATTTCACATTCCTTAACCATATTCTTCTGTTTCCAAGATGTTGGCTTTACGAAATGGCATTTTTCTGTTCCCATGCTTGGAAAACATTGTTTTCTGCAACAATGTATTGCATGTAATTATAGACAACAGGAAAATTGATTCGAGACCTCTTTTCTTTTTCTCTTTTGTTAACATGCCTGCTGATCATATGAGATTCTACTCACAGTTAACTTGTGTTCTAGAATAGCTACAGACATGTGTTAGTAGCTTGTTTAAAACAGGGGGAAGAGATAGTTGAAGGTAACACATAAGAATGAATTTTGTGAATTTTCAGAGAACATGGGAGCAGGCAAAGCTCGCAACCAGTTTAGACGCTGTCAGTAAGTACAAATCTATAATGGGTGTATTATAGACTTCAATGAATGCCTGCCGTCTTCAATTTCTTATCAATTATTTGTGATGATGCCACCAGTTGTGGCGACGGATGATGAGAGAATCGCAGAGTCCTGCAGGAAGTTTGGAGCTGATGTTGTCATGACGTCAGAAGCTTGTGTAAATGGTAATGAAGAACATTTCTTTATAAAATTAACCAACCTAGTCTTGTGCAAGACCTTTATTCAAGATTTGCTGGATTTAGTTTTTATTGAACGTAGTGTGATGATGTAGAAGGAGAAGAGAAGAGATGCCTTAATACTGCCTTGTGCAAATATTGAATGCAAAACGTGTTTGTATGTACAGTCTGCCAGTTACTGTTGCATGGCATATATTGGTCTGCATTTTGGGGGCATTCATTTCTCGAGTGATGACTACAAGATTGTGCATGACTCAGTCAGTCATTGACAGGTACAGAGCGTTGCCAGGAAGCCTTGCAGAAGTTAAAAAAGAAGTATGACCTTGTGGTCAATATTCAAGGGGATGAACCTCTCATTGATCCTGACGTGATTGATGGTGTGGCAAAAGCTTTACAGGTAATACAATTTTTCTCAGTAGAGTACATTAACAGATGACTTTAGGTCGAGTTGTTCTATTTTTATGTAGAGCCTCCTTTAGCTGTGAATCTCAGCCTCGTTCCATTTTTTGACTTCATTGCCAATTTTTGACTTTCTGCTTCATTTCTATTTTTGCAGTACGCTCACTCTGTGCATGCATGTGAATATTAGTTATTGAAGAGTAGTCTAAAAAGCAAGAAATAAGTTAAGGTTGATCTCCTTTTTCTGTGAATCACAATCAGCCTTCGTATCATCTTTTGAAGAGCCTTGTTGGATTGTACACAATTTATTACTTGCATTGCCTTGTTGATGACAACCCATGGCATAAAGCAGGACAAAAAGATCTACCAAGGATATTCTAATGCCGCTTATCCTTTGAACTTAGACACATGTTGTTGCAATCATGGGGGCTTGTAAGCAACAAAAAATTCCATGGTTGAGACATAATGAAGCTAAGTAAAAAGGATTAGTACTAAGCAAATATGATGAGCATAATGACACCATAAGTGTGAAGGAATTGTGTGTATTTCTTCATTAGAGAGTGCCTCTTATATAGGCTGAATACAAGCATTAAAAATACATCATAGATGAAGTCATACACCTCCTCAATCATCTCTTACATTCTTTTCCATGAATCTAAGCCCAAAAAGTCATGCCAACATACTCATTCAATGCTCCTAGCTCTTAGTACAACTTGTGGATTCCTTGGGTGAATCCATGGACCAGTAAAGATGTAAATGCTCAATGTTACAGAATTTTGACCTTAGACCATATGATCCTTACATACATAAATGAGTAGGGATATTTGGTGAGCATTACTAACAAATCCCCTCTCAACAAATATCTTGTTACCTAGTGGTCAGTTACCTAGGTACCACACTATGGGTGTGAATGTAGTCTGTTGCCTCTTAGTATAATCAAAGGCAAAAGAGAGAGCCCATGTTATGGGGTAGTTGAAGATGAGGGTCATGGTCCTAGGCTTCTTTAAAAAGTTCAATCATTAGCAACATAGTTGACCTTATGAGAGGCCTCTTTCTCCTGGTCTTCATCAGCTTCTTCTTCTTCTCCTACAAGGAGAGCTTGAACCTTGTTCTTTAGGAAGCAATTCTCTTCGATGTGATTGTTCTTTCCACATAACCCACAATTCTTCTGGTTTGTGTCAATGGAGCCTTTCTTGGAGTTCTTGTTGGAGAAGCCATTGTTGTTGTTGAAGAACTTCTTCTTTGTGTAGAATGCCTCATCATGATTATGGATTGAGCTTTTCTTCCCTTGCAACCTCTTGTATTCTTCAAGTAGTGCTGTCACCACACCATCTAGCTTAGGTTCTGGCAAGTTCTTCAAAGTAGACACAAGATGTGAATAATCCTCATTGGGCATGCTTTTGAGAAGTGCCACAATGGCATCTTCTTCTTCCACTAGTGTACCTATGGCTGCAAGTTGAGTTTATGTGCTTTGGGAGGCTGTCTGATGACTTCATTTTAAGTTCATAGAATTGATTTTTTAAGCTTGTCTTTGAGTTTTGCTCCAATTATGTCAAGAGCCTCGTGTGCGCTCGTAGCCTCAGTGATGTGATTTATATGTATGTCACTTAAACCTAGGACTATTATTGCAAACAAATGCTTTTTCATTTCTAGTGAGCCATAATGTTTCACTATCCCCTTGTTGTTGGTTTCTTATTCTTTCCATTGGCAAGTCCCTTCTTCATTAACACAAATTTCACCTTGGGTTGCAAGTGTGAAAGACCTTCCATCAAATTTATTAGTATGACCCTTAGAATCCTTTGAGCAAGGTCTTACCTCTTGGCTTATAGCTCAAGTGTAGTGTCTAACGTTTTACAAGAATCTGATTAGGTGCATAATGAGAGATTATCAAGTGGTTAGTTTGAATGTTTCCAAAATAAGATAAATTTGGAATTAGCAAATGAAGCACCAAATCAAAGGGCTTTTGCGATGTGAAGTGATAGCTTGCTGTAGGAGGTCCCAAATGGCATGAGTGAACTCCCAATGGTCCAAAATACCCAAGGTAATTAGCAAATAATCACTAATTAACATAGGTAGTTTGCTGTTAACTGTGCAGAGAATGTGGGAGCTTTGGGTGATAATTTTGAGTAGATTTTGCAATGGCAGAGCAAAAGAACAGCTTGTGGTCTTGAGTCTACTTTTGAGGTTAGACCCCACAAACACTTCATTAGGTCACTTAATCAAGGATTACTCATACTTATGCCAAACTGTCTTCTGTGAAGGGGCCAGACTTGGATGAGGTACAAATTGACGTTTTCAGTCGAATCTGAGGCTACAGATGGATTCACCATGTTGCTAAAACCCCATGGCCAAGAGGATTTTATTGATTTGTAGTGTGATGGGGTGGACATTGCTATTTCTCTCAATTCTGGACATCTGTGTTACAGATCTGCTGCGGCACGATTCCATGACGATTTTGAGCAATCGGAGGTATCTGCACATATGCCTTTGAGTCCTTTTGATGCTCCTCAAGTGGCTTGAGCAATGGATGACTATAGAGAGAGAAATCAAAGCTCCACTACAGGGGTCTGGAGGAGAATGAGGAAAAAGACTAAAAAGGTGATTATGGACTATTTCTTGACCATGCAAGGATTAGTGGAATTAATGAAGATGTAAGAGAGATGAGGGAAGTTTGGATCTATGCTCTGAGAGCAATTGTTGGAATCATGGAGACACATAAGCAACAAGAAATGTCATGGTTGAGACATAATGAAGATGATAATGAAGCTAAGTAAAAAGGACTCATAAGCAACAAGAAATGTCATGGTTGAGATATAACTGTTAAAATCATGGATATCATGTGCATGTGCAAGTGATTAGTACTAATCTTACAGGAGGATGGTGTTTAAACTAATCTAAGGTGGGTGATGTCTAAGCATACTCATAATGACAAACTATTAAATTAATTAAGCGGGAGACTTAAGCACAATTAGGTTACAAGATCGAGACTTGTACTTATATAGAGGCTTAAGAGCTTGCTTCATTTTTCATTGTTTGAAATGGCTCCCTTTTATATGAGGAGGTACGCCCTTAGGCTTGTACATCAATGTGGGATAATTCAGCTTTGCTCATGTGGCTTCTTGCTGGATAATATTTTCTTTGGCTTACTCAACTCACTCTCTATCTCTTTCTTGTGCTCAATGGTACCACATTTCTCTACACCTCCCCTTGATGTCATTTTGTTAGATTGCTGCAAGGTGGTCAGATGCGAGGTTTACAAATACTTACTGCTCCAAGGTGGTCAGATGCAACCTTGGAGAAAATAAAGACTGGCGAAAAAGCTCACGGGAAGGAAGTGAAAGCTTAAAGAAAGGCTTACGGGGGTAGAATGGAAAGGCTCATGTGAGAGTGTCTTGAGAGAGACTTGAGAGAGTGGAAAAAAGCTTTATGCTTTCCTAAAAAGCTACACCTTGCTTTTTATTAAAGGTAATTGTCTGCAAGGCCTTGTGGGACATCTGTTCAGCACATAAGTGACACACATAACTGCCTCCAGCCAAAAAACATGAGGCAAATTCTGGCCTTCAACCATGCAGCGTGAGATCTCCATGAGAGACTTGTTCTTCCTCTCAGCCACATCATTTTGCTGAGGTGTATAAGGCATTGTGCATTCAGTTTTATGCCTCTTTCAGCCATATATACATGAAACTCCTTTGACATATACTCCCCCCCTCGATCTGTAGAAAGGGTGCCAACTTTACATGCAAACATATTTTCAGCCATAGAAACAAAGTGTCTAAAGCATGTAAAAACCTTTGACTTTGCCTTCAATGGGTACACCTAGGTGTGCTTGGAGTAGTCATCAATAAAATTCACCAAGTAGGGATATCCCTTGGTTGATGGTGTCCTCATGGGACCACATACATCACTACATATAAGCTGTAATTTGTGGACAGTCCTAACTGATCCATCTTTTGGGAATGATGCCCGTTGCATATACATCCCTCACATGCATGTTTGACGGGAGCCTCGAGCTTTGGCAACTCTGACATCATCTCTTGCCTTGTAAGGCGCAACAAACTACCAAAATTCGGGTGATCAAAGCGAGCATGCCATGCTCTGTGTCACTCATAGTATGTGTGGTAGTAATTGAACAAGCATTATGTGCCAACCTATCTAACCTGTAAAGCCTATGTCTTGTTACTAGATACCACAATGATGTCTCCATCACTCCGGTCATGAATTCTCCGGTCATGAATTGTGCACCTATTATCAATAAATCTGACCACTAGGCCTGTCATACCAATGGCAGAGACTGACAACAAGCTCTTTTTGATGCCTAGCACAAACAAGACTTCTGAGAGAGTGATTGTCCCACCATTTGTAGCAGTGAGAACAACCTTACCAACTCCTTTTATTGGATATGAGGAGTTATTTAAACATGCAACAGTTTCTCCTTAAGGAGCAAACTCAAGGGCGGAAATTAAATCACGCCAAGAAGTAATGTGGTTGCCAGCACCACTATCAAAGTACTACACATGTTAATCTGTTAGTGACATGCATACATCATCATGTGAGAAGGCAGTACAATGAATGCCCAATCATCCTGTGCATAGTTCGCTGACTCCTTCTTTTTAGCACTTGGTGCTGATGCATCAGCCACATCCATACCTGACTCTTTCTTCTTCTCCTTCTCCAGCCTTTTTCTGCATGCATTGATGTAATGGCCCGACTTTCGACAGTAGTTGCATTTGCCTTTTTTTAAAGGCTTATCATTCTCCTTCTCGGGATTCTTTCCAGAAGACTGGTCTTATTCTGCCTTTATGGTGTACCAATGTCGGATGAACAATCTGGCAACATTTTCGGTAGTAACATTAGACCTGCAAGGAATAAGCAAAATAAACTTACTAAAACGATCAACAATCGTTGGCTTATAGCTGCCATGAGAAAAGGCTTTGCCTTTACCTTTTTGACCCAGTTCGGTTATGCCGAGGTTGCTCTTCTTGCAAGAGCATTGCAACCAACTCATCAAAAGTAAGGACACTAGGGTTACCCTTCATCATGAGCCGAAGTGTACATGCAAAATCCTAATATGAATCCGGTAGAGCTGTGAGAACAAAAGAACTATCCGGACAGGTCTCATCAATACATGTCAGCTGTTCTCTGAGATCTTTAATCCTTGTGAAGAACTCACTCATTAAATCTCTCTCATTCATATACTTGGACTTTAATTGCTTGCTCAAGTAGGCCACTCGCACCTCATTACAGACCTGATAAAGCGCAATAAGCGCATCCTGAGCATGTTTCATAGTTTTACATGAGGGAATACGAGGAATAATGCTTCTTTCATTGAAACTGCCACTAATGCATGTGCCTGTGCATCCCTGTCATCCCACCTGCTTGTTCTATTGTGGGAGGTGTGCGAAGACGGATACCACAGTTACATCAGAACTTGGATCACCATCCAAAGTACCTATACTATGCTGTTGTGTTGGCGAGACAGGGTGTGCCTCAATGCCAAAAACAACATTTCAAAGCCCTTTAGTGACCATTACATGGTACATCATATAGGACCGCAATGGGTAGTTGGTCCCGTGAAGCTTATCCTTAGTGGAAGACATCCCAAATACATCACTGCTACCATTCTGCCTGCAAATAACTAATCTCTGATACAAAATGCAAATATCCCAACTACCTACAGGTACTGTCAATGTCCACTAAATACAATCGAAAGAGTTGCCAGTAGAATACTGATGACGATGGAAACCTGCAAAGTGTATAAAAAATTACAGAGTGTAGAGTGTGGAAATGGTACTTAGTAAGAATGCAGAAATTGATGATAATGTTCATGATATTATTGAAGCTGTTAAAGATGAACTCCAAGCTGTGATGTCGAAGATGACGGTGACATCTTTTTCATGCCAAATGCGGTTGCTGTTGTGTAGAAAATCCAAAATCGAACAAAAATAGTTCGAACTGACACTCTCGGGGTGCTTGCGGAAATCTTAGAGCATGCGAACGAGTCCCAAAACGCTACGAAACTTATAAAAATACTATCAACATAGTTAACATCACACTGTATGCATAGTTTTTCCATACGGCAACCATACGACAAACGCATATGGGTATGGAAGTATGGAAAAAGTACGGTTCACACCCCCAAGAAACTCCATACGTTGGATACCATACGACACCCTAAATTTAAGAAAAAACATGCTACATATTACACAAAAAACCAAAGTTGGGATTAGAAAAAACATAAATGATGTAGAGTCAAAATCCAAACTCCGGACTTTATATTATTGTAACCTGTTTATATCATACATGTATGATCAATGATGTATCATGTAACATGTTACATAAGTAGGGACTAGGGAGTGTGGAGTGGGAAAATGCCAAAACTTGTCACATGTAGGCTGTAGGATGTGCCATGTGGACAAACATGAGGAGGTCCAAGCCTCAAGAAACTAAATAAAACATGAGTGGAAGCGAGCAAAAAGATGGATGATGGAGTGCTCACTGCACAGTGGGCAAGCCGCTAAACCTGTAGACTGACTCCTGAGCAGTGAGGAAAAACATAAGTAGGAAGTGGACAAAACATAAGTAGAGAGTGGAAGAATACTAAGTAACCCTAAGCCTCATCAAAGCTCCCCTCATCCTCAGCATGACCAATGGGCTCCTCATCCTCATCTGCAAATTCCTCCTCCTCCTCCTCCTCCTCCTCATCGAACTCATAAGCCTCGGTAGCAATTGAGCATGATGTCTCAACATGGCTAGAGGATGGCTGGCCATCTGTAGAGGGTGGAGCAATCGAAAGAGGCTCCAAAGCCTTTCTACCTCTGCAATAGCCTCTTGCAAATCTTGCAAGGCAATCAAGCACTCCTCATCTTTTCCTTTGTTAAGCATATCCAATGTGATCTGCATTCTCTCATAGCCGCTTTCTTTGATCTTGGAGATGAGCCTTAAGTTTGTGTGTATGAAAACAAGCTTCTTTGTAGTATGAGAAGGAAGAAGCCTGTTTCTTCTCTTAGTATGAATGAGAGAAAATGTGCTCCAATTCTTTCACATGGGGAGGCACATGTGGCTTGAGAAAGCATCCTAAGTGCAAGAGCTTGTCCACCTAAGAGAATAGCTCAATCTGAGACAATCAAAAGAGCAACTCGAGGAGAAGATGACAAGGGAGCCAAGAGAACCTGCTCTGATACCAACTGTTGGAGTGGAGATCAATGTAGCAACACACACATAGATGCAGCAAGCAAGGAGAGAGAGATGGAAGCACAGTACTCAAAGTAGATTGATGAGAATTAGTGAAGTACAAGTGACATGATAAGGCCACTTATACACTCATAAGAGTGTGTAGTACATATGCTTGGGGAAAAAACCTCCTAAAGAGGGAAAAAGTGTCCCGATCCATTATTAGCTTACGTCCACACATCACTACCATATAAATACTACAAACCTGTGGGGTTTGGTGAAGAGCACTACTAGTGCAACCTCTTCCTCCGATGGTGATACAACCAGGGAAGAAGATCCTAGAACACAACATAATCTATTTAGAGCAGAGAGGGCATATGCCATCATTGCTCTTAGCTTGGGTGATGATTATTTGCATCACATCTTTAATCTAGAATCATTGGTTGAAGCTTGGGAAAGACTTGATTTGCTCTTCGGTGCCGTGCTAAAAACTCAAAGCTTTCTTCTTTGAGTTGCAACTGAAGACAAGAGAGTCTCTTGCTGCACATGTCAACAAAATGAGGAGTTTCATGACTCAACTAGCTGCAGTTCATTCTCTAGTAACTGAAGATGATGCCATGACAATGCTTCTCAAAAGCATGCCTGAGAAGTATGACAGCTTGGTGACCACCTCGAAGAACATTCCTAATCCTACCTTGGAGGGAATCATTAATTCTTTAAAGGAAGAAGAAGCAAAGGTCAACAGAAGCCATCTCACAGAACAAGGTTTTGTCGTAAAGACCAAAGGCTTATACAGAGGGCAAGCAAAGGTAAAGCTTGCAGCATACTTGGAAAAGGATTGTTTTAGCCTAAATCCTTGTGGTATATGTGCAAAAAGTAATTATCTTGAAAAAGATTGCTATCCAAAGAAAAACACCGCTAATATTGCTAATGAGACTTTCATACATGAGACCAACTATTGTACTAATGATTGGGCTTTTTAAGTCCATTGTGTGTGTTGTTTTCTTTTGTGTGACATGATCTCTTGTATGTCCTTACCCTTGGGACCCTACAACGGGCATGTGAAACTAGAGCCATGTGATTTATCCTTGACTAGGAAAAGTGGCATGAAAAACCATGAGCCTAGATTTATCCTCGACACAGTATGAGGAAATCCCTTGAGGGAGGGTTTGTTGGGATCAAGGTATTACTTGTGTGTGTGTGTGAATCACCTCTTAGAGTGCTATCAAATAATATCTAAGCAGTGATGTCCCTAAGGCAACCTTTGTAACATATAAAAGTACATGTACTAAAAGCAAACTATCACATCATTGAGTTGTGTCCTCCAATATCTCTCTAAGAGGTTTGTTCTCTTTCTTCTCTCTCTATCTTTTTGAACACTCACTCCTATGTCATGAAGATCTTTCAACCTTCATAGCTTAGGACATTCAACAAGGATTTGATGCTACTTATCCTATATGTGGATGACATGCTGCTCACCGGCGCTAATTGTCACATGCACCTTGCATTGAGGTGCTATGTGACACACTGGCTCATCATTCAATGTAACATTTGTACAACATTAGTACCCTTTTAGGAACATTTTGTCGTACGCCATGACCCCATCATGAGCCCTAGTCCGGGACATGTGAGGCACGAGCTACGTAGGGCAGTCTTAGCCTTAGGTGTGGTGTCAGGGTTAGTCCCTTAACTCACTTGGAGAAAAAGCATGTAGAGTCATCTAAGGTTAGGGCATGTCTAAAGTCAGTTGATGCATTACACAAGCATATAAGAAGCATGTAGAAGGGGCTCATAGTTACCACGGAACGTCGTTCCGCCTTCCTGGAACGCCGGAACGCCGTTCCCGGAACGTTGGAACGTTCCGCCATTTTTTTTTTTTTGGGGGGGTGTGTTTTGCTTGCAGAAATGTATGTTCATGTCTTGGGGGAGCAAATATTAGGAAGCATATTTGGCTATCCGTATACAAAAAGTTACATTTTTTTGTGTCATATGCTGACATGTCATATGACGTGGCGTTCTGCGACGTTCCCGATCCGTTCCCGTTCCCGCTCCCGTTCTAGCATCCGACGTTCCCGAAACGTTCCCGTTCCGCGGTAACTATGAAGGGGCTAGCCCATTGGGCTCTCAAGGGCATGTATATGCCTTGGCATATGGTGCCAAGCATCATATGGCAGCCCATTTTCTTGTTGACCAGTATCTAGGCTGTGAGCATGTAATGCCAGCCGGCCAACATCTAACGTTGGGCCAACAAATAATGCAACATTTAATTCTAAGTGCTAGCATTTAATGCCTATATTTAGAAAGTCGTGCCACGTGGCATAAAAGCTAGGTCGACAACATCTTATAATAACCAACCGGCACCCTAGTATGCTATATAGGACAATGCCCATAATCTTCCAAAAAATCATCTCAATTCATAGAAGTTCATCAAGTAGAAAGTGAACATGTGTGCCTAAAAGTCATGGGGTTTTTCTAGAGCATACAATCAGCATTGTGCTTCATCCACTAGGTAGAATTAAAGATTCTCTCATCTTCAGCCCGCATATGTGTATGTTCTCAGCAGTTCTGGACTTGCATAATTGGCTTCATAGAATCTTCTACAGTGCTATTGGGTCAGCATATGGTTCAGCGAGTGTTCAGTCTTCCTCGTCCTTGTGTTTGGCTCTCCACAGTCATCATTCACATCATTGTACAAAGTAATACAAGCAAATATTCTTGCTTGCTGGGGGCACCCTGTGGGGGGGGGGTGCGCGACGTTTAGTGGGTAATTGGGACCCAATCTGGTGTTGACTCTCATCTTCTCTCTCAACTCCTCACTTAAGTAAAGTGGATTGCATAAACTCACAGGTTTAGAGGAGGCTTTGTTGCATGGTACAACGGTCAACCTATTGCTTGCTACACTAATGATGATCAGATTTCAGCTTTCAAAGATGAATTACATGCATCATCTGAGATGAGAGATCTTGATCCGTTGCATTATTACTTGAGCATTCAGTTTTTTCAGTGTGACGATGGCATTGTTTTGTTGCAATCCAAGTACTTTCAAGGGTTGCTTAAGAGGTTCAATCTTGAAGACTGCAAGAGGCTCAACCTCCGGATCCAGGTGAGCTATTTGATTCCATGATCTATAGCTAGGTTGTTGGGTACTTGATTTATTTATGCAATATGAGACCATGCATTCAGTATGGAGTCTCCCAGTTGAGCAGATTTATCTATGCAATATGAGACCCCAAACATTTAGTATGGGGTCTCACAGTTGAGCATATTTATGCATAGTGCAAGTACTAAGCATTGGCAAGTTGTTAAGCGTGTTTTCTGCTACTTACAGGCACCCAGTCTCATGGATTGCTTTATGCTAAGGGGGGTGATATTCAACTGCATGCTTTCAGTGATTCTGATTGGGCTAGTTGTGTTATGACACCAGGGTGTCCAAGAGTGGGAGTTGCTTTCTTTTGGGCAATTCATGCATTTCTTGGCTAAGCAAGAAGCAACTAACAGTGGCCACTTCAAGTTGTGAAGTTGAGTACAGGGGAGCATTCATAGCTACAGTTGAGTGTATGGCTCAGCAGAATTTTGGTAGATCTTTGTGTGGGGCAAAAGTTAGTCACACCGATTTTCACTGACAAGCAGAGTGCTATTGGTAGTAGCAGCACGAAATCCATTTTTTCATGCTCATACTAAGCACGTTGAGGTGCATTACCATTATATCAAAGAGAGGCTACTACATGCAAGAAAAGCCTTCTTGGTGTCTCTACATACGACAACATTGCATATCTGTTCAGTAAAGCTCTGTGGACAGAAAAGTTCGAAGCTTTCCGCAAAGCTTTGGGCTTACTACCTTTTGAAGATTGATCTGCAGTTACTCTTTGTACATGTTCACATTATCAGTAGAGGGGGGGAGGGGGATTTGTAAGTTTATAGTAGTGACGTGTGAACTAGGAGTAATAATTCTCCACATGGGGCACTTTTTACCTCTGTATATTAAGGGGTTTTTTCCCTCGTGTGTATGGTGTGTAAGTGACCTTTAAAGGTCATCTTGTATTTTGTACCTTATCGCATTATCTCATTATTGTGTGCAATGGTGCAAGCTGTCTTCACTCTCTTTGTTCGTTTTGCATTCTATGCTTCATTGCTAAACCTAAATCTAATCTTGAAACCAACAAAAGTGTAGACTCATTGATATGTCAATATACATATTATGCCTGCCCCTCACTCGATATACTCATGAAGGCCTGCACTTTGGCATAAATAATACCAATATAAGAACAAAAGCAATGATCTGTTGTGCTGCTCCTCGGAAGCCAATACCAAATGTTATGCAAAGTGGAATCCTAAGATGACGGCCTCGAGGAGAAGGCCCCTCCGTTGATGCTCCCATGGATACCACCAGTCCACTTGAGCTACAAAGTGTATGCTTGTCATTGTCCTAGGGTGTGGGTGCTGCCATGGTCTGCTGAGGGGACAATAAGATGAATGGCTTCATCCCGGTCCTCATATATGAGCTTTAGAAGTGGTTGCAGATTTTCACCTTAAGCCTATGAGATGCCATATTGTATGGATGCACCTCGGAAATTAATCACGATTAAAGAATCCACAATTAGTCAATAGCTTTCGTGTGAGCTAATTACCAGGGTACCTTAGGCCACATGCTTATGTCTTGAAGCTGTGCTCCCAAAGCTATCATTTCACATTTTCCAGATGTTTCTTAATCTTTATATCTATGAATCCATTGATGTATGAGTGCATGTGCATTTATAATGGTCTATTTATCCATTGATCTAGCATTCTTTGGTCTTATATACCCACAAGCACATGGATTCTAGACATGTGTATGTGTCTATTCATTGATCTTTCACTTCCATCCAGTAAATATACATTTATTTGTGTAATAACGTTTCATTTATCAGCCCCAAATTTGGTTAATATGCTTCTATTATTTAAGGTATTGTGCCATGAGAGTAGGGATGTCAAGTCACTGGTAGCTATTCAGTGCTTGATTGTTTGACATTGCAGGCAGCTCCTGATGCAGTATTTAGTACAGCTGTCACAGCATTGCAGCCAGAGGATGCCACAAATCCTAATAGAGTAAAATGTGTGATTGACAAGAAGGGTTATGCCATATACTTCTCCAGAGGCCTCCTTCCTTTCAACAAGTAGGCTTCCATGCTCTGCACAACAGTTCGCCTAAATGCTTTGATCTTGTACTCAGTTATCTTTTTCCTTTTTCAGGAAAGGTCAAGTCAATCCAGATTTTCCATATTTACTTCACCTCGGCATACAGGTAGTCCATTCCTTGACATTAATCCCATACTTCACTATTCTAATTTGATGTTTGCTGTGCATCGTAATGAAAGGGCAATCCCGTTGGCTCTGTTTTGTAGTGTTACGATGCCAAGTTTTTGAATGTATATGCCTGCCTTCCTTCATCACCTCTTCAGCTTGAAGAAGATTTGGAACAACTAAAGGTGTTAGAAAATGGTTATAAAATGAAGGTAAGGTTCTTAACCTTAGCGTCCTATTTTTTTACCACCTCGGTGCAGATAAAGATTTAATTGATTACCTAAGTTACACAAGTTCGAGTGCAACATTTAAGTACCTCAGCGCACATGCTAGATGGTGGACATGGCACGGAATTGAGATTAAGGAGAAAAAGAATAAAGATACACTGCACTAGAGACCAAAGGTGGGCCAGCCTCTCCTTGCAGAGGTAGCATATAGTTTAGAGAGGAAGGCATTTAAAGCTCCACATCAACCTTGCTAGGAAGACAGTAGGCATCAAGTCATGCAACAAGACACCAAACAAAATACACGCAATAGTCCAAAAGAGCATAGTTGCCAGGGGTTTGATGAAATGCCCTTCAAAAACGTTTCAGAAATGTTTCTCCATAATGCTTCGAAAGCATTTTGTACATTTAGGCAAAGTGAAAGTGCGAGAAAAATTCCATAATTGGTTTAGAAACATTTGTAGATGTGTAGAACATGAAAAATTTACCTTAGTGATTTTCCATCCTGAACATCGAATATATTGCATTGTGAAATTTGATTCCTAATTCATGATTCTCATCGAAAATTTGAATAGAGGTACAAATAGAGTGTACTAGAGCCTTAACTTTGTCACAGTGCTGCCAGTGAGGTGGTTTTTCGTTACATGTACTTGCCAAGTACAATGCATGTGCAAAAGGAGAAGCAATGTAAATTCTTTTTGTTTTTGTGTATGAGGCAAGTTGCTATTTGATAGCAACCCCATTAATTTAGAAAAAACAACTTGCGGCTGAGGGGTCCATGGGGGCACCGGGATGGAGGCAGCAAGGATGAGCGAAATTTGAAAGTGTGTGAGCCGAAGGGCAAGACTCGTGCTAATCAGGCCTTGAGATAGGAGATTACATCAAAACAAATAACCATGAACAAAGCTTTGTTAGAATTAATGAGGTCAATCTAATGTGTAATGTGCAAGGGGGACAATAAATGAAGGGAAATAGATGTGTACCACTTGTAAGGTACAAAGAGTGGTTGAATAAATGAGGGTGAACCCAAGGGTCACACCTATGTTGATGTATATCATTTATTTTCAGTTTCTAATGGAAGTTACATTGAACGTGTCTACTCGCCCACCTTCTCTCTCTCTCTCTCAAGTTCCATTTCGAGCTTTCTATTGCGCATGTTTTCATGGTATCAGAGCAGGGAGAGATGAAGAGAGTTGGATAGACGCGTTCCCGTCGCAATTCCGCACGCATTGACGCGAAGAAACTTCAAAGAGGAGAACCCAAAAGTGTGAGATATGGAAGAAAGGATAGTTCAGCCACCTGTTTGGGCAGAGAATGCATTCCCCGGGCAAGATTAGGAAGTGCAATCAGCATTGAAGGAAGGAGCAGCAGCAAACAATCGAATTTCGCCCCAAAAATGGAGGAAATCAGCCAAAACCACCCCCAAAATGAGGCGAATTTGAATCGCCCCTGTTCAGCCCTGTTGTAGAGGTCTCCGACACCAGCATTCAGCAAAAACATTGGAGGAAGTGACAAAAATCTGGTGGAAAATCAGAAATCTTCAAAAACAGTCCCGGAATTAGGGTTTCTGCACAATTTTCAGCCCTAAAAATGATGAATTTTCACTCCCAAATGGTGAAAAATCAGTAAATGGTTATGTACCAAACTGAAATGAAGGTTTTTACCCTGTTTCCAGCCCCAAAGATGGAGAAAATCAGCCCCAAGATGAGGAAGTATGAAGATGCCCTGTTTTCATGAAGAAAACAGCCCCAAAATTGAAGTTTTTGGGAAGCAAAGGCAGTTCCCAACAAAGTGTTTGCATGGATGTGTAAATTCAGTCAATGAACAAAGGAGAATCAGCCCCAAGATTGAAGGGAGCAGAGAATTTGAAGAGCAGCCTGTTTTTTGTGAAGAATGGGATTTTGATGCTATCCAACACCCAAATGCTTGTTGAAGCAAAGGGGTATGAGAGGAGAAAAGATTCCAGCCTGTTTTGAGCCCATGAAGAGGGCAATCGTGGCAGTGAAGACAAAGATTTGTGACCAGCAAATGAATGGTGAAAGCAGCCCCAAGTATGGTAATTAATTTGCCATTTGAATCATGCAAAAGTAAGGAGAATTGAACTGTAATTTTCTGTTTTTGATGTTGTGTGGTTGTTAAGCCACAAACTCACTTCTTTTGGAGATAATTGTGTGTGAAGAGTTTGCTGTCCCAAAACAGAAATGGCAGAGACAAAGATGGATATGCTTATCCTACCAGAGAGTGGGAAACTTGATGGAAAGAACTATCCAATTTGGAAGTTCAAATTGAAGAATATTCGCAAGTTGAAAGACTTATGGGATATCACAGAAGGGAAGGCTGCAAGACCTCAAGTTGATAGAGCAGTTGTACGTCCAGAAATGTCCTCTCAAGAAAGGGCAAGAGAAGAGGAAAGATATGAAGAAGAGGTGAATGAAAGAGATAAGTGGGATAAAAGGGCTCAAAGGGCTCTTGTGTATATCAACTTGAATGTTAGGGACAGCATAATCCCACAAATAAGTAATGCAACAACTCCATTTGAAGCTTGGAATACGTTGCAGGGGCTGTTTGAATTGGTCAATACAACTGGGATGTTGTTTTTGAAGCAAAAGTTGCATGCCTTCAAAAAGGATGCAAGTGAAACAATCACTGCCTACATCACGCGCCTCAAAGACATCACGGATCAATTGCTCTCGGTGGAAGAGTATGTAAGTGATGTGGATATGGTGAGCATTGCAATGAATGGGCTCACTGTCAATGAACCAAATTCACCATGGTCTCAATTGGTGACTTCTCTCATGGTGAGGGAAACTACTCCATCCTTTGAGGAGCTGAGTGCTCTTCTATTGCAAGAGGAGCTAAGAAGGCAAGGCAGCGGCTCAAGACCTTCAAGAGGGAAAGATGAAGCATTTAGTGCAAGAGGGAGACCATGGAGAGGCCGTGGAAGAGGAAGATGGAATCAGAGAAATGACAGATCAAATCAGGGCAGCCAAGATGAAGGCGAAGATTCAAGCTCCTCATCTCAAGGAGGAAGAGGATACACCTCTTGTGGAAGAGGTAATTATAGAGGCAATGCAAGAGGCAGTTATAGAGGCGGCTCAAGAGGCGGTTACAACTCCTTTGGAAGAGGGAGAGGACCCTGTTTTTATTGTGGAAAAGAAGGCCATGTTGAGGCTGAATGTAGAGTCAAGCAACACGCACAAAGCATGAGAGGAAGAGGGAGAGGCTTCTCCAATTATCAAAGAAGCCAAAACAGCAACTATGTGGAAAGAAATGATGCAAATGATGGAAGCCAAAGTAGAGAGGAATTCTTGCTTATGGCTGATTCAACACAGGCCTCTTTTAAGAGTGAATGGTATGTTGATTCCGGTGCTACTTCTCATATGACTTGCTTTAATGATTGGTTTGTTAATTATGTTGATGAAGGCAGCCATTCAAAGGTTATTTTGGGTGATGATAGCACTCAAACAATTAAGGGACATGGAGATGTACAAATTCAGCTTTCAAGCGGTGATCAAGGTACACTCAAAGATGTCTTATTTATTCCTAAATTGGCAAGAAATTTGCTAAGTGTGGGCTGTATAACAGATCAAAAAATGTCTGTGGAGTTTTTTAGTGATCACTTTGTCATAAAGGATCTCAAGAAAGGTGGAGAAGAGATAGCATGCGGTGTAAGAAGCCATGATAGGTTGTACAAGCTCATGACAACGAGCGGCAGCAAGCATTGTTGACAAAGAAGGGTGAATTGACGAAGCTTTGGCACAGAAGGTATGGGCATTTGAATATTGAGGCTTTGAAGTATTTGTTTGATAAAGGATTGGTGATAGGCTTGCTCAAATGGAAGCCATTTCAAGGGTGTGTGAGCCATGTATACTTGGCAAGCACTCAAGGAATCCCTTCCCTCATGCAAGCTCATGGAGAGCTCAAAGATCATTGGAATTGGTGCACAGTGATTTATGGGGACCTGCTCAACGGAAATCAATGGGCGGTTCAAGGTATTTCCTGTCACTTATTGATGATTTTTCAAGAAGATGTTGGCTGTATTTTTTGAAGCACAAATCAGAGGCACTTGAAGTGTTCAAAGAATGGAAGGCACAAGTGGAGAATGAAGCAAATGAAAGGATAAAAAGGTTGAGGACTGATCGTGGTGGTGAGTTTAATTCAGATTTGTTTGATTCCTATTGCATGGAGCATGGGATATTTAAACAACTCACTACAGCTCATACTCCACAACAAAATGGTGTTGCCGAAAGAAAGAATCGAACTCTTGTGGAAGCTGCAAGAAGTATGCTTAAAGATGCGAATTTGGGATCAAAGTTTTGGGCAGAAGCTGTGCATACCGCAGCTTATCTTCAAGATAGAGCACCAACCAAAGCGTTGGATGGTAAGACGCCAATGGGGGTATATACGGGATACAAGCCTAATGTGTCTCATTTAAGAATTTTTGGATGTGATGCTTTTGCATATGTTCATAAAGAAGCAAGACAAAAGTTGGATGACAAATCTAAGAAATGCATATTTGTTGGTTATGCTACTAACTCCAAAGCATACAAGCTTTTTGATCCCGTGAATAGGAAGATCATAATCAGTCGTGATGTGAAGTTTGATGAAGACTCCTTCTCAGCCCATGAGGGAGATTTGCATGAAGTGGATGGAAACCTCATTTTTTATGAGGTAGATGAAGAGGATGGCACCCAAATTGATGAAGACACCCAAAACAGAAATAAAAGACCAGCAAATACAGTTCCTAATGGAGGTGATGTGGCTGTCCCAAACAGTCCAAGAAGAGGTTCAAATGATGGGGGAGGTGAGACTCTACAAAGTGGAGCACCTACTCAAGCAAAAAGACTTCCAAAGTGGTATATAAAGACGATAGAAGAAGGACAAATGCTGCAGCCTGAATCAAGAATGGATGGTGAGAGACGAAGTCAAAGACTGAAAGCAAAGAACAATTCAGCCCGTGTCAATTTAGCACTCATGTCAAAAGTGTTAAGTGAAGAAGAGCCTGTGACATATGAAGAAGCAAAGAATCCAATGTTTCATGCGCGCACCAAGCACATTGAAATTCAGTATCACTTTGTGCGGGAGAAGGTGCAATCAAAGGAAATAGAGTTGATGTATTGCTCTACTGAAGAGCAGGCCGCAGATATTCTCACCAAGGCGTTGGCGAGAGATAAGTTTGAAAAATTCAGAAATATGTTGGGCATAAAAGAAAATAGATTGATCATTAAGGGGGAGTATTAGCATTAATGAGGTCAATCTAATGTGTAATGTGCAAGGGGGACAATAAATGAAGGGAAATAGATGTGTACCACTTTAAGGTACCAAGAGTGGTTGAATAAATGAGGGTGAACCTAAGGGTCACACCTATGTTGATGTATATCTTTTATTTTCAGTTTCTAATGGAAGTCACATTGAACGTGTCTACTCGCCCACCTTCTCTCTCTCTCTCAAGTTCCATTTCCAGCTTTCTATTGCGCATGTTTTCAAGCTTTAATCAACAAAAATACAAGAAGAAGAGAATGACAATCATTGGGTCCAACTCCGGCCTTCTAGTTGGTGGATGCATGATTCCTAACTAGGATATTTAAATCTTTATTGCCAACAATAGATCCATGGAGCCAAACCTTGGTGTTCTAACATAATTGCCAATGCTTCTTTCACACAGGCAGATAGCCAAAATAAAGATCCAGAATTGGCACTTCGTAAACTCTGTGCCTTGTGCAATACCTCAATCGGAGTTTTCACATGGTCTACGTTTCTTATTCGTGCGACACCTTAATCAGTGCCCTCGCATTGTTCCAGACGTCAGTCACATCAGTTGTTAACAATCGATCGAGAATCAGCACATCGATCGATCCCAACAAGATTACGCTTGATACAAAGTGAACAAACACAATAGCAACATCAATATCAACATGGAAATCACCCACAATACGTCAATATTTATATGGGAACACCCATGATATCAACTAAAGGACATGGCACATAGGTTCAAATCAGGCATCCTAGACTAAGAACCAAGTTAACAGTATCCACCGGGGCTGATACCTGATAACATGAATAAACGGAGAATCCTCCACCAATAATGTTGGGCCTCCAACAATCACAAAGGCAATGGTGCTACGACTCTTGGAGGGCGCCATGACGACTGCGTGAAGCTTGACGGCCTGTGATGGCTAGCCATGTGCCCACCAGGCTGCAGTGAAGAGTAGCCAAAAGAAGAGGGTAATCTTCTGAGGCCGAAACATCTCTATAGAGCCAATGCTAGAAGTATGAGAGAATTCAAGGAGAGGCCTTGGGCGTGCTAAAGGGCAGTGGTGGCAACTGGGGTGCCATCTATCTCTTGCAAACAAAATGCACGGCCCAAGCTGGCCAAGTATTGAAAAAATACACTTGGCACCTCTGGCCGAATGCTATGACGTCACTAGTATTCCTCCCTTGGGTACCATTAAAGCCAAGCAATGAGCCAGTTTTCCCAAAGCCATAGGTGCTACAACGGGTTGTTTTCAACCTCAAGAGGGGAGGGGTGGATGTGCCGTCTTTTGATCATGGAAACCAACCATCCTCACCTCTTTGGGAAGGGAAGGATAGTTCTTCTTTGAGAGAGAGAAACTAGAACGCAAAGTGCTAATTTCTAAATAAATTGTAATCCAAGCTATCCAAGATTTTATAATTTCTCAGCATTGAAAACTGTACCTGATACCAATGAACTCCTGAAGAATGGTTGGACTCAAGTAGGTGACTGCTCTCATAGGCAACATGTCCCTCCCGATTGAGAACAACACCTATGCAAACCACACCCGCGTCCATGGTCACCATGAAACTCGTTTCGATGGCTTTGAAACTCGTTTCACGTTTCAGTGTCGGAAACGTTTCATGTGCACATTGAAACCATATTGTTTCATGTGGGGAAAAAGGTTGTGATTTTGTGCGCTTTGTAGCTTTTATAATTCTTTATCTTTCCTTCTTTCATCCTATTTGTTCTTTTCTCTTCTCTTTTGCATCTTATAACTATTGGCCAGCACCTTCACATTTTATGTATATGATCATTTCGGTCCAACGTTTCATTGTCCACCTACCTGGTGTTGAAACGTTTTGTTCCAAAATAAATCGTTTCAGAATCGTTTCGTTTCGATAGTGAAATATTTCGCGGCGGTGACCTTGCCCCCGTCACACTCAACACTGAAAGGCTTATGCGAATCGGGAATAATAAGCACTGGTACTATAATGATTGCATCTAGGTTAACCCGAGGGTTAGATTGCTAACTTGGGGGTTAGGTTGGCTAATCTAACCCCCTTAGATTGCTAACTTGGGGGTTAGGTTGGCTAATCTAACATTGAGCTTTTGAGAAGCTTCCCTTTCACGTGTTGTCATTTGAAAACAACCCTCTTCTTTGTCAAGTCATGCAAGGTAGAGGCAATATGCACAAAATGCATGATAAATCTTCGGTAGTATGAGCACAAGCTAAGAAAGCTTTATACCTCTTGTTCCGACTGGGGCCCTAGTCAAGCTTGAATGGCTTGGATCCTTGCGGGATCCATGTAGACTCCATCCTTTGACACAATATGGCCAAGATAATGAGTCTCTGAAAGAAAGAACTCACTCTTCTTGGCATTGATGTAGAGCTTATGCTTGTGGAACTCTTCAAACACAATGGCTAAATGAGCTCTATGCTCTTCTTCTCGGAAAGCACCAAGCTATTGTCGAGAAAGATGCCTATAAACTTTATATGCGCTTGAAAGATATGATCCATTATCCGATTGAATGTAGCTAGGATAGTGGTGAGACCGAAAGGCACACCAACCCAAAGGTAGTTCGAAAGGCTATCTTATGAATATTCCGAGGCACAACTCTGACTTGATAAGTCAATCGTGTTGAAGGCTATCTTATGCGTATCCCGAGGCACAATTTTGGACCTGATAAGTCAATCTTGCTAAAGCATGTAGAACCATCCAGCTTGTTCAAGTTGTCATTGATTTACGATATGGAAAATCGGTTCTTAACAGTGATCTTACTTAGAGCTCGATAATCCACACACATATGGAATGAACCATCCTTCTTTTGAACCAAAAGAACCGGCGAGCAATAAGGTGATGAGCTTGGCCTCAAGCCTTTTCTCAAGTGGGTCAAGACAAGCATGCCCCGGCATACCAAACAAAGCATCACATTCCTGCGAAGGAGCTAGAAGAAAGCTCTCATGGTCTAAATAACCGTGGGTATGTGTGCAAAGTTTCCCAATGATAAGGGTAACCTTTATCTTTCCCGACAGAAGCTGATTCTATGTGAATCTCTGGACCCGTGTTATCCACAACTTCAAACCCCATGCAGTGGCCATCTCTGTAGAGAGGAAGTTATCCATGGAATAGTTGTCAATCAAGAAAAGAGCAAGTTGATATGTGATTGTTTCCCAAGCCTTGCAAACTTGTCGATCCTGTGGTGCATGACTGGCGTCCCCTGCAGCGGCCATCTTTGTAGAGACAAAGTTATCCATGGAACAATTGTCAAACAAGAAAAGATCAAGTTGATTCGTGATTGTTTCCCAAGCCTTGCAAACCTGTTGATCCTGTGGTGCATGACTGGCGTCCCCTTGTACATCAAGAACCACATTACATGGGGTTGATTCTTGCTAAGATCCTCTTGTGGATTCATTTCCCCAAGGCAAAGCTTGGCTTTGTGGTCCTTGCTATGACATTGGAAACATTTGTCCTCTTGGAAATAGGCACATAACTGGAGTGATTGCCCCTCGGCTTCTTTTTGGAAGCAAGATTTGGCTTCTTCCGAGTCCTTAGAATCCTTCTTTAGTGATTGTCCACTATACTCGTGAGTTTATAGTAGTGACATGTGAACTAGGAGTAATAATTCTCCACACGGGGCACTTTTTACCTTTGTATATCAAAGGGTTTTTTTACCTTGTGTCACATCTTTTACTTTGTACCTAATCTCATTATCTCATTGTTGTTTGTGCAATGTGCAAGCTCACTCTCACTCTCTTTATTCACTTTGCATTCTATGCTTCATTGCTAAACCTAAATCTAACCCTAAATCCAACAGTGGTATCACAACACAAGTTTCAACAACACACACAGATGCAACAACACCCACACAGATGGAGCAAGCAAGTAGATATAGAGAAGCACAACACTCAAAGTAGATTGATGAAAAATGAGTGAAGTACAAGTGAAGTGACATGATAAGGTCACTTACACACACTCATAAGAGTGTACACACGCTCGTGGGAAAATACCTCATTAGCCTATGTCTACACATCACTATCATATAAATGGCTACAAATCCCCCCTATAGCGATGATGTGAACATGCATAGGAATCATGTGGTTGATCAATCCCTAAATGGCAATAAGCCCAAAGCTTTGCGAAAAGCTTTATACTTCTCTTTTGACAGAGCCTTTGTGAACATACTGACACATTGTCGTGTGTAGAGACATAAGCGAGACTAATCTCTCCTGCAATGAGCCTCTCCTTGACGTAATGATAATGCACCTCAATGTGTTTTGTGTGAGCATTAAACATTGGATTCCTCGCAATGGCTATTGTACCCTAGGTGTCAGTGAAGATGGAGGTGGGGCTGCTTTCCAACACCAAGATCTACCAAAAGACGTCTGAGCCATACACACTTCATAGTCGCTATAAAAGCATTAGAGTATCAGATACCATAGTGATGTCTCCATCAGTCTGGTCATGAACTATACACCTGCCATCAACAAATTTGACCACTAGACCTGCCATCGTGATTCTTTTTAAGGCCTAGCACAAACAAGTTTTCTAAGACAGTGATTGTCCCATCATTTACAGCAATGAGCACAATCTTATCAACTCCTTTCACTCGATATGAGGGATTGTTTGCACATGTGACTGTGCCTCCTTTGAGGAGCAGACTCAAGGGAGGAAAACAAATCACAGCCAAGCAGTAATGTGCTTGGTAGCACCACTATCAAAATACCAGACATGCTGATCTATCACTGACATGCATATATCATGGACAAAAGGGTCATACCTACAGTGCACAATGAATGCCTAATCATCCTGTGCATAGTTTGTTTACTTATTCTTTCTATCTTTAGCGGTGCATTTGCCCTATCAACTACTTATTTGTTGTACTAATTCTTTCTATTTGCTACTTCCCTTAGTGCTAGGCTTCATTATGGCTGAGTCTACTCTGCATCTTCGAAGGTTTGACAGAAACTTAGTACGAAGGGCTTTGTGTGAATATATACTCTTATGTGTGTGTGTGTGTGTGGAGTGCGTGTGTCACAGCATATCTTAATACAGAGTTCTACACCCACTATTGGACACTAATGACGTTAGTGGGGATGTCATAGTATCTAGTCCATACTATGCATAATGGAGTTGATAGTTATATAGTCTTGTGGGTTGACTACCATGAGTATATAACATGCTCGTTTCTAAAAGGTGAATTTGGGCATGTTCCTGGATTCATCTAGGTATATAATTCAGTCATATTAGCGGACATGCAGATTTCACATTGTGAAGTTTTCGTCCGAGTTGCGGCCAGTTGAAATTGTGCTTATCCTTTCTATCTTTAGCAGTGCATTTTCCCTATCGACTACTTATTTGTTGTGCTAATTCTTTCTATTTGCTACTTCCCTTAGTGCTAGGCTTCATTATGGCTGAGTTTGTCCTGCATCTCCGGAGGTTTGACAGAAACTCAGTACAAAGGACTTCGTGTGAATATATGCTCTTATGTGTGTGTGTGTGTCTCATAGTCAAAGGGAATGGGCATTTTTAGACTCGGGAATGTCGGGGATAGTAGCTTCTTTCCGTTCCCATTTCTGTTCCATGTCACTCTATAGTCACAGGGAATGGCCATTCTCAATCTTTTCCGTCCCCGTTTCCATTTCGTGTTCCATGTGACTATGGTGTGTGTGTGTGTGTGTGTGTGAGAGCATATCTTGATACAGAGTTCTACACCCACTATTGGGCACTGATACGTTAGTGGGGATGTTGTAGTATCTAGTCCATACTATGCATAATGGAGTTGATAGTTATATAGTCTTGTGGGTTGACTACCATGAGTATATAACATGCACCTTCCTAAAAGGTGAATTTGGGCATGTTCCTGGATTCATCTAGTTTGTTACATAGTTGTCAAATACGAGAAGTTCGATTCAGTATGGTACATTCAAATATGGTCTCGGAATGTACCGCTAAATTTTAAAAATAAAAATACGGTGGAGGTATGGTCCATTTAAAAAATACTTAAAAATATAAATATATATTGTTATACACACATACACATAGATGCAAAACTTAGAAAAGTTACAACTTACCCGAAACATAGAAATTTAGAATGTTGCATAGAAAATGAAAGTAGACAAATGTACATGTCAAAGAGTCATGAATATATATAAAGCTGCAAAAGTCAGCATGGGCAAGTATGCATGTCGTTGTAGGTGATACCATGCCAAGAGCCATGGCATGGTTCTACTTTGGCAATGGCCCTGACCATCCTTTGCCATTGAGGAGTTTTAAGGATACGAAATGCGAGATTACACTCAATGACTGTGTGTGCAATCTCCACATTTGCCTCTTGTTGCTTTGCTCGGACCCAAGAGAGAGAGGTCACATTTTCTCCAATGGTGCCTCCAAGAGTGGCTTGCCTCATGTGGAACCTCAAACTCACTTGGTCTCTTTGATGAGGGGTTGGAGTTGGTCAAGGGGAAGAAGGATGAGGAGGATGTATCCTTTGCTGGCGGGATGACTTTGTCTTGAGCGACGACAACGACGGGGGAGACTCTTCCACTATCACTTGCTTTGCCAAGCAAGGAGTATTTCTTCACAATGTCATCGGCAATGTCTTGAGGGATCATCTTGCAAGGTGCAATTTGCCCCCCCATCTTGGAGAGATGTGCAAGAAGCCTAGTGGCACTACTAGTGTAGACCTTGCTACAATACTTGCAAGTCTACTTCCATGCCCCCGACTTCCCGTTGTTCTTCTCATGGGTAATGGCATGCAAAGTAAAGGCTTCATGCTTTTATCTCATGGTGAAAGAGGAGAGAGGGTCTTGGGAGAAGGAAAGGGAGAGGGAGGGAGAGGCTTGAGGAAGAGGGAGAGGCTTGAAAGTTAAGGAAGAGGGGGAGGCTGTACGAAGACGGAGATGCTTGAGAGAGCCTAGAGGGGAGAGAGGCTTGAGTCTCGAAGAAGAGCTCGAGGGGTGTTGGGTTTTATGTTGTGTATGCACCCAGAGGAGTGCTAGTGATCATCAGTAGGTTACTGGGACACTTTTTACTTCAGTTAGTGGAGGTTTTTCCCCCCCAGTTTAGCTTAGTTTCACTTATAACAGTTTATAAGTGTTTTGGTCCACCCGGCACACTTTATGGCCGGACATGTGAACACATCTTTTGTCAAATCCCCACGGATCTTCCCTCGTGATCGATCTTGGTTCGAAACTCGAATCCTGCAAACAAATGAACAACAAACAAGCAAGGGGGTGCAGGCCTGACTCACCTCCCAACCATGACAGCCGTGGGCAAGCCCACAATCTTGGCTGTCCCCACCGAGCCACGAGCTGAGCTAACTAGGATGACGTACCGACCAATCTCCTCCTCGCGACGTCCCATACCGCCACGAAGCTGCCCTCGCGGGCCTCGAGATTGCTGCCGGCCTCGGCTGCATAAAGCAGGTGCACGTCTGCACTAGATCCAGGCTCCAAGACCATAGAGCTCTCACAAACTCGCGAGACTCTCCATATCAATAACTAACCTTGGCCACCCTTTTATAGGCTCTTGGCCGGTCATCGGGCGTCCACACTTGGGTGCCCGCCCGTCCATACTTGGGTGTCCGCCCGTTAGTATTTCCCTAACTCAGCTCGTCAATCAGCCTGCCTAGTTCCAAGCTTCCCCAAGCCTCGAAACTAGTCTCGCATGCGTATAGCACACGGTAGATACCCATATACCCACCACTGTGCACATGACATACTCCCCTTCCTCTAAGAGCTCACTCCTGAGCTCACTAAAAATCCAGGGTAATCTCTCTGAAGAGAAGTCAATGTCTCCCATGTAACGTCCTCCTCAACACGATCCTTCCACTTGATCTTGTATTCCGTGATAAGCGTATGACGCAATCTTCGTTCACGAAATCCAAGAATCTTTTCAGGTTCGTGCGGAACAAATGTCATGTCCTGGACATCTATAATTTCTTGAGGAGTAACTAACTGATCTGCTCCACCCAGTACTTCCTTAAGTCTACTGACATGAAATACAGGATGAACTTTCACATGAGAAGGCAAATCCAATTCATATGCAACTGAACCAATCCGTCGTGTAACACGAAATGGTCCACAGTATCTAGGGGATAATTTCGGAGATGTACCTGTCCGTAAAGTCTCGCAATCTTTCGGAACTCGCAAATACACCATCGTTCCTTCAGAGAACTCTCTAGGTGAACGATGTCTATTAGAATAAAACCTGTCTCGGTCTTGAGCACTTCTAATAGATTCCTTTGCAACTTGTAACATTTCCTGCATATCTTGCAAAAAATTACGTGCTGCATCATGCTGAAGTCGTGAGAATCCTACTGTAACAGGTGATCTTGGTTGAAAATCATACATAAGCATGAAAGGACTAAACCCTGTACTCGTATGCTTAGTACTGTTATATGCAAATTCTAACATAGGAAGATAATCCTCCCATGAACTTTGTCTTTTGGATACATATGCTCGAAGCATATCCTCCAAAATCTGATTCACTCTTTCAGTCTGGCCATCAGATTGAGGATGATCTGAGGAACTCAAATTCAAAGTTGTTTCCAACTTCTCGAAAACAAGTTTCCAAAAATCACTCGTAAACTTAGAGTCCCTGTCACTGACTATGTCCTGCGGTAACCCGTACAGTCTAAACAATTGCTCGATAAACTGCCGAGCTAATTGCGTAGCTGTAATATTCTTCTGGGTCGGTAAAAATCTAGCCATCTTTGTCAAGCGATCTACCACAACCCAAATAGAATCGTGGCCTTGATGTGTTCTTGGCAATCCGGTAATAAAATCCATGGAAATACTTTCCCATTTATTACCCGGGATTTGCAAAGGATGCAATAACCCAGCCTGTCTAAAGCGTTCAGCTTTATTTGCCTGACAAATCTGACACTTGAGAACATAATCTTCTACATACCCTTTCATCTTCGGCCAATAAAAAGTGTGTTTCACTAATGATAGTGTCCTGTGTACCCCAGGGTGTCCAGCAGAAGGGGCGTCGTGACACTCCCTCAGAATCTTGGACCTAATGTCCGGGATCTGTGGTACACAAATTTTGTCATTACGGAATAGTAAACCATTCCGAATCATCCACTGACCTCCTGCAGCCTGAATGGTAGACTGCTCAGTCACACCGAGTCTTGGTCAATCAATGAGCTCCCGTCCTGGATCTTCTGCCAAAATGGACCAAAATAACTATCAGTCCTGCAAAGCCCTCTTAATGATTGAAATAAGTCAGTAGAAATCTCGGTGAACGACAAAGTATTCACCTCTCTAATCCGACTAAGCGCATCTGCAATATTATTCATGGACCCTTTCCGATAACGGATCTCAAAATCAAAATCTTGCATTAACTCGGCCCAACGAGCTTTCCTGCCTCTCAAATCATCCGCATCACACACATACTTGATTGACTGATGATCAGCCAATACCACAAACTTGGAGCCATATAAATAATGTCTCCAAACCTTGAGAGCATGAATCACAGCATAAAGCTCCTTCTCAAGGGTTGGCCAACGAGATTGAGTGTCGTCTAGCTTTTTACTTTCAAAAGCAACCGGTCTACCATCTTGAAATAAAGCAGCCCCGATAGCATAGTCAATGGCATCAGTTTCAAGAACATAAGGCCGACTAGGATCAGGTAATGCTAAGATAGGTGCTTCCTTGACTTTATCTTTCAAAAGTCTGAAGGCCATATCCAAATCGTTATTCCAAGTGATAGGCTGATTGGACTTACGTCCACGACCTTTCAATAAGTCGGTCATCGGTAGTGTGAGCTGAGAGTACTCCCGTACAGATTTCCGAAGAAAAACTACAAAACCAAGAAAAGAACGAAGTTGTTTCATTGTTCGCGGTATAGGCCAGTCCAAAACCTTCTGAACTCGGTCATAGTCAATGCTCAATCCATCTCTAGTGATCTTGTGTCCCAAGTAAATGATGTCGGTCATAAAGAACTCACATTTACTGAATTTAGCATATAGTCGATTCTGTCTTAAAATAGATAAGACAATCGTGAGGTGTCTGACATGATCCTCAAGAGTACGACTATATATCAAAATATCATCCAGGAACACCACCACAAATTTTCCCAAATGTTCACGAAAAAGATCGTTCATCATTTGTTGGAAAGTGGCTGGAGCATTGGTTAACCCAAAAGGTAATACGAGAAACTCGTAATGGCCATACCTAGTCCGAAAGGCGGTTCTTTCGACATGCCTTTCATGAATACGTATCTGGTGATAGCCAGTACGTAAATCTATCTTCGTGAAATATTTCGCTCCTGCTAACCGGTCAATTAGGTCATCTGATCTAGGGAGAGGATAACGGTTCTTAATTGTCAGCTTGTTCAATCTTTTGTAATCTATACACATTCTCCAAGTATTGTCCTTCTTTCTCCTAAGCAACACAGGTGCACCCCAAGGTGATTTACTTGGACGGATCTGGCCCATCCTCAAATAATCTTCGAGTTGTTTAGCCAACTCATCTTCCTCAGCTTGGCTCATCCTATAAGGTGGAATACTCACAGGATGAGCACCAGGGATCAAGTCAATACGATGATCTACTGCCCGTTCAGGTGGTAAACCCGATGGCAGTTCCTTAGGAAATACATCTTGAAACGAATCAAGTATCTTCTGTAATTCTTTGCTTTCAAACACACTTAATTCATTCACATCCAATGAAGGGATGAGAAAAGAAGAAAGTGGAATCAATACACAATGGAAAGCAGTGTACAAAGAAGAATTCATTATATTTCCAAAATCAATTGTATTTACAAGAGGTCCCTGAAAGGGATGGATACAATCACCTAAAATACTATACTTGGTGTCCCTATGCTGAAAAGAAAAAATATGACTAGACCAATCTATCTGGACATCAAGAGTCTTAAACCACTCAATCCCTAATAACAAGTCTACATTTTCCAGATGCATAACATAGCATTCCAGAGTATCTTTGTAGTCCTGAATCTGGATTGGAAGCATCTCCACCTTGCGATCCCAAACTTGTCTGCCCGCAGGTAGACGTACCTCATAGGTATGGTCGTTGAGTGTCGTGTCAAGACTCAATTTCTGCACAAGTTTGTAGTTAACAAAGTTATGCGAACTGCCAGGGTCTAAAAGAATGTGAATTTTATGGCCATTCACTTCTCCATAAACTCGGAGAAGATCATGCATGCCAAATACTTTAGAATTGAACAGACAATCAGAACAAGTACTAGGGCGAGAAAGTACAGTAATTGACGTACCTGTCAAAGACAACTGGTTAGCTGCCTTTGGCTTGGGTCCTGCGTTTGACTTGGTACCCTTTTTCTTCGGGCACTCATTATGCATGTGTCCTTTTTCTTCACAGATAAAACAACGTCCTTCCTTCTTGAGCTTCAAAGCCCTAAGGAGTCGTTTTTTCTTCGCTGGTGTCGAACTTGTATTCTTCGAAGGTTGGTCCGAAGACTTGCCTTCAGTCGTGTTAGCCATAGGTGCGGAGAACTTTCTTTTATGCTTGTTCCCCTGCTCGGTAACGGGTTTTGACTTGGAAGAGACCATCGTATCATCATAGATACGAGCTGAATGAATGGCCTCGTCCAATGTTTTACATTTGTTATTTTTAACCTGTAATCGGTACGAGTCTGGTAAACCAGCTACGAAAAACCCCAAAAGAGTAGTGGGATCCATCTTTGTAGCCTTCATCTGCAAGTCACGAAACTTCTGGAGGTAGACCTCATAAGTGAGGTGTTGCGAGGTCATGGTCAAAGCTGAAAACCGGGCAACAACATCGTAGGCATCCTCTTTCTTGAGGAATTCTTTCTTGAAAATGTCTTCGAATTGTGCCCAAGTCGTTGGCTTTGGGTTCAGTTCCTTCCACCAAAGCAAAGCTTTGCCGGACAGGAAACCTGCTGCTAACTGTATCTTCTTTCCATCATCATATGGATGAAACTGAAAGTGAACTTGCCACTTGTGTAGCCAAGTGTCCACGATCTCCTTGGTTCTCTGCTTTTGCTCGCCCCCGAACGGTTCCGGAGTAATATTGGGGCCTAAAGCAGAAGCCAAGGTATCCATTCCCGAGAAAGTAGAGAGGGTAGTGGTTAATAGAGCGATGGAGTTCTGCAAAGCTTGCATCTGGGCTGCGATTTGTGACTGACGTTCCGTTGAAGAAGCTTCGAGAGCTACTTTGAACTCTTGGAAATCTGATTTTGACACAAACTCGTCAAAAAGATCGGCATCAGTGCCTTCCGTAGGCGGCAAGCCTTCGCGTTCCACGAGGGGCTCCAACTCTGATTCTTGGGTCGACATCGTGAAGAGGGTACGCGGAGAGAAAATTCGATCTTTGCACAATGAAAGTGCGAACGAACTCGAGAGCTTGAGAGCTTGAAAACTGGAGAACTTGAGAACTCGAGAGAGGTGTGGCAAGAAGCCCACGTGAGGGGATTTATAAAGGTTTCCCAAAAGCCAAAAAATCTCGAAAAGCTATGCTTAGCTTTTGCTTTAGCTTTTGTGTTTTTTTTGGTGAATAAATATATATATATATATATATATATATATATATATATGGATATATATATTCTCTTGACTTAAAAAAAAAATAAAAACTTGGAAACCTTAGAAAAGGGAGGACTTTTAAACCTTTTTTAAAAAAAAATTTAAACTCCCCTAAAAAAACAAAAACGAAAGCACTAAAAAAAAACGTAATGCTTTACTTGCGTTTTTTTTTTTTCGCTTCCCTCCTGGATTAGCCTGACGGCGGTGAGCTGACGTCGCCATGCTGTCGGCTTTTTCCTTTCCGACGTCTCCACGCCTGCCGTCGGCTGCTGACTAGTCGCCATCCTGCGCCTGCCGTCGGCTGCTGCTGACTAGTCGCCATCCTGCTGTGCATGGCTTGGGCGCCGGCTGTGCGTGGCCTGGCCTGGCCGGTGCGCTAGGCTGCGTAGGCCTGGTTGCCTGGCTACGCAGGCCTGGCCGGCCTGGGGTGGCTGCGCAAGCCGCCTGGCTTGGCAGGCTTGGCCGCCCAACTGCCCTACAGGCCTAGTCCGCCAAGTGACGCACCCGCCCGCCTGCAACTTGCCTGCGTGCTGCCACGTCTACAAAACCCCGCCAGCTCTTCTCTCGCTCTCTCTCTCATGCGCTCAACGAAAGCAACGAAAGCAACGTGCTTTTTCTCTCTCTTTTCTTTTTTTTCAATTTCTCTCCCTGCAGGTCATGCGACTGCACACAAGGCCTCTTCTTTGCAAAGCAAGCAACCCTATTAAAACTACCATCTCCCATCATCAACATGGGTTTCTTTGATGAAGAAAAAACACATACAAATTCTGAAAACTGCAGTATGCACAGAAAAAACAGCAAGTTTTTTAACACATACCATACTTCGACCTCATCTTCTCTACCTACCGACTTGCTCGTTCACGAGGTATGCTCTGATACCACTGTCAAATCCCCACGGATCTTCCCTCGTGATCGATCTTGGTTCGAAACTCGAATCCTGCAAACAAACGAACAACAAACAAGCAAGGGGGTGCAGGCCTGACTCACCTCCCAACCATGACAGCCGTGGGCAAGCCCACAATCTTGGCTGTCCCCACCGAGCCACGAGCTCACCTAACTAGGATGACGTACCGACCAATCTCCTCCTCGCGACGTCCCATACCGCCACGAAGCTGCCCTCGCGGGCCTCGAGACTGCTGCCGGCCTCGGCTGCATAAAGCAAGTGCACGTCTGCACTAGATCCAGGCTCCAAGACCATAGAGCTCTCACAAACTCGCTCGAGACTCTCCATATCAATAACTAACCTTGGCCACCCTTTTATAGGCTCTTGGCCGGTCATCGGGCGTCCACACTTGGGTGCCCGCCCGTCCATACTTGGGTGCCCGCCCGTTAGTATTTCCCTAACTCAGCTCGTCAATCAGCCTGCCTAGTTCCAAGCTTCCCCAAGCCTCGAAACTAGTCTTGCATGCGTATAGCACACGGTAGATACCCACTGTGCACATGACATCTTTTAGGTCACTTCATTATGTGGCTATTGTACTTCACTTTATCACAACTGAATACACAAAGAGTCGTGTTCTCTCTCTTTGCTCTCTCGTTTCTCTTTGCAGTACCTCCAAACCCTAACCCTAACTGCTGAAAGCCTTCATTTGGTATCAGAGCCTTCATCCGTACAGGCCATCGCCACCAGCTGCCCTCGCCGTCAACTGTCCGTACACATCTGCGCAGCCAGACAAGTGCTTCCGTACCGTCAGCGACGCCTTCAGCCGTACATTCAGTACGGGCAGAAAGGAAGAATCGGTCACTCATGCAGATGGCCAGATGTATGCTAAAGGCAAAGAAGCTACCACATATCTTTTGGGTGGAAGCTATCATGTGTGCTTGTCATATTTTGAATCGATGTCCCACAAAGGCATTGGTTTCCATTACTCCTTTTGAGTCTTGGCATGGCCGCAAGCCTTCGGTATCACATTTTTGTACTTTTGGGTGTCTTGCATATGCACACATACCCAAAGAGTTGAGGAGGAAGTTGGATGATAAAGCCACAAAATGCATTTTTGTTGGGTATAGCTGTGAGAGCAAGGGCTACCGGTTATATGACCCACTATCCAGGAGGATATTCACTAGTCGGGATGTGATTTTTGATGAAAAATCAGAAATATCCATGGCTGGTTATGATGCAAATCAGGCTGAAAATGATGTGTTTGAAGGTCTACTACCTATGGAGTTTCATTCCACAGTTGGTGATCCAACTCATGAGGGTACAGGACAGCCAGCAAATCATGAAGGTGGTGCAGAAATTCAGCAGCAAATTGAGCCAGAAGCTGAACCAAATATGGGGCAGCAGGCACCACAGGTCAGACATATACCTAGATGGTATTTGAGGACATTACAGGACAGCCATCTAGAGGGTCCTCTTGCTGGTCGTACGCGTAGGGAGACACGGACCAATGAGCATGCACACATCATGGATTTAAATATGGTTATGGCAGCCAGTTTACAGGATGATGATGAGCCTGATTCATTTGTGGAGGATGAGCTTGATTCTATTCAAAGGAATCAAACATGGGATTTGGTTGATCTGCCCAAAGGGAAGAAAGCCATTGGTACTAAGTGGGTCTATAAGTTGAAAAGACATGCAGATGGATCCATTGACAGGTACAAAGCCCGTCTAGTGGCAAAGGGCTATGCACAGAAAAAGGGCATTGATTATGAGGAGACATTTGCTCCTACATTCCGTATGTCGACACTTAGGTGTGTCATTGCATTGGTTGCACATCGTGGTTGGGTTGTTCACTAGTTGGACATTAAGATTGCTTTTCTACATGGGGACCTCGAGGAGGAAGTTTATGTACATCAGCCCATAGGTTTTGCAGAACATGGTCATGAAGGGAAAGTATGCAGGCTGAAAAAGACCTTGTATGGTTTGAAACAAGCTCCACGAGCTTGGTATGCAAAGATAGATGCTTTCCTACTCACTCAAGGATTTGTGAACAGTCCATCAGAAGCCACCTTGTATGTACAGAAAGAAGAGAAAGATCTGCTGGTCATCAGTCTTTATGTAGATGATCTTTTGCTCATGGGATCAAATGATGACAAAATTGCAGCTTTTAAAGAGATACTCCAACAGACATTTGACATGTCTGATTTGGGGCTCGTACACTACTATTTGGGCATACAGTTTGTGCAGGATAACAGAGGCATTGGGTTGTTGCAATCTCGATATGTTGCTAAACTTCTGGAGAAGTTTAAATTTCAGTGATATTATATGGTTTCATGAACGGAAATTGCTCATGCCAATGCTGCATTGCATAGCATCTTTATGTGCTTGCCTGCAATCATGCACAGCCCGCGACTGTCACATTGGCAAGCTGTGAAGCGTGTATTCCGGTATTTGCAGGGTACCTTGTCTCTTGGATTGCTTTATCCTGAGGGGGGTGACATGCAGTTATACGCTTACAGTGATTCAGATTGGGGTGGTGATTTTGATACCAGACATCCCACTAGTGGAAATTGTTTCTTTCTTGGCTCTTCATGCATTTCTTGGCTAAGCAAGAAACAAACCACAGTGGCCACTTCGTCTTGTGAGGCAGAGTACAGAGCAGCCTACACTACTACTGTTGAGTGTGTTTGGTTGCGTCGTCTCATGACTGATATGGATATTTCAGTGGAGGAGCCTACACCTATCTATACTGATAGTCAGAGTGCCATTGCTGTGGCCAGGAATCCTGTGTTTCATGCTCGCACGAAACACATTGAGATTCACTATCATTTTGTTCGGGAGAGACTCCAGGTAGGTGATATCAGTCTGATCTACTGTCCTACAGATCAGAATGTGGCAGACATCTTCACCAAGGCATTACCACATCTGAAATTCGAAGCATTCCGCACTGCTTTGAATTTGTTTCCTTTTGGTGGATGATGTACAATGATCACATATTACTCCAGGGGGGTTTGTTGGGTTTTATGCTGTGTATGCACCCAGAGGAGTGCTAGTGATCATCAGTAGGTTACTGGGGCACTTTTTACTTCAGTTAGTGGAGGTTTTTTCCCCTAGTTTAGCTTAGTTTCACTTATAACAGTTTATAAGTGTTTTGGTCCACCCGGCACACTTTATGGCCGGACTTGTGAACACATCTTTTAGGTCACTTCATTATGTGGCTATTGTACTTCACTTTATCACAACTGAATACACAAAGAGTCGTGTTCTCTCTCTCTGCTCTCTACGTTTCTGTTTGCAGTACCTCCAAACCCTAACCCTAACTGTTGAAAGCCTTCAAGGGGGAGGATTGAGTCGATTGACTCTTGAGCAATGAGCACTTGTGAGGGGAGGGGTTGAGAGTTAAGCAATACTTGTGAGGATGGGGTTGGGGGAGGGGCTATTATATAGGATGCAAGCAAAGGGCCAAAGGCTAAAGCCTAAAAGAGTCTCCAAAATGCCCAAGAAACAGTGAGAAAAATGGTCAAAAAACGGTTAAAAAAAAACGGCCAAAAAATGAAAAAAAAGGCTTTAAAAAACAGTCGATTGGATTCGACCACACTGCCACCGTACCAACCGTACCAGCCTGGGCGGTGTGCGAACTGGGTGCCACTGTGGTTTGTTGACTCCTCTTTTTCAGCACTTGGTGGCTGATGCATCGCCCACAACCATGCTTGAGTCTTTCTTCTTCTTTTTCTTGAACCTTTTTTTGCATTCATTGATATTATGGCTTGGCTTCCGACAATAGTTGCATTTACTTTTCTTCTTAGGCTTATCACTCTCCTTCTCGGCATTCTTGCTATAGAAGGCTCAGTTGATTTTGTGTTTGGCTTGTAGCCACCCTTAGAAAAGGCTTTGCCTTTATCTTTTTGTCTGGCATCCTAAGGGCATTGGAGTTGCCCTTTATCATGAGCCGAAGCATGGATGCAAAACCTTGGTATGAATTGGGTAAAGCTGTGAGAGCAGTGGACACCAATGAATTGTTCGGATAAACCTCATCAACACATGCAAGCTACTCTTTGAGATCACTGATTCTTGTGAGAAACTCATCCATTAAGTCACCCTCATTCATATGCTCGGACTCTTAACTGCTTACGAAAGTAGGCCACTCATGTCTCATCATGCACCTGGTAAAGCGCAACAAGGGCATCCCAAGCTTGTTGCTGGGTGCTTGTCCGCACGTATCAGGGGAAGCTCTGAGCATGGGTCCAATGTAGTCGATCTGAGATAGGTTACTTTTCAGACAGCTTCTCTTGGAGGCTCATACGAGGAGCCTCGTTGGGATACAAGGTAGGAATAGGCTTAGCCTCGACATTGACTCCTTTTCATCCCAATCCCGGAGTGGATTACCCCAATCCCGGACCCCCCTTCTGAGCATGCATTGGCTGGTAGTGTTCACCAGACATGACATACCTTTAGTAGTCCATGGTGCGGAAGAGAGTTCAGGTCTCCTCACTTTTTCTAGTGGACCTCGTGGCAAACTTTTCAGAGGGGAGCCCCTAGCGGATGTATTGTGCAAAGAGTATGGGTGATTGGTTTCCACAAGCATGGCTGGCACATTGACTCTCCCCCGGCCAAGGTGGCAGGAGAGGGATTCTGGCAGCTATGGTTATGGGAGGTTTGCCTGCTCACACGCCTTTAGTGGTACCCAAGAGAGTGGACATTGTAGACTTTAGGGTTAGGGTTACATAGGGCTAAGCTAAGGAGGATGAAAGATGTCCATGGCTGTGGTGTAGATAGAGAGAGAGGGGTAGAGAGAGAAAGAGAACAAAGCTTAAGAGAGAGATTGTATTGCACATACAATGTAAGGCTTAGATTGATATGTTAAAAGTTCACAAAGTGCAGTGCTTTTATAGTCCTAGAGGCTCTCTTGGGTGACATCACTGCTTTTGTCAGGTAGGTATAATATCTAGATATTATCTAAGCCACTCTAAGATTGACTTCACGCACACTCATAGGGAGTGTTCACATAGACACACTCTTATAGGGAGTGTTCACACACATGAACAATCCCCCCTTTGGAGTTAGGTTGGTGTTATGAGGAATAGCCGTTATACTTTTGGTGATTTGGACTCACTGGCACCACGTGATGCAAAAGATCACAGTGGCCACACTTGACGTGATACAATAGATCACAGTCAAGCCTGCAAATGGAGCTTGACCACACAAAAGATTCTTCAGCTTCTAGAACTATTTCCCCTTGACTCAAAACATGGATAACATAGGAATGGAGCTTTTTATAAAATAAGGCGTTACAAACATATAAGAGAGAAAACACACGCATGGATTATTTAATTCGGATTTTGGGGGACAACGCGGGTAGAGGACCCTTGACACAAAACTAGAAAGGATAAATTTTGGAAGTTTTAATAACTCCCTAGGCTAGAATGTCGATGGTGATTTTCCGTTTTACGATGACGTTGCTTGGTAGTTGACACCTTTGCCATCATTTTAGGCCCGGGGGCCAAGGCAGAGGACCCAAAATGGCATAAATTGAGAGCAACAAAGGAAAAATCTCATATCTTCGTTTATGTAGTAGTCCCAATTTGATGGAGGAAGCTCTAATTTGAAAAAGGCCCAAATTTGGGAGGATGCAAGAGATTCAATTTGGTTACAGTCCATCTTCAAGAAAACCCCAAAATTCTGATCACTGTAGCTACGAGCATTAAGTATATGCTATTTCACCCGATTTCTGATAAAGCCCCAATTGGATGTGTGCTTGTTGATGGGAACATATGCCGTAAGCCGGAGCTTTTGTTTTTGAACATGTCCCTTTGCTTTGAAAAGCGGATTGTTTTTGGATGCATGCTCCAGGCACAGCTTCCTGTGCTTGGCTCTTGTTGGTTCACAGTTTAAGAGTTTATCATTTAAACTCCACATAGTTGAACTCTTACATTAGGCTTTATTAAAAAAACCTCAGAAGAAGTCTTGGTAAAAAGCCTTAGATGTACATCACGTAGGGGACAAGTGTAATATGCAATACTATGTATATTGTTGACAGCTCCACATATGCATGAAACTCAAAATTAGGAACCAGCACACATGATTTCACCCACCTCAATATACATGTTGCTTGCATGAACCTGTACTCCTAGCTCTTGACTACTTTGCAATGCCACACAGTAGGGATGCCTGCCCTTGCACATGCAAAAACCTTTAAGCCTCTCTTTTTCCTCTCCATCACATGCGGCACCAAGCTCCCCTTGCCCCCATGGCTGCCATGCGGCCAATACTCTGGACCCCTTTGGGCCTTCATTAACACCTTACTTAATGCATTCCTATTCACATCGATCAGCTCTCTAGATTCATCTGCTCTTAGGGGAATTATGTAATCCTAGGTGATGTGACACATTCCCCAAATCCCCCCCCCTCCCCCCCCCCCTCGTGCGTTTCCGAAGTATTGTTCAGGAGAAGACATACAAAACTTGGCCTGTTATGAAATGTGCTTGCAGATTCTAAGATTAACAATGCTTTTATTGTAGCTAAGAAAGGCTGTTCCATTTTGTTACATGCAGGTCATAAAAGTCAATCATGAAGCTCATGGAGTTGATGCACCAGGAGATGTTGCAAAAATCGAAGCTTTGATGAAAGAGAGAAATCTCAAATAGGTGTGTTTCTACTTTGGGCTGATGCTTGACACCGAGTGTAATGGAATCAAAGCTATTCTTTGGAGCATTTTGTAGAAAAGTGATGGCTATATGGGAGTAAATAGCTATCTGTGAGTGGGGTATTAGAGCTTCAGAATGCCTACAAGATATAAAGTGTTGATGATCGAGAAGGCAGTGAGGTTGTGATCATTTACATGGTGGGTTTATTGTTTCATTTGTTTACTCCCTTGAGGTTGTGGATCATAGTTCAAGTTTAAGGATCAGGATCATGGGAAGATCTCAGTTTAAGGTTGTATGCAGTTGTGTGTCCCTGGCCTTCTATAACAGAGAAGATGCAGACTTTGCTAGATAGGCATTCTAGCATGAATGAACCTCCAAGAGCTCACATATAAACAAGATGCAAGTCATTTTTTAAAGATTTTAACCTTAATCATCAGAGTAAGTGATAAAAACAAAATATTAACAATGCTGTAAAGCTGCTTGTGTTCATGTGTGCTTTCTATGTTTTGCATCATCAACGTGCATTGTTTGACTGTCATTGAGGAAAACTATGTAGTGTGTTGGCTACTTCTGAATGAAGTTCAATTCATGGAGTACCTACTTGCATGCTTTAGGTTGTCACCTCATGTGAAAATGGGTTCACAGTCAAACGAACTCAGGCTTGCCCATTTGAAATCGTGTGTTCTAGTTGCACTAACATGAAGTATAATTGATAATGTCAAGAGGGTAAAAAATTGAGATGCGAATTCATGTGGGACTCTTTCACAGGCTCTCATCCTTAGGAAACGGTGGTATCATAAATCCACCCAAGTCCTATAAACAGAGAGAATCCCTTACCACACCTGTTGTGGCCGATAGCTTGGTTGGTCTGCGTTAGTCTATTGGAAATGATAGTGCTCATCTTAATGAGCCAAAAGTGATGTGCCTCTTCCTCGTGGACTCTTTAGACATAGTAGGCCTTGGTGATTCAAGTGATTGTGAAAAGAAAGAAGGGGGCGGCGGCGGGCAACGGCGGGAATCCCTCCACTATAGCAAATGGCCATATTGGCCACCTTACAAACCCTTAGGATTCTCAAGCCATGCCCCCAGAGTGGATTGCCTTGATCCCCACCCCCCCTCCCCTCGGCAGTGGTTGTGCGTGTTCACCAGACACGACATATCCTTGGTTTTCCATGGCGCTGATGAGAGCTTCGCCCTCCTAACCTTCTCTATTGGACCGCATGGCAGACGCGACAAAGTAGAGTCTCCTTTGGAGGGTTTTAGTGGATGCACCTTGCAGAGGGTGAGGGTGATACATGAGCATTGGCACATTGATCCTCCACCAGCCAAGGTGGCCAGAGAGGGATTCTGGTAGTTGTGGCTATGGGAGAGTCGCTCTCTCACGTGACTTTAATGGGATCGAGGGGAGTGGACATGGCATGATCCCTTTGATATAGAGGAGGCTCCTGGCGCTGATGAGAGCTTCGCCCTCCTAACCTTCTCTATCGGACCGCGTGGCAGACTCGACAAAGTAGAGTCTCCTTTGGAGGGTTTTAGTGGATGCACCTTGCAGAGGGTGAGGGTGATACATGAGCATTGGCACATTGATCCTCCACCAGCCAAGGTGGCCAGAGAGGGATTCTGATAGTTGTGGCTATGGGAGAGTCGCTCTCTCACGTGACTTCAGTGGGATCAAGGGGAGTGGACATGGCACGACCCCTTTGATATAGAGGAGGCTCCCAGCACCCGTCTTTGCATACACTGCATGACTGGGTTGTAGGATTCAGATGCTTGAGATCCAGGGCATTCCATCTAGTGGCGGGGGCAATGCCAGTCTGATCACTCTCTTTCTGTGGCAGTTGGTGCATCAGAGCGTAGTGGTTGGTACTTGACTGGCCATCGGAGGTAGGCCTGCAGTTTGTTTGAGGTGTGGCCATCTTGAGGGGTCCCGACAATATTGCCTCTAGGATTGCCCAAAGGCTCAACATGTTTGGCAGAGGATTCTCCGCATTTTCACTATAGCCCCCCACCCCCCCCCTCCCTCGCGCGTGTGCGCGTGCACACACACACACACACACACACACACACACACACACAATTTACTTGGGACAAAATTGCCTGATCCACTGAAGCTGAGGCTGCCATGGCATATGAGGAGGATGGGGGGGCCTTGCCTTACAGGTCTCTCATCTTTGTAGTCCGAGTTCCAGCTCCCGCTGCTGATCATTGGACTCTCGGTTCCTGCCAGCAATGAGAGATTTGCTGCAGTATTGCTGCGTGGCAGATTTGGAGAGCTCGTTGTAGCAAGGTCATCAAGGGCACCCTCACCCTTTGAGCGGAGTCCATAGCTCGATATCATTCATACCCTCCGTGGAAATGGGGGAAGCTTCAATTGCATGTAGAAGCACCACAAGGTCGTACTGTGGATTTGGTGTCATGGTCCTATTCTCACTGATTGGTGGTGAGCCCACTTGGCATTATAGATCACTTGTGTGGTTCCCTCCACCACGCACACGCCCCCAACCCCCCCCCCCCCCCTCCCCCAGCCCTCAGCCCTCAAAAAAAAAAAAAAACCAAGTGTCTGTGGTAGCCTTCGCCTCCCAGAGCAGCCAACCACGGGAGAAGAGCACCCTTCCCCCCTTTTTTCTCAGTTTTCCTGATTATTGCTCCCCTCCATGGAGTTGAGTTTGTTCTTAGCCAGCATGGCTATTTTAGTGGATGCACCTTGTAGAGGGTGAGGGTGATGGGATTCCATGAGCATAGTTGGCACATTGATCCTCCACCACCCAATGTGACTGAAGAGGGATTATGGCAGTTGTGGCTATGAGAGGGTTACCCTCTCATGCAACTTCAATGGGATCTAGGGGCTCCTTTGATAGGGAGGAGGCTCCTGGTACCCCTTTCTTTGTATACATTGCATGGCTGGGCCGGGGGATTTAGATGCCCGAGATCGAGGGGATTCTAGCAAGCGGGGCAGTGGTAGTCTCGGGGCCTCCCTCCTCAGTTTCTCTCAGATTTTTTGGAAGAGGCTGTGGAACAATTTTTGGCCGTGAAAGATCACTCTCTTTTTGTGGTGATTTGCGCATTGGAGCCCGGAAGTTGGCACTTGGTTGGTCATCGGAGGTAGGCTAACAGTTTATTTGAGGTGTGGCCATCTTAGGAAGTCCCAATGACATGGCTCTGGGATTGCCCGAAGGCTCAGTTGGTTTGGCGGAGGATTCTTTGCATTTTTACTATAGAACCGCGCCGAAACAATTACTCGGGGCACAATTGCTTGGGCCATTGATGCTGAGGCTGCCATGACATTGTGTGTGTGGGGGGGGGGGTGGGGGAGTGGGGGGGTTTGGCCTCACAGGTCTCCCATTGCCGCATCTTTGTAGTCCCGAGTCCAGCTTCCACTTCTGATCATTGGACTCCCGGTTCTTGCCAGAGATGGGAGATCTGTTGTAGTATTGCTGCGTGGCATATTTGGAAAGCTCACTATGGCCCCATCGAGGGCACCCTCACCTTGCCAGTGGAGTCTATACGGAGCATCTGGCTCGATATCATTCATACTCTCCATGGACATTGGGGGAAGCTTCAGGGTGGCTCCAATCGCATGTGGAAGGGGATGAATGATATTGAGCATTTGGCTCAATATCACTCATACCCTCCGTGGACATTGGGGGAATCTTTAGGGTGGCTCCAATCGCATGCAGATTTGGCATCATGGTCCTTTTCTCAGTGACGGTGGTGGTGAGCACCACTTGGCATTATAGACCACTTGTGTGGTGCGCACCCCCCCCCCCCCCCCCCCCCCCCCCCCTTTTTTTTTGGTTTTCTTGATTATCGCTCCCTCCTATTGGCATATATGCTATGAGTAGTGCCACATGTGAACATGGGCTAACCAAGGGCACTTTTCTCCCTTTGGGTTTTTCCCCTTGGATATAAGGTGTGAAAGGACACCACATTTATTGTATTTTGATATTGTGGAGTCAACCCCCAAGCTCCACACATTCTATGCTATCATCTTTGTGTGAGCATCAATCACCATCTCTCTTGAGTGTTCTTTCTGCTGTTCATTCTCTCTGTGTCTCTGTCTATGTGAAGCCCTAACCCTAACAGTGGTATCAGAGCAGGATTGCCCGCTTCTACACGCCTATTCGCGGAGTTCCCGTCGCCCACCGTTCTGTGCGCTTCTGTCCGGTTGCGACTGTGCCTTTCCGTCGCACACCGTTCCGTACGGCGACTGCCCATTTCTGTCGCATGCAAGCTCTGCCATTCAGCCGCCCGTCTCAGCACCCTCCACCCCATCCAGCCTTCGTTTCGGCTGGCACTAGAGCCGAGGGCTCCACCACTGCCCGAGCTCGCAGGTGGTGCTCCCACCATAAGACCCTGGCCTTGGGCGGCGCTCAGCCGCACTTAAGACTTATGTGGCAATCACCGGAATTGTGCAAAAAATAGGGCCTTGTTCTGTCCGGCAGCCTCAACTTCCGTCGCCGTTGTCAACTCCGTCTGGCAGCCGTCATTACGTTAGTCGCCATTCGACTGCTCATGCCGTCGTGGTCAGCTGCTTGCACTGTCGCGGTCGACTGCTGAACTTCGCTGTCCACAGTGCCCACTGCCAACTCCCGCTGTATGCAGCACCTGCAGCTCTAGTGTGCGCCACATTGTCATCGCCGCCTTTCGTCTGTAGTGCCTGCATCTCCCGCCGGTTCCCCCTACTCGTCAAGTCTTCCATTGCTGCTACGTTGCCTCGTCATCTGCTCGTCGGCTCTACATCTTCCTTCCTACAACAAGCTAGCCAGCAACAGCAACACTTGCATCTCTGTAAACCCTGCAAAATCAGGGTTCCCGCCATTCAGGTAATTGGTTTTTTGGTTCAGTTCAAGGGGCTTTTGTGCATTTCTTGCTTCATTGCAAAACTCAGGTGTAGGCAACAGTGCAGTGCATCATTTAGGTGTAGGATTCAAAGAAAATTTGGAGAATTTTCAGAAATTTATACTTCATTGCACAATTGCAGTTAGAGGACATAAATTTGGGGCTTTTATAAAATCAGTGCTTAATCACAAAATTAAAGCTCATTGGTACACATATTTTTTGGGGCTTTTGTGAATTATGTGCAATTGACACATAAATTAGCCCATTGGTGCGTAGAAATTTGGGGATTTTCAGCATTGCAATTATATGCAGCCTTGTATTCAGGGCAAAACATTTGCACAGCAGTCTGTGGTTGCTTGGCATTGCACTCTGGTGCGTTTGGGATTTTGCTTGTAGGTGCTTTTTACAGCATATTTGGTTACATGTGTTTGCATATCTCTTGGTAAAGAGATTTCAGCAAATGGCTGGAGATACGACCGATATATTCGGGGTTGTCCCAAGAGGACAAATTGGACGGTAGTAATTACTCCCTTTGGGGTTTCATGGTCCAAAATCTTCTTGTGGCCAAAGGATTATGGGGTTATGTGTCAGGTGAAGATGTACGCCCTGTTGACATAGCACCTAACACGCCTGGCCGTGGTGCTCAACAAGCTGCAGTATCCACTCCTCCCTCACAGAAGCAGAAGAGATGGGATACTCGCGATGCCCAAGTGATGGCTTTGATTACTTTGTCAATATAGCGATCAATCATATTGCATATTCGGTCTTGCAAGACCTCACAATGAGCTTGGGATGTACTTGAAACCATGTATCAAGCAAAGAATGAGGCTAGGGTTGCATTTCTCAAGAAAGAGCTTGAGAACTTGGACATGAATGATGGTGATAGTATGGCTGATCATCTTGCGAAGATCCAGGATCTTCGGGAGCAACTGCTCAATATTAATGAGGTCATTTTTGAAAATGAGTTGGTTTGCAGGACACTATCATCTTTGCAAGAAATCTACTTGAACTTCCACACATCGCTCACTCTATCTATACGAGGAAACCCGGAACCAATCTTGTTTGAAGAGTTAGTTGGCTTGTTACTACAAGAGGAGCAGAATCAGAAGAACAAATCTTCTAGCATGTATGGTAGTGATGGAGCTTTTGTTGCCCAAGACAAGGGCAAGGGAAAAGCCAAACACAGTTTTCAGCCAAAGGCTGGTTCGGGACAGCCTTCACAAAAGGCTAAAAATGATGGAGGCAAGCCCAAGAAAAAGGGCAAATGTCACTACTGTAAGAAGCGAGGTCATTACTTGAATGAGTGCAGAAAAAGGCTTGCAAAGGAGAAGAAAAAGGAAAGCGGCATAGCTGTAAATTCTTCTTCGTCACTTGTAGGGAAAGATGATGCATCAATAAATCTTGTGTAGGATGAGTGGACTTTCCTTACTTGCAATTATGATGCATCATTGGAGCATATGTCTCTCAGTGTCAATGAAAGACACGACACATGGTACTTTGATAGTGGTGCTTCTAAACACATTATAATCCTCATGGAGGGATTTGTTTAAGAAGCTTATGGCTACCCCTGAAGGCAAGTGGGTAACATGTGTAAACAATTCTTCTTATCCAGTTTAGGGTGTTGGTGAGGTGATCCTCACAATAGCAGATGGTGCAAACTTATGTCTTCCAGATGTATTGTATGTGCCAGGGATTAAGAAGAACTTGCTGTCCGTCTCCTCTTTTGCTAAAAGAGGATGTGCAGTGAACTTTGAGGACGACAGATGCACAGTGAAAGACTGTGAAGGTGGCTATGCATTGGTTACTTCCGGCCATTGTACCATGGGTTATATCAGCTTGACATGTTTGATAGGAGAGCATGATGCTCATGTGGTTACCACTCTTTACACCTGCCATGCACGAGGCAGAAATGCTGGTAAAGGCTACTGTCTCTTTAATCCTTCCACAGGATTTTGGACAGCAGAGATGTTGTGTTTGCTGAAAATTCAGACCAGCCATTGGCTGAATTTTTTGGACAGCCACTTTCAGGCCCACTTAACATGTTTGAAGGACTTGTCCCGTTGGGAATTGATGGCACAATAGATCAGCCATCAACTTTGCCTAATGGACAGCATTTGGGTGCTCAAAATCAGCCCATGAATGAGTTCATCACACCTCAAAATGTGGAGGACGCGGCGCTAAGAGCGGATAGCAACGGAAGAGACTAGAGTTGTGCCTCGTTGGCTGCTCCGTACTTTACTTTACAGGAGAGCAAACTTTCAGCTCCACTTGGTAGCAGAACACGGGCTGGCTCACGTGATGCAAGAGAACACGCAGATGTTGCTTGCAAGAGTACACTTTGTGATGCAGATGAGACAGATTCTTTTGAAAAGCTCATGAGGATGAGCATTGGATGCAAGCCATCCAAAATGAGATGCATACAATTTGTGCAGACATATGTTGGGATTTATGTACACGAATCGAAGTGCATTCAAAAGCTGTTGCACAAATTTGGGTTTCAAGATTGTAAGCCCATCTCTACTCCGATGGAGCCAGGGCTGAAATTGAGCATGTATGATGTTGGAGAGCCTTTGATATGAGTGTTTACAACCAAGCAGTGGGTTGCCTCATATACTTATGCAATACACACCTAGATATTCATTTTGGGGTTTCCCTGTGTAGCAAATTTATGCACAGTCCAGGTACAAAGGGCTATTTTGCTTGGTAACTAAGAGAAGGATCTCTTTCCTAGTGAATACAACAAGAGCGGAAACCCGTTCAAATTCAATCTCATCTCAGTGTTCTCTTGGATGTCCAATGCCATGTTTTACAAATTTGGCACAATAGAATTGCCATTGAGAAAGAGCAAGGAGAACTAGCCCAAGGCAATGTCGCGGACAAGCAGGCTATGGCATGAGAGGTTTGGGCACTTGAGATGTCTGCCAAAATAGTATTTGATTTATGAAACACAAACAAGAAGAGGGTTTCCTACACCATGGATAAATCTCCCAAGTGGTGGGTAGAAGGGAAGCTCGTCATGAGAGAAAGAAGCCTACAACCAATCCTATCCTTGTTAACACCATCAATCTATGCGTGGATTCAACAAAATACAAGAAACCAAGAGCATAGGGAGAGTTCACAAGTATTCTATAGCAAGGTAATGATTTTGTATTGCTTAATGTCAAAATTGATTTACACACAAATGGCTAGTTTTCAAGCTTGGTAACTAATAAAATAAAGACAGTCCAAGGCCACTATTTCTAGGCCTTAAATCAGTATATACACGAAGTATGTGACTTCTCATGGTAAGGCCGCTTCATAGATTCCAATGCCGGTTTACACCCTCACCTATCACTTATACTTCTTTATAATTGAAGTTTGTAAAGGCATTACATATTAACTTGATCTCTCTACCATATCTGATTCTATCCTCCTTTGTTTCTTGCACATATCTCAGCATTATCTTGCTTGCTAATTTATGAGTTGTCTGGAGCGTTTCCATGAATTGAGCAAGTTGATTTATAGCATTTGATTTGTTCTAAGAGAATGGTAAACTCTCAAATTCCACTTTATAAGCTTAGTGCTTGTTTGAGCCCATAAACTCTCCTCTTTAACTTGAAAACAAGATTCTCTCCCTCTGGTTGTTGCATGTACACTCCTTTATTAAAAATACATATGAGATATTATAGTAATAGACATTCTGGTGTGTTCATGCATGCTAAATTATATATATAAACATCGAGAAGAAAAAGTTTATTTCTTGCACAATCCGAAAGGCATAATCTGAACAGCTTTTTGCAGCCATATCCACTAGATTGTAATGCGTACTACTTACTACCATTTTCTTTTTTTGAATTATTAGTGGTGCGACTCGTTTTTCACAAGAGTCTACTAAAGAAAACGCAACATATAGATCACGGATATATTTACGATTTCGGAATTCTTAAATTACATTACAAACGTACCATAGTCTATCATCGAGGTATTTTTCTCACGGCGGTGAACCTTACTAAAGTTTCAAAGAAACCATTTTACCTTCTTGTATAGAAAGCATTAAATCTTGGTACATGTGAAACAAATTAGCTTTGAGAAATGATATATGAAAATTGTTTTGTATTCCATGAGAATATACACGATGGTAACTTAAGTGCTCTCAAACTATCCAAGAAATCATTGCAAAGGAAAAGCACATTGATGTCAAGGATAATTTCCTTTGAAAGAATTGTGTTATAATGTTGTAGATATATCTTTTAAAATCTCTTTGTTGTAAGGATTTATTAGAGAAATAAGCTCAGTAGTCGGCCTTCAGAGTAAAAGCTATTGAATGTGCACATTTGGTCTATTGGGGACCCTCCACTTGGAAAGGACCTCTTTGAAAGCAAACCTACACTATATACTTGATAATGTAGATGGAATGGTAATGTATGGGAGGAGAAATTAATAGTAAATACTACAACTCAAACTGATGCACTAGAAAAAGTTTGTGGTGCTTCTATTTTTTATTTTGTAGGTCATTTTAATCTTGTTAAAAGTTAAGGTAGAAAGAAGAACATGCTTATATAGAAGAATAATCACAAACAATCGATAACAAGAAAATGGTTTATATGAAAGATTGAGTTTAATGATCTAGGCATAATGATTGGTGAAAACAACACTTCATTTTTATGCTAAAATTTTGCACAGTGATTAATGAATCGATTCCACATGGGTTTATAAGTACATTCTAATTACCCACTTCTTCATAGAGTTATCAAGTGCATATATGAATGCCTAACTTTAACATGCTTCACTCATGTGATGAAAAATTGAGATACCTTTTCTGCAAAATTATAGCTCAATATCTAATGCTCCTATCCTCACAAAAGATCATCTCCATTTGATTAGTGGTGGTTGGTGAAATATTACACATGAAAGTTTCCTTGATTGTGTTTTTCATTACAATAAAGCTTCATTCTGTAGTCTTTGTAATCTAAAACGATAAAGTATTAAAAAAGTTAGAGAAGTATGTTAAGAGTGTTTAGAAGGTCTTCGTCTTTAAGATTTAGAGAATCTTCATGGTTCATTATCTAGTTGTTTTTGTCTTGGTTATTGTATATTAGAGTGTTTAGAAGGTCGTCGTCTCAAATTTGTTTTTAAAAAATGAAAATTGATTAATTAGCGAGTGAGATGGAGGATGTTTCTAAGGTTTCATCAAATGTTGTGTGTGGTTTCCACAAATTATTTTGACAGTTACGTGGGGAGGGGGAGGGGTACGGCCCTTCATGAAGACGTGCATGCAGCAGAGGGCCTTTAGCAGAGTGTGGAATATAAGAAATTTTTTACCTTGGGTAGTAGGCTAATAACACCACCCTCGCAGAAAAGCAAGCAGGTGAAGGTACCCAGGTGGCAAGAAGTCATTGGCTCTCTCTATATAAAAGCGCTTCCCTAGAAAAGCGATTCACCCAGAGCGCAAGTGCAGGCGGTGTTGTCTGGGAGACGAACTGCTGCAGATGTGGATCTTACCCCGCCCAGAAGCCCGAGCTCCATCAATGTTCTTTTCACTCATCAATGCTGTACGGTTCACCTGGACATTGATGGATTTGATCCTCTGTCTATTGAGCGCTCCATAATACAAGATCAACAGTTACCCTCCCCTAAGCTTGAAGATCCTAGCCGATACATGGCCAGAGGCTGTGTGTTCGAGAGCCCGCCAATGCGGAGATCGATGGGTTTGGCCATGTCGCAGATAACATTTCTCCTCTAATGGAAAATATGGCGAAATAAAGACTCACTCAGCGTGAAATTCTAAGCAAGACTACAAAGCAATCATGGAGAGAGGCAGGAAAACTTCCACAGCCTGAAATTGGCGAATCATGGCTTGCTTTATGAGAATCATCATGATATCTCTGATCACGGGCTCTATTATGTGGCCCAGAGTTGCCACACTCTCCAAGAGCTGGAGCTCCATTACCGCACTGACGAGTCCTTACATGTCATCTCAGCAGGTAATAATCTGTAGATTGTGAGACTTGTCGGCTCTGTGAGCGAGTTTTACCACTGTCCATTCACGGACATCGGGCCTTTAGAGCACCTTGGGTACTGCATGGCGTTGGAGCACCTGCAACTAGTGCGTAGAGATGCATTTGAGTTTCAAGCGTGAGTATCAAGGGATCTTGAGCTTCAAGATTGTTAGGGATTAGATGATCAAACCTTCGCTGCAGCAACAGCTTGCAGGTAAAAAGCTTTGTTTATTTAAAAGGAAAATTTTGGAAAATTAGGCGTAAATTTTTGCAATTTTTAGATTGTTTTTAACATTTTTACAGCCTAAAATTTTTTAAAATTCATAAAACTAGTAGTTGTAGGGTATAGCTGTAGTTCAAGTACCTCCCTAGCTTTTTCAAAGGGCCCAGAAGTCCTCCCAAAAAGAAAACATTGATAAAGGCACTAATTAGTGGATCATCTTTGTGAACTTTTGGTTTTTTCGTGTATAGATGTTTGAGGTTCTTGCTCAGCTTTGACAACTTCAGGCTTGCAAACGGTGGTATTAGTGTAGAAGGAGTTTCAAGCTCTAAGAGTCGTCTATTGCAACTACATCAAAGACTCTGAGATAAGCCCAGATTTTGCTTTTCAATTTTGTGTACAAAAGGAGCTCAAGTGGTGCCTAGATGCCAAGTCTCTTCTATCCATGCGTCTTCCACAGGGATTGGGCAACAAGATGGCAAGTTTTTCAAAAAAGGAGGGCCAAGTTAAGGAAGATGCGTGCACTGCAAAAGGATTCCGAACGGACTACGAAGAGGGCTTCGGCGAGCCTATAGTTGTGCGCCTTGGGGCCGCAATTGTACAGACCTAAACTAATGCTACTCAAGGCGTCCAAGGCGGCCAAGGACTCAAGTGCGTTGTGAACAAGGTTGGACGTAGTGTCAAGGCCACCCTTGACTAGGTTCATGTGACTTTGCTATTCTATGACTCTACCAAGCTCTAGAAAACTTTGGGATATATTCCCTTGTATGTATTTAAGGTTCTTTTTGTGATTTTTGGTGCTACAGAGAAGAACCATGTCCCCCTCATTCATCTCTTTATCCTTGAGCTAGTCATCAAACCATTTCTTATGCCTAAGTTTTTCCACAAGCATACCATACGCAGTCCTTAGACGTGTTTTGTTGAGTTTCTCAAGCTCAAAGAGTCGGTCACTCTGAACATTGCTAGTGAGTCTTTCATGAACCTCTACACTTAAGCTTGGTAGTGTAGTGTTGATGGCCACTTTGTATGCTTTGCGATAAGCCAAGAGTGCAGCCAGTAACTTTTGTTCCCAGTCATTGCCACTTGCCTCTACAATCTTGGCTAGTGCTTGGCCATTAGCTTGGGGGTAATAGGGTGAAGATTTACGGTGCATGACCAAGAATTGTATTAGCTCATTTATGAAGTGGGTGCCATTTTCAGTGACATTTCAAGAGGACACCCAAAGCGATTGATTACACACTCATAACGGAATTTAGCCATGGACCTTGCACTAGCTTTCCTTGTGGCTCAAGCTTTAACCCATTTTGTACAGTAGACCGTTTGCTGCTATGATATACCGGGCTTGGGTGTGTCGGGTAGTCGGGCTAATGGGATCAACAAAATCAATACCGCATTTCTCAAATGGTTGTAAGGACATGATGGGGTAGAGGGGCATCCTATTCTTATTGTGCAAAATTGCAGTCCATTGGCATTCATCACATCATTTGGCATATTCGGCCTTGTCTCCAAGCAAGGTTGGCCACCATAAGCTTGCCAGGAGCATATTCCAAGAAGTGGTATTGCAAAGTATTCACCTACGACCCTAGAGTGGGCTTGCTCCAAAATAGAGATATATTCATTCTCACAGACACCTCATCTCATTATTCCGTCTTTTCCTTGTTTGTGTAATTGCCCTTGCAATCAATTGTTAGGGGGTGGCTTTCTTAATAAGGTGTCTTGCTCGATCCTTGTTGATCGGCGTTTTGGTGGGTAGGCCATTAGCTAGGAAATGTGTAGCTTCCTCTCCCCATTTAGCAATCAAGCATAGTTGGAACAGGGGACCATCTCACAAGTCATCATCAACTCCCATCGGCGGTTCTTCGTTAGGAATGCGCAACATATGGTCAGCCAGTACATGTTGGGAACCATTGCGTACCATGATAGTCAAATTAAACTCTAGAAGAATTAAGAGCCATCTGGGAATCCTACCCATGATACAAGGTTTGTTCACCAGATAAATAAGAGCTTGATGGTCTATAAAGAAAACGATGAATTTGGTCACCAAAAGGTAATGAAAAAACTTCTTAAATGCATAGACAATGGCCAACCCTTCTTTTTCTATAGTGGTGTAATTTTGTTTTGCTTTGTTCAATTGGCGATCTGGCAAAGCTAATAGGAAAATCCCTATTGTGTTCTTGAGCCAGTACACGACCAATTGCGAAAGTAGAAGCATCTATGTGGACATGAAATATGATTTCTCGATAGGGGGATCTCAAAATGGAAGTGCTCGCCAATGCTTTTTTGAGGATATCATACACTTGTTGTCACTCCTCTATCCATTCAAAAATAACTAGGAGTCCATAAAGGGGATGAGCTATGTCAGTATACATGAAGATAAAAGACCGATTATAACCAACATGCTCCATAAATTGCTTAACTCCCTTAAAGTTGGTAAGGGGTAGTAGCTCAAGAATGAGTTGCATCTTACTATCGTCTATGGAAATGCCATGTTCTAAGACAATGTGTCCCAAGATCACTCCATATCAGACCCAAAACTGGCATTTCAAAGGGTTCAAAGAAATTTTGTAGAGTTGGCATCTCTCTAGCACTTTCCTCAAACACCATAGATGTGCTTTCCATATAGAATTGACACAAAGGTCGTACGTAAATACTTCAAGGAATTTTCGTAGATACTCCTTTTAGGTTATGCACATTAGACATTGGAAGGTTCCCGGGGCATTGGTCACGCCGAACGACATGACATGGTATGCATATGTGCCCCATTTAGTTGGCGAAAGGAGTTTTATGTTGATCTTTTGGGTCTATCAGTACTTAGTTGTAGCCGGAAAACCTGTGAAAGAAGTTGTAGGCCTCCTTTTATGCGACATGCTCCAGCACGTCTTGTGAAGGGCAATGGATAGTGGTCTCGTATCATGGTGGCATTGACCTTTTTGAGGTCCACACACACTCTCACTTTTTTGTTTTTCTTAGTAGGTACTATCATGATGGGCGAGGCCCATTCAGTGTGCTCTATTTCGTAGATGAATCTGTCATCTATGAGTTGATTGATTTCTTCACAAACCATCTTGGGGTTCACAGGATACGCTCTTTGCTTTACTGGCCTTGCCTCTTTCACAATGGGGATGACCACTTTAGGAGGTACACCTTTCATATCAATGTATTTCCAGGCAAAGCAATCTTGGAATTCGATGAGGAGGTCAGTAAGGTCCCTCTCTTCTTCTGTAGAGAGGTCTTCCCTAATATAGATGGGTCTCAGATCTTCTCAGATCTTCCCACCATAGACGTTCTAGGCCTTCCACATAGATTCTTTGGGCCTTTTCATATTGTACAAAGTGTTCTCCCACCTTGTAGGCTTTAAAGTGCTCAAGGACCTATTTAGTCACCTTTACTTTAGCCCTTTTTCTCATCCATTCTTTTTTTGGCCTCCCACGGGGCTTGCGCCAACTTTTTGTTTCATGTTCAAGCCGAGCAACACAGTTTTTGGGGTTCAAACTGGGAATCATATGACTCTTCTTTTTTAGTGGTTACCTTGTGAACCGGAATGGGGAACTCCTCAAGCTCCTTTTACCAGACCTGGCAGAAGTCAGAATGTGCATGAACAGCATCTACATACCTTAGCCATTGTTCTTTCGAAGATGTAAACTTCCTTTCCTTTGAATCCTTTTATTTTAAGGGTCTTACGGGTGGATTTTCCCCATAATGGCCTTACTTCTTTATTGCTTACAAGTTTATGGTTCATAGCATTGGGCATGTACATGATGCTCAGCATGCAGAGGGATGTGATTTCTTTCCCGTCTATCGTAGAAAATCTTATACCCATGCATTTTGGACATATATCTATGGTGGCAAGGATGAGCATCCAATTCTCAGAGTATTCCAGCTCTGGGAAATTCCATGCTATCCCTTTCATCTTCCAACGTTTTGTGGCATGTTTAGCAAAAGTGTACTAATGTGGACCTAGCCATAGTCATTGAATCTTCCACCAACGATCCCCCACCCATTGGATGGATCTTCCAAGTACGTAGGCTCACCTTTAGCGTTTGGACTTTCTTTAAATGTAGATGCGATCCGGGTTCCAATCATGGATCATCCTAGTTTCTCTCATGAAGGGCCATTCTAGGATGCAATCGTAGGAAACAGGGTGGTTGCCAAAGTTCATCACCACAAAGGTATGTCAAATACTTGTTTTGAGAATCTTAATCTTCAAATCCCACAAAAGACCTATGGGCTTCGGAGTGGCTCCATTCGTTTCACAATCAATGCAGTGTCATACATAGGAGATTTTTCCCATTTTTCCCAGCATTGCTTGGTGTAACAATGCTTACTCCTTCCCCAACATCTAGGATGGCAATGACGAAGATTATTAAAAGCTAGGGTCAGTGCTACATTGAGTTTATTACCTTTGAAATATTGCCCTAGCTTGTTTACCCGGACCATAGGTATGCCTGTGATTATGTTTGGTTCTATGGATCCTCTTCATCAGACTCGTAGGAACTTCACAATTCCACTATCATTACACGAGCAAGAGTGAAGATATCTCACCCAAGTGATATAGTCCCAAATGTATTCGCCCTCCTTCTGCTTCACATTATGCAACTATTCAACCGGACTCCATCGAGTTCCATGTCTCTTTAAAGGCTTCAAAGGTAGCCTTGTATTGTGTTTTTAGTAATCGGAAGACTAGTTAAACATCTGTAGATAAGGTATGGGATGTCTTGACCCATCCAACTTATATATGGACCGGTTTATTCCTTTCTGGTCTTGGCCATTACATCGACTGTGTAGGCATTGGTGGTACAGTTCCTAAAGCTACCCCCCTCCCTATTTCCATGGCTATCCTTAACATTTCAGGTGTCAACCCTGCCATAGCTGGAGCTGGTGAATGGTCTAGAGGATAGTATCCCATCTATGCCTTAGTGGTGGGCTAGTGTGCACTTCATAAGTGTCCATATGGTATCCATGACACACCCTGCAAGGTGGGTAGTTACTATACATGGGTGCCATGTGTTGGTTGGAGAGCTTTGGGTGGACTCTTTCCCTTTGGTATGAGGTTTCTGGGCCTTGGTGAGTTGGTTCTTGACCTAGGCTTGGCACTGGTCCAAGTTCTTAAAATGAATCTGCTCACACGGTAGTCGATATAGCTCCTGAGACTATTGGATCAGTTTTAATTAGCATATCTTGGCCCTACCCCACCTCCAATCTCGGGTCTTTTGAGGGTCTCACAGTTATCTCAGGTTGACAATCCATGCATGTTTCCCTAGGGTGAGGCTCTTCTAATTACATGTTTCCCGAGATAAAGTTTCTTAGTCTCTCGAGGCAAGACTCCTCTTTTTATTTCTCTTGAGTCAATGGTCTGTCCATACACTGCGTAGCCGATCCTTCTATCTCTAAGTCAGGGGTGGTACATTCCATGCTTGGGTGTTCTTCGCTGTCACTCGTGCTATCAAAGACTAATACTATTTGACTCCACGCGGTGTTAACCAAAGGGTCACATCTAGCAAGCGATTATGCATAGGAGGATTCAATATCGTCAAATAAGGGGTTATTTCGCACCAATTTTCCTGAGTATAGGTACATGAATGTGATGAGAAAAGGTTTAGAATCACACTCTAGAATAGGGAGATTTTTTGCCCTCTGAAAGTTAGGAATGACCATTCGTTCACAAAGGAATGGGCGTTCTCTTGATGTGAGTACGGGCATGGCTTAGTTGGAGCAGCGATTGTTTGTTATCTTAGGTACAATAACGAGAGTTCCCTTGTGGAGGAGCGGACATTCGTGCGTCAGAAAGGTGAAGACGTGGCTAGCGAGAAGAACGAGCGTTCTTTCGTAGAGAAACGGTCATTCAATTTCAAGGAGGTGTAGCCGCAACTCGTGTTAGGAAAAGGATGTTCGCTAGTGGAGGGAACGGTTATGGGCTTATAAGGGTACGACTGTTCTCATGGAGGAATGCATGTTTCTCTATGAAGGTACAAACGTTCACTCACAAACTGACAGTAGGCAAGTGTCTTAACTCCACCGAAATGGTGTATTTCTGATAGTTGCCTCTAAATATTCTTCTAACAGAGTCAATTACACAACATATTTACTCTTTTAATGTCCATTACTCTCATTCATGAAATACATTTGGAGAGATTCTCCAATTGGAAGTGAACGAGTGTGGCTAAAGAAGGTACGGCCATACTTCTGTGAAGTGAATGGCCATTCACTTCTCAAAAATGCAACCCGAGAATGAGTTGTGCCCAGTTTTCTCTTCCTTTTCAATGATTTCTTTCCCTTAGTGATGATTTTTTGAGGTTTTCTTTTTATGTATAGCTTAGGCTAGTCCTAAGCTACTAAAGATGTTCACCTGAATGAGCATTCTCCTTGCATGAGAGAGAAAGAAGAGAAAAGAGAAGATCCAAGGGTCAGTTTGGGAACATGCACTTAGCCACCCAACCCTAAATAGGTTAACGCCTCGATGTGAAGCCATGAGGGGCTCACTCCACCACCACTTGTGTCACCCAAGTGAAGCTTTCCTTGAGCTAGCTAGGCTTCAAATGACTCTTTCAGCTGCTTTACCTCCTCTCTCAACATGCTCACTTATTTCTACAATGGGGCTAACTCCACCACCTGAGATTGTAAATCAAAATTATGTTGCTTGAAAGTAGCCACCAAGGCCTTCGGCTGCTCTAATTTTTGTTGAACTTGCCGTCTTGGCAATAGATCTACCTTCTCAAAATACTTGGCCAAATATTTGGCACATTGACGAGCCATCATTGGACTGAACTCATTTACTAGAAGGAATCGGTGGTAACGGTAAAGAAACTAATGTGGAAATTTCCATCGCGTCATTAAAAGATGTCGGACAATGTATCCGTCTTCACTATTTCTAGCACAATTGGCAAGGGGAGAACCACTCGCTGCTCAATTGTTTTCTACTTTTTCTCCCCCACAGTTTGTAACAAAGAAAGCTTGCTTTCTTTTAAATAGACTTGCCGTTGAAGAAGCACCAGAAGCCAAGACTGATTCTGCAGATTTGTCCTCGGACTTCTCCGTTACCGTATCCTTAGAGGTATCCTCAAAGGGCTCCGTAGATTGCTTGGGTACCCTTAGCCACTTGATTGCTTACACTTGTGCATTGTCAACCTGCTTTAAAAGAATGTGTGTCCTTCTATTTACTTATAAACATTTTGAAGCGCTCGAATGAACATGAATTTGAAAGCATACCTGGAAGCGATGTTAGAGCGACGTCTGAATTGATGGAGCGTCGAGCCTATGCTTATATTCGACGAAGATCTTGAAGTACATCGCAAGGTAGATAATTACAAATTCATTAGTATATTTGAATCTGAGTACACATCGTTCATCAAGTCATAGGTCTTTTGGACTTGTTTGTGTGAGTGAATTTAAAAAAAAAATCCATACATAAAGTATGGCGAGGAGTTGGTACAACCCTTCCTAATGATTAAAATAACCCCATAGGGTGATGTATGCATTGAAACACTCAATGGTGTCCAGATGGTAGGTTATTTCAATGGTAGCAAATTGTGCTGCTCTACTACGGACCGCTCATGCAAAATGCCTTGAGGGCAATTTGTCTTAAAAAGGAGGAAAAAAAGAAAAGAGGGTTGAAAAAGGTAGCACAAAGAGAAGCCAAGGAAAGGCAAGCAAAACTTAGAGGCAAGCGAATCTCTGTAAACATGGCTTAGGTAGTGGACCTCAAAGAAGAGGAATGGGAAATCAAACCTGCCCGTTTGTGGTTAGGAATAACCACACCAACAAGTTTCACCCAAAGGTTAGCACTTGTAGACATGGGTGATAATCATAATTTAATGTCCTATGACATGTGGGACTCTCTCGGTCCACCAACTTTAATCCAGACCCTGGCTACTATCACTAATGTTGCTTTAAATTGTGCTAAGTGCTTAGGTGTTGTTACAATTCTATTTCACATCGAGAATAACCCCCTGGAAGTAAAGTTCTATATCATGCCTATAGGGACAATGCAAGAAGAAATCCTCCTTGAAAGAGGATGGATAGGCCACAATCGGTGTTCACATTGATTGGGACGCATGATGGATGAAGAACTGTGGCCGTGGATCCCACCTCAACAAGGTATACAATCCTCTTCACCAACCGAACCCCCTTGATCATTGAAAGAGATAGAACTGTATCGCCAAAAAGAGGCCTATCCTTTACCAAGATCCACCATCCAACAAAGCCTCCACAGCACGTCAAGCCTCACCAATGATGCCTGCTAAGCCAGCTAACACTGTTAACACTGTTAACTATAGCAGGTACCGCCTCAAACATTTCCCACCCAGGGACGCCCCGACCAAAGTTCTCCACCCGACCCACCAATACTCACTCGTGTGGGTACCCAAGAAGGTCCTCGTCGCACAAGGTTACCATGAGGGTGGTACTACCATGTGGATTCCCAAGAGATCCCAACTTCCCTTTCAAACCTCAGTGACACCAAAGGTTCTAACACATAGATACACTACCACAACCTCACACCGGCCTCTATAGTCAATCGCAAACCCACAAGGTTAGTGCAAACATCCAAAGAAAGCCACCACCAAAGCAAAGACATGGAAAAATCTCACTTCATTCTCAAGCCACAACCCCTCAAACGTGGGTACCTAAGGATCTCCTGATAGCCCAAAAGTTCTATGAAGGTAATAGGCAGGTATGGCTACCTAAGCTATCAACACGTAGGGTCTTTCCCCACAAGCCCCCCACACTGCAACACTCCCAATGGTGGCCAAATATGGGCACAACTGGTACCACTAGTACTTTGCCAAATAAGTGCAAAGGGAAAGTACAAGAGGGAGCCATGGACGCGCCTACTACAACAATAGATTTCATCAGTGATATACCCTCAACCTTGGCAATCCCACCTTCCTTCATCACGTGACTCTCAGGCTTCACCCCTACTCAACCTCTCATCCCCCCAATCCCTAATTGTTAAACAACACACTACCAATGGTGGCCAAAGATGGGCACAACTGCTACCACTAGTACTCTGCCTTCATCATGTGCCTCTCAGGCTTCACCCCTAAACCTCTCATCCCCCCAACCCCTAATTATTAAACAACACACTACCACTGGTGGCCAAAGATGGACACAACTGCTACCACTAGTACTCTTGCCCCCCACAAGCCCATCGCACCACCGCAACGCTCCCAATGGTATGGCCAAAGATAGGCACATCTCCTACCACTAGTACTTTGCCAAATAAGTGCAAAGGGAAAGTACAAGAGGGAGCCATGGACACACCTACTACAACAACGGATTTCATCAATGATATACCCTCAACCACAACAACCCCACTTGCCTTCATCACGTGACTCTCAGGTTTCACCCCTACTCAACCTCTCATCCCCCAACCCCTAATCGTTAAACAACACACTACCAAGTAGCAACATGGCTCAAAGAAGAGTTGCCAACCTTGCCCAAACCCAATTCGACCCGACTTGTACCATTGCAAATTGGGTAAGGAGTCAGAACAAAATCCGTGGGGTGTCATAGTCCAAGGGCACAAAAACTGTCAGTAGGGTGCCCAAAAATTTTTTATCTAAGAGAGAAAGAACGATTGTTCACTCCCTAAAGTTGCGCATCCATTCATCTACAAAACCATGGCCATTCATCTACCAAGCCATGGCCATTCCTCAGCAAAGCCATGGCTGTACCCCTACAAAACCACGACCATACCTCCCTTGGAAATCTATATAAGGGCCCACCACATTTCATTTTTTTCACTTTTCTTCTTGCTCCCTAGCCAAACTCTTGCCCTTTTTTTTTTCTAATTTTTAGTAGCCTCCTGCTCTCTTTTGCCACCCCACCTATCAAATGGCCAGTGTCCACAACAAGCACTTTGACTCCTCTCTTGAGGTTGTCGCGCACACTCTCCAAAAGAAGAGACAGCACACGGGCCATTGATTTGAGGAATATGGCAACCAACCTACCCAACTACCTCATCTGGGCAAGGAACTTATGAAGCGGGTCGATGGCCACACCATTCACAACCTCATGAAGAGCATGCACAAAGTGGAGCATAAGCTACTCTACTACACCAAGCCATGCTACCATGCCATCGCAGAGCCTACAGTGGTCGCACGCTTGAAGAAAATTGGGCTTGACGGTTTACCCATAATGGAGCCATGGGGACCTGACCTCCTTAACTGCCTCTATTTCATTGAGACTTACAATGCCATCCAGGCTACCAGGTAGGTGCTAGACTTAGAAGGCACTCCCCTCACAATGCACCTCAGTCTCAATTTAGTCAAAGAGATGCACTCTAACTCCCCAAACTCGAGTAGCCCTATGTGTGCCATAGCCATGTCACGAGGCATGTGCGTAACACCTTCCAGGGAACCACGACCAAGAATGGCGTGGAATGGCACAACAACACTCTCGCTAAGATTTGGTAATGCCAACAAGAGCCCTCTCCTTCCTCCTCACCATGCGTTGGGTGGATCGTTTCAACCACTGCAACCTCTCCACCCTTGCCAGAGTCCATCAGGGTGTGCCCATGAATTGGGCCAAATACTTGCACAAAGAGCTCCATGCCGTATGCTTGAACCCATAAGGAAAGCTGGCAACCTTCTTCCTGCTCATCAAAGTCTTATACCATGCTACAGGTTAGGAGGAGTTACAAAAGCCTGTCTGTATACAGGGAGACAACAGGGAGACCCTACTATCCCTCCCCCCATCCATGAGCCCCAATCTTCCTCCGTGACTCCCCCATCCAAGCACCAACATTTTGACACTCAAGAGGAAGAGGCATGCCGCAAAGTAGCCAAAGAGGAGGAGCTTTGCAAGACCTCCCAATTCTTGGAGGTCTTGCAAACTATTCGACCCGTGAATTGGGCCAAATACTTGCACAAACATCTCCATGCCATATGCTTGAACAATAAGGAAAGATGGCAACCTTGTTCCGACTCATCAAAGTCTTATACCATGCTGCAGGTTAGGAGGAGTTACAAAAGCCTGTCTGTATATAGGGAGACACTACTATCCCTCCCCTATCCCTGATCCCCAACCTTCCCCTACCACTCCCCCATCCAAGCACCAACATTTTGACACTTAACAGGAAGAGGTGTGTTATGTACACATTATTTGTGCATATACTAGGAGGCTAACCCACATTAGGCTTGTGAGCATGGGAGCATGGGAACAAGCTCTAGTGGAGCATGGGTTAGGTCTAACCTTAAGGGTTAAGGTTAGGGTCAGGCATCCAAGGGTCACACATGGGAAATGGAGAGTCAAGAGTCACTTGAGGGCCCTCCTATATAATAGGGGCATGGGGCACACTCAAGGGAGGTTCTCTTGTGTAGAGGATTGTATCTACATTCTTGCCATTTCACTATAGAGCTGAGTGCTGCTGTATTGGAGTTATACCTCTTGGTGGTATGGGACACTAAGGTGAAGGTATGTGGTACTCCATTATATTTCATGTGTGCAACCCTTGGGCTCAGGGGTGGTTGGGTGGTAGAGTTTATGCCTGATTTATGCATGTTTATGCATGTTAATTATCTAGAGAGATCTTAGGGTTTTAACAGTGGTATCAGAGCAATCTCTAGTTAATTGTTGTTGTTTCTACTTTCTTATTCTAATTTTTGGCATTTTTTTAAAGTAAATTTTTATATTTACTAAATAAAATGTTATTTTATTGGTTTGTTTTGGTGATTTTGCTCGTGGATCGTCGATATGGCGATTGGAACACGTGTTACTTCTACTCAATGGAAGAATCGACGTTGCGGGGAAATTTCGTGAGTTTAATGCTATTTCTTACCTATTTTTAATGGTTAAAATAAGCATTAATGGAAATTCTTACCAAAATTCACATATTTTATTGTGAATATTGTTGGTAGAATGGATTCCCTAAATTTCTAAAATTTTTAGAAAATTTTTCCTAATTTTTTAGAGATTTTTTGAGCATTTTTTTTGGTAAAAAATGTATTTTTAATGCATTTTGCGGGTTTTCCGCGGGCATGTTTTCAATTTTCTGCCAATTTTTCTTGCTGAAAAGCAATGTGGGCAAGTCAATTGATGCGTGAGTTCTCTACCGTGTGTGAAAAGTTCTTCTCTTCCTCAAAATCTGAATTTTTTTACCTCCATTTCTCTCTCATATGTGGGAATTTATTTTAAATAAGATAATTTAATTAAATATTAATCATAATTAAACACTAATTATGATTAATAAGTAATTAAGCATCTCTTTAATCTCTAAACAGAGGAGAGGAGTAGAGAAGAGAAGGGTGGGTATGAAAGGGATAGAGAGAAGAGAAGAGAGAGGAGAGGATTGCTCCCTCCTCCTCTGGCATTTCCACGCACAGGCGCAGGGCGGGGGGCTGCGCAGCAGCCAGCGGGCAAAAATCGCCCCCCCCCCCTTATAAATTTTTTTAAAAAGCTTTTTATTAAAAGCTTATAAGTTTTTTTTTTGGAGAAAAAAAATCTTTTTTTTAAGAAAAAGGTATATTTTTTCAAGATACCTTCATTTGGAAAAGCTTAGAAAAAGAAAAAAATCCTAAAAAATACATTATTTCTTTGAAAATTGTATTCTTTATTCTGGATTTTTTTTTCTCTTCATTGAACCTTTTGGCTTTCCGCATTATCGGGAAACCTTTTGGATTTCCGAATTCCGGAAAAACTTTTGACCTTCCGTATTCCGAAAACTTTTGACCTTTCACATTCCGATTTTTTTTGTCTTTTCATTTTCCCAAAACTTTTGGATTTCCGTATTTCGGAAAAACCATTGGAATTCCAAAATTTTTTGACCGTTCGTATTCTAATGCGTTCGGGGTTGATTAAAAATTTTAATTTTTTTTTAAAAATTAGTGGAAAATGAGAGAAAGGTTATTTTAAATTTCGAAAAAATGTGGGATTGGTGTTTGGCATGTGGTGTGTCCTTTTGGGCGCCTGTGACCATTCAAATTCCTTTAAAAATATATTTTTGACCCAGAAAATTAGAAAATCCATTAAAATTATAAATTTTCATTGGATTTGAGAATTGTCGGGCGGAATTGGAAATTTCGTGAACGATGGGATTCTCAGGAAAAATTAGGAAATTTCTAGAAATTATTTTTAGAAATCCTAGCAATTGGTATTTTTTTTTAAAAAAATATCAATGGTATTTTGGCAAATTTACTTGCTAAAAATTTTCTAGAAAATTATAGGTTTGGAATGCCATAAGATGGGTTTTGGTGGTTTTCAAAATTAACATATTTTGAGGCCCTATGAAATTAGGGAAAATTAGGAAAAAATCATGGTAATTCTTTTCTCTCGAGAATGTTTATTTTCGAGGGATATTTTGTGTTATAGTACGTTAATGCGGGTTATTTGCATTTTATTAATACGAGCATGTCTTGTATTAATATTTTAGTCGTTTAGATTGATTCTAGACGATGTTTTCATGATTTTTTAGCCAATGTCTAGCCACCAAATGCTAATTAAAGCATTTTTCTTATGTGCAGTTATCTCTAGTGAATTAATTTGCTAGAACTTTTGGTCAAGAGGGGTCAAGAAAAACGTGAAGAAAAGTTTAACCCAGATTCAAAGAGAACTCATTTACCATGGCTCATATTGACTTCTCAGTCAATGATAATGTCGATGACATGAGTGATCATCCCAACCTTAGAAGGGAAGATCATAAGTTCCATGAAGAAGAAGAGGAGGCAGTAGCAAAGAGCGAATTTTTGGAGGTGACACAACGTCTCGAGGCTACTGTAACAAAGTGCCATGATGAGATGGAATCACTTAAGGTGCAGATTTTAACTCTGCAGAAAGCTCTTCTGGCCACCTCACCTATAGCTACCAAAGCAGTTGCTCCGTCTTTTGCACCAAAGGTGTATGGCGGAGAGAAGAAAGAAAAGACACAAGAATGTGTGGATGCTTGGCTTAACAGGTGGAATACACACTTTGCTTTTCACCCTTTCACTGATGGCAAAAATTGCAAATGGCACAGGGTTTATTAAAGGGGAAAGCTTTGACTTGGTGGAAGGATCTAAAAGAGGATTCTATTCCCACTACTTGGCTAGATTTTGAAGTTGCATTCAAAAAAGAATTTGTCCAACCAGAGGATGAATTCGAAGTTATTGCTAAGTTGGTTAAAAATAGCACGGCTAATCAGTCTTTTGATAACTATGTGCAAAAGTTTAGAGAGTTGGCTGCTAAAGCCAAGTCTGATGATCATACTTTGTGTGGTATTTTCATCAATGGATTATCTCGTGATTATCAATACGAGGTAAAGAAGTGCAAAGTTAAAACGGCTGAAGATGCTATTCAGGCTGCTCAGGTTTTTCATAAGACAATGGTTGGCGCCAATTCATCAAAACCAGCGTCAAATGAAAAGAAACCCACGTTCACTTATTCAAACAGTGGACAAAAAAGGAAATTGGTTTTCACACCAAAACCCAAAAATGGTGACAATGCCAGCAAAAAATCGAAGTTTGTGAGTAGGGAAAAACTCACATGCTTTAAATGCAAAGAGAAAGGGCATACAAAGAAATTTTGTCCTTTGAATGAAGCTACAACAACTTCGGCGCCTGTTCAAAAGGCAGCACCGAAAAAGTTTATTCCAAGGAAATCTGTTCACATTACAGAACTTCAAGGTAAATTCTCTGAAGTTAATGTTTCACATCTTGAAGGAACCCAATGTTCAGATTGTACTTTCAATAAAGACGTTTATGGTCTAAACGAATTATTTCGTGTTTATGGATCAGTAAAAGGATATTAGGTTCATATCTTGTTTGATCCTGGTAGTACTCATAATTTTATTGACAATATTGTGGTACAGAAGATGAAGCTGGAAACCATGCAGAATGATCACATGTACAAGGTCAGGATGGCTGGAGGACAAGTCCAATTTTGGGACAAGAAGGTGTCAAATTTACCATTGGACATCCAATTGTACTCAGATAGGCTTGATTTCCATGTCATGAGCTTGGGTCATATTGATATAATTTTGGGAATGGAATGGTTTCATAGCAAAAATAAGAATTTTTCTATTGATTGGGTCAAACATTTGATGTCTTTTCATCACAATGGAAGCCTTGTAACTCTTAAAGGAAACATTGTTGTACCCAAGGAAACTTTTATCAATGAGCTGGAATTAATGGAAGATATTTTTAACTATGAACTTTTCCAGTTGGTTATGGATCCAGTGTCTTCGTATATTCATTTTAATGCAAACACTGTTTCTTTAGATATTTGGGAAAGTAAAGTGTTAAGTTCCATTAAAAGCGAATTTCAGGATGTATTTCCTGATGAATTGCCTCATGGATTACCTCCTAAACGAGAGGTGGACCATAAAATAGAGCTAGTACCAGGGGCAGAACCTGTTAGTATTCCTCCGTATATCGGCTTAGCCAATCTGAGGAGGATGAGGTAGCCAAACAACTAGCTAAATATTTGAGGATGGGTCAAATTAGACCAAGTAAGTCTCCTTGGGGTGCACCAGTTCTCCTGGTTAAGAAAAAGGATCAAGGTACCTGGAGGATGTGTATTGATTATAAACGTCTTAACAAGGTTACAATTAAAAATAGATACCCATTGCCTAGATCAGATGATCTTATTGATAGGTTGCATGGAGATAAGTATTTTACGAAGCTTGACTTGCGAATAGGTTATCATCAGATCCGTATAGCAAAGGAAGATGTTCCTAAAACTGCTTTTAGGACAAGATATGGCCATTATGAATTTTTAGTGTTACCCTTTGGTCTCACTAATGCACCAACAACTTTCCAACAGATGATGAATGGTATATTTCGAGATCTGTTAGGAAAATGTGTGGTGGTTTTCTTAGATGATATTTTGATATACAGCAAAACTTTGGATGAGCATGAGAGTCATCTTAAAGAGGTGCTAGGAAGGCTCAGGAAGAAAAAGTTGTATTGTAAATTATCTAAGTGTGATTTCTTTCAAAAGGAATTGTTATATTTAGGTCATAAGATCTCTCGAGATGGCTTAAGTATAGACTTGGATCGGATCCAAAAGGTTTTGGAATGGCCAGTTCCGCGTACGGTCAAACAGCTAAGATCTTTCTCAGGTTTTGTGGTATTTCTTCGAAAATCTGTTAAAGATTATTCGAAGTTGACTGTACCTTTTACCAATCTTCTTAAAGGTAAAAATAAAAAGTCGAATTCTCCAATTTGTTGGAATGATAAGCTACAGGAGGCTTTTGAAATTTTGAAAAATAAAGTTCGAGATGCTCCTGTGTTAGCTTTGCCAGATCCTAGCAGACCTTACATTGTTGAGACTGATGCTAGTGATTTTGCGGTAGGCGCAGCTTTGTTCCAGGATGGGAAGCCTGTGGCCTTCGAGAGTAAGAAACTCAATGATGCACAGACTAGGTACCCAGTTCAGGAGAAAGAGTTGTATGCAATCATTTATGCTTTAAAGGCATGGAGACAGTATCTTTACGGGTCTCAGTTTATGGTCTTAACAGATCATCAATCTTTACAGTATATTTGTGATCAAACGGACTTGAAGGGTAGAAAAGCAAGATGGGCTGAGTTGATGCAAGATTTCGATTTTATGATTAAATACAGAAAGGGTAGCTTAAATCGCATTGCTGATGCATTGAGTCGAATCGGTGAAGTTAATGAGCTTTGCTTCACTGAGATTACTTCTAACTTGTACGATTCACTCAGGGAAAAATGCAGCACAGATATTTTCTTTGGAAAATATTGGAATTTGGCAAAATCACGGTCCAACTCTGAAGTAGATCAAAACCTGGTGAAAGGTTTTAAAAGCCAACCAATTTTTTCTTCGGAATGGTCTTTTATTCCGAAATGATAAGGTTTGCGTGCCGGATGTGCCGGAAATTAAGTCAAGGATCCTATTTGAGTGCCATGACGCACCATCGGCAGGACATCCTTGCATACAGCGTACCTTGGCTTTAGTTAGAAGGACATTTTATTGGCCAAAAATGAAAGATTTTATTCAGAGTTATGTGGTCCAATGTCATCAATGTCAAATAAACAAGGCTGAACGCCTTAAATCTGCTGGGTTATTACATCCTTTGGATATTCCGTCTAGAAAGTGGGAAAGTATTTCCATGGATTTCATTACGGGACTTCCACATACCAGCAGGGGTCACGATGCCATTTGGGTAGTCGTGGATAGATTGACAAAGATGGCTAGGTTTTTACCCACAAAAACAACAGTTAAAGCTTCGGAATTGGCGTACCAATTTGTCGAACAACTGTTTAGACTATATGGTCTACCTTCTGATATTGTGAGCGATCGGGACTCTAAGTTCACGGCTAATTTTTGGCAGGAAGTTTTCAAGAAATTGGAAACAACTTTAAGTATGAGTTCCTCTGATCATCCGCAGTCTGATGGGCAAACAGAGCGGGTGAATCAGGTTTTAGAGGATATGCTTCGTGCATATGTCTCTGGAAAACCATCAAATTGGGAAAAGTATCTTCCACTGATGGAATTTGCCTATAACAGTTCTAAACATACGGCTACAGGTTTTAGTCCGTTTATGCTTATGTATGGATATCAACCCAGAGCACCTATTCATGTTGGTCTTAAGGACATCGAGCTTGATGCATCGAGGGATTTCTTGCGTGATATGCAGGAAATGCTGATCGAAGCTCGGGATTCTATCAAGAGTGCTCAGGATAGAGCACGGTTTTATTCTGATAGAGGACGCTCATCTCGGTCTTTTGAACCAGGAGCATTGGTTTATTTAAAAGTTCCTAAAGACTCTCAAACTTTATCAACGGGAAAATGCTCAAAATTATCTCCTAGATATTGTGGTCCATTTCGAGTTATTCGTCGAATTGGCACGATTGCGTATGAGTTAAAACTGCCTCCACATGTTAGAGTTCATCCAGTCTTTCATGTCAGTAGATTGAAAGAGAAGCTGGGAGGTGAGGATAACATAGTTACTCCTCAAGAACTCGTTGAGGTCGAAGATTTGTCTTATGTTCCACATGAACCTGAAAGGGTACTTGAATTCAGGGAAAGGAAACTTCGTAGTCGACTAATTCCTGAAGTTAAAATTTTGTGGAAAGATAGGGAAATAGAGGATTCGACTTGGGAGTCAGTTGAGAATATTCAGCGCAAATTTCCTTCTTTTCATTGCAAGAGTGCAATGTTTTGAGAGAGGGGAAGTATGTTGTGTACACATTATTTGTGCATATACTAGGAGGCTAACCCACATTAGGCTTGTGAGCATGGGAGCATGGGAACAAGCTCTAGTGGAGCATGGGTTAGGTCTAACCTTAAGGGTTAAGGTTAGGGTCAGGCATCCAAGGGTCACACATGGGAAATGGAGAGTCAAGAGTCACTTGAGGGCCCTCCTATATAATAGGGGCATGGGGCACACTCAAGGGAGGTTCTCTTGTGTAGAGGATTGTATCTACACTCTTGCCATTTCACTATAGAGCTGAGTGTTGCTGTATTGGAGTTATACCTCTTGGTGGTATGGGACACTAAGGTGAAGGTATGTGGTACTCCATTATATTTCATGTGTGCAACCCTTGGGCTCGGGGGTGGTTGGGTGGTAGAGTTTATGCCTGATTTATGCATGTTTATGCATGTTAATTATCTAGAGAGATCTTAGGGTTTTAACAAGGTGCACCGCAAAGTAGCCAAAGAGAAGGAGCTTTGCAAGACCTCCTAGTTCTTAGAGGAAACCCTACTCCACTCCACATCCACCACCCCCAGTGCCCAAACCCTCCCCCTCACCCTCACCAGCTCACCACGACAAAGGCCCCTCTGCCTCATCCTCACCATCTCAATGCCATACCATGGATACATTCCGTTGGTGCATGCTGAATGTTGGTGCTCGGTCACAACAAGCCTTCTTCGAGGGTATCCGCTCCTCCCATGAAACTCTCCCAAATTTTGTGGAAGGCTTCTACAACCTTGCTAGGGAGTTCCTCACATTCATGACAGATTACATGTGGCATCAACACAAGCAGGACACGGTCGTTCGCTATCGAGCTATGCTCTTGGCTAGTGCTGATTTGATCCAAAGCCAGGAGGACCTCCAGGCTGCTCTCCATGCCAATACCCAACTGCAAGCCTCACTGGCGGAGTGAGAGTGAAGCCTTACCAATACCTTGAGTACAAACAAGCCACCGATACTGATGCCTCCATCGAGCTCATTGTACCCCCTAGCCTTTGTCCGTGCCCATATGCTTCTTCCAAATCTGTTATCACCCTCGCCTACTTGGAAGGACAAGGCTAGACAGATGTTTACATAGCCTACAAAGCCCTTCTTTGCACTGCCATCAAACCATACTCCCCCCATGGCCTTCTTGTACTATACAGAAGGATCTACCATCAACTGGAGATCATTGCCACCACCGCCATACTCCAATTTACAACAACTTACATGTGGCTTTCCCCCAAGATTTCACTCTCAAAGATGCTCGATAGGACAAAGCCTTCTTCTTCTATAAATGACCTATTCCAGCCCTTGTGGGAGATCATGACTATGATAGTGAGGATAATGACGATGACAGTAATGATCCCCCCACACGGGGAGACCTCCCTGTCCCATAATCTCACCCCTAGCACCCTCCTCACATTCCTCGCTCACACTCATTAGGCTCGTACTCACTTTGAGGTGGGCTAGGACTTGCTAATGTGTAAGGTATGTATGTATCCTTCCCTAGGAGATGGTGCCTCTTCTACCAATGGGGGTAATTATCACTCTGTTGGGTTAATCCTTGTAGGCATGATCGAATCCACACTTATAGCACGTGTGCGCATAAGGAATTATATCAGGGTTATGCACAAGATTTAGAGTGCTAGGAGCACTCGAATTTGGTACAGGGTCTTTGTGAGGTCACTCCACAATATGGTGTGGATTGTTGCATCGATAACATTGCATACATGTCCTGCATACAATATTGTTGAGGTCTCTTGCTCTTTGTTACACCAATGGGGCCTAGGCACTTGGGCTTAGGGTCATTTACATGTGTAATTTTAGGGGGGCCCTATCTAAGGCATAGGGCTCATAGACATTGTACTCTTTTTTATCATTATACTTTCATGATTGAGTACTCTTACTCTTTGGAGCTCTAAGCTCTCATGGTGGACTTCTCCCTCTTAAGAAGCTATGTGTGTACTCCATTATGAGTGCAATAAGTGCTACTTGCTATGATGAGTGGGACATGTGTGTACTCCATTGCTAATGAGTGCAATCTTTAGGTTTCTTTCATTGCATTGGTATCAGAGCTCTTAGCTTAGATCTTTGCTTAGGGAGTGATTAGTGTTAATTATTTTTAAAATTAGATTTACTAATTTCTTGTTTAACAAGATTAGCAAAGAAATTTTTGTTAATCATTTTTAAATTTGTATTAAACATTGTTTTTAAAATCTTAATCCACTTTACTATTTAATTTCTTGAACTTCTTGATCTTCTTGATCTTGATTTTCAAAATAAGATTTACAGAGATTTTAGCAACCAATATTGAGAGATTTTCTTGCATTATCTTGTTTAGAGAACTTACACTTCCAATTCTTAATCCATTAAGCCTCTATTTCTATCTTATTTTTCAAAATCTTGAAGTTCTTGAAGCAGATTTACAAGAAGTTTGGTTGCTAAAGTAGTTTTGCAGAGATTTCATTACATTTTTCAAAGACTAGTGCAAACTGTGCAGAATATTCAGATTGCAAAGTTTATGCAGAGTACAGTTTGCTGTGCAGAAATTAAGATTGCTGTGCAAAAATTTGATACAAAGTGTGTAAAATCTTGGTGCAAATTTGAAGATTATGTGCAATTGATACAGATTTTTAAGGATTGGTGCAAATCTAGAGTGCGGAACAGAGCAATTTACAAATTATGCAAAGTTTAATCTACTGAAATCAAATCTTGACACAAAAAAAATAGAACAGTAAGTGATTCTTGATCAAATCTTTCTGATCTTGATACTTTCTTGTAAAGAAGATAGGCAGAGATTACAAATCTGTTGGAGTAGCACAATCTACACAGATACCATAAATCTTGATGTATTAGAAGTAAAGGAAGCAAGAAAAAGTGTTGAGAAAACATTGTTTACAACATTTTAGCACATTGCCATAAAAAAGATGTACAACATGTTGTTCTATTACAGATCTGAGCATTAGTATTATGCAAAAAGCATACTGATAACTAGTTAATGCAAAAGTATACAAGTGTTACAATTTTGAGTGCAAAAATACAAAAAGTTTGTTGATTAACAATGTGTTTGCAAGAATGGCATTGCTGGGAATTGAACCCAGTCTACTGGTATGAGCCAATGTGCCCCATACACCACAAGGTTCTCCTAACTTGGATACAAAGTTCCTTGAGTGAGAGAAGATCTCTTACAGATTCTGTAAAGAACCAATTCTGTGAGAGGAAAGGCTGTCAAGAAATAGAGCATAGTAAAGAACTTCTATGCAAACAGTGTGCAGAGTTTAAATCTTTTGCAAAAGTTAAAACTCACACAGTTCTTAGTGCACTTTTGGAACAGCTTCATTGCCTTGGTGTTGGTTCAAAGCTTAGCATTGTAGTACTTATTTCAAATTCTTTTCTGGAGTTGAGAGACCCTAGCATGAGAATTGCATTCAAATGAGTGCTTGAAAGAGAGACTATGGTATGAGCATTTTGCCACATCAACACAAGAGTCCCTAGTTTTCTCGACCAGCTCAAAAGGGTAGCTAACAAAAGTTCCTAATTACAAAATAGGCATTCAGCTTTGAGAAGATTCACATGCAAGAAGGAAAGCATACAAGATTAAGGGATGTCACATCCAAGGTGAAATCAGTGACAAACATGTTTTAAAAAAAACATGTTAAGGGGATTGAAAACCGGCTACAAAACAGCCTCACAGCCTTGGTCTGCAAGGCTCAGCTAAGCAAGCACTAGTGTGGGTAGTTGATCTTCTAGTGTAGGGACCCCCCATTGCCTTGCCGCCACAAAGGAAGATTGGAGGAGCAGTGCACCAGCAGGTGTATACTCAGGAGCAGCACCACGCTCTTCATCCTCTTGCTCTTTACCTTCCGCAAAAGATAAAAAATAAAAAAAATCATGCCATCTGTTGTGAGGTTTAACCAGAGATTGTCTATTTTATCACACTTGGCACATTTCCAGCCAGTGGGTGGCACCTACAGCCCATTCTGAAGTTGCTGGAGATTGCAGGCAAAAGCACTGATTGGCTTTTTCTCGGCAGTCCAAGCTGCAACTTGCTCCTTCCATTCAGCTCCTACTGCAGCTAACACACCCAAGTCTTGACTTTTTCTGGCAGTCTTGGTTGGCTTAGCTGAGAGAGTGACGCTCCACAGTGGATCGCTAGTGGCTCCATGCACAGAAGCAGGCAGTTTACATTTTTTTTAAAAAACAGAGAGAAAACAAAATAAACAAGCAAGGAAATGGCTTCATCGCCTCTGTGAGGCTCGGCGCATTAGATGCTCCACTATAAAATAAAAATAAAAAATAAAAGAAATAAAAAAAAACCAAAATAAGCGCAAGTTCTCTTTAAACGCTCTCTGCAGTTTGCGCTCTACTAGTAGTGTAAGGCTTGCGTGTTTGCATCACTATTCCAGCACGCGTAGCAAAGCGCGAACTGGTGAGCCACACAGTGAAGAAGCCAAAAGTAGATTCAGGGAGTGTGCACAACCCAACTTCACAAAACAAAGCTTCTTTTTTTTAAAATTATTACAAGAAAAAAGAGAGGCTTTTACTTCCCAACTTAGGGTTTAACCCTTTTTCACATTTCGAGCTCCACACTTTGGCCAAGCCCATTCCATTTTGACCAAGCCAGACCTTTGGCCATCTCTTATGCCCATTCATTTTTTTGCCCAACCCAGTGCTTTTGATCACTTATCCTTACCCATATTCCATACTCTTTCTCACCCTTGAACATTTTAAGATTTTTTTTATATACATTGTGAGAGATTTTTGGTGTATGTTGGATAATTTTTGGGTATTCTTGAGTGTGTTAGTTGGCCGCTCGCACGGTGTTCACATGCTTTGAGCCTTTAGGAGATGTGTTCACACACGTATCTTGGCCTTTGTTAGTGTATTTTTTGTTGTTTTTCACACCTCACCCCTAGTCATTGGGCGTTCATGCGCACACTTTTGGCCATTTGGTGTATTTTGGGCGCTCACATGCGCATCTTGGTCCTTGTTCATGCATGGGTGACCATTTTTGAGCATATTGGTGCCTTTTCCACACGCGATGTGTGACTCTTGAGCACATTTAGGTGTGTCCACACTTTTGGGCTGTTAGATCACCGTAGCGCTACTACGGGTGCTACCACAGGAGGGGACGGCCTTTGGCTCACCACCCAGCCACAGAGGAAGAATGAGGATTGCCCCTCATCTCCCAGGCTATATAGTGTGTGGCCTGCCCTCCACACTAGCCTGGTCGCCCATGACTCCGCATGGGCGTCCTCTCCCACTGAACCCCGGATGGCCACGTCCTCGGCCATCCGGTCTGCCGCCGTTGGTCACAGGCGTTACAGCTTACGTGACATTACTCCCCCCTTAAGAAGAGTTTTCGTCCTCGAAAACAAACTGGGGAAACCTCTTGGAAATTGCATTACGGCGTTCCCAAGTAGCTGCCTCCTCATCCCTATCTGTCCATTTAACAAGTATCTCCCGGTACACTTTATGTCAGGTTTGTTTGTCACGATACCCTAGAATCTTTTCAAGTTCATGTGGTATCTTTGGTGGCTCTATCAAGTCCACCAAAATCTCTGGAGAAACTGCGTTCTCTAACCCGTGAACTGATTTCTTCAGTTTACTGACATGGAAGATAGGATGGGCTTGAGAACTATCCGATAACTCAAGTTTATATGCTACGTTCCCAATCTTCTTAAGGATTTTAAAAGGACCACAATATCTCAGAGAAAGTTTATCACACTTTCCCGTTTTCATGGTTTCTGACCTCGCAGCAGGAACCTTGAGGAATACAAAGTCACCTTCTGCAAAGGTCACCTTTCTACGTCCTTTATCCGCATAAGTTTTAGTGCGATCCTGAGCGCTACGAATTCTCTCACGTGTGCAGCTCTGAGCATATCATTCATATCTTCAAGGAAATCCTTGACAGATTGAATCTTCTCCTTTTCTAGGCCTACAGCCATCGGAGATCTCAGCTGGAATCCATACATTAACATGAATGGTGTAAATCCAGTCGTTGAGTGTTTGGAGCTGTTATAGGCAAACTCCAATAAGGGCAAGTACTCTTCCCAATTAGATTGCTTCTTACTAACATAAGAACGCAACATATCCTCTAGAATTTGGTTAACTCTTTCAGTTTGACCATCAGACTCTGGATGATCTGTCGTACTCATACTCAGAGTAGTATCCAACTTTTTCAAGACTTCCCTCCAAAAATGACTGTTGAACTTTCTATCTTTATCCGACACTATATCTGCGAGCAGGCCATATAGCTTGCAGAGATGTTCAATAAAGAGTTTTGCCAACTCTGGCATTTTAACAGTTTTCTTTGTGGCGATAAACTTTGCCATTTTAGTTAACCTATCCACTACCACCCACACACCGAGTCATTCCCTCAACTCGTCTTGGGTAAACCGGTAATGAAATCCATGGAAATGCTTTCCCGTTTCCCCTGAGGAATCTCCAGCAGATGGAGTAGTCCTCCAACCTTAAGACATTCATGTTTATTGACTTGGCACTTATTGCATTTCAGCACATAAGTATGGACGTCCTTAAACAAACTAGGCCAATAAAATTGTCTTTTTACTACTGCATAGGTCTTCTGAATCTCGGGATGACCCGCGCTTGGACTATCATGACTTTCTTTAAGAATTTGGGCCCGAAAGTCACCAATAGTTGGTACACATACTGTACCCTTGTAGAGTAAGTACCCGTCTCGTCAATGGAGTAATTAGCATATTTCTCCTCCCGATGAAGTTTATCACTCCCCTTTGAAGCCGTGGCAGTCAAAGGTGATGAAGAGCCTACGTCAGAGCTCTCCGGCTCCAAACTATACCCAGAAGACACGGCTAGTCTCTCCGGACTAACTCTCGCTTCCCTTCCCGTTGCACCTTCGGCCAGTCTCTCCGGACTAGCAATCCGTGCCAACAAGGGAGGTGGTCGCATCTGTGAAGAAGTGCGTACGCGTATAGCGTGCCGCCAGACCTCTGTAAAAGATGGATCGTGCTCACATAAACCACGTAGTGACTCCAAGAAATCATTCTTGAAGACTGTGAAACTAAGTTCATTAATCTGTGGCATGTGACTAAGTGCATCTGCCACCACGTTATACTTACCTTTCTGGTAACGTATCTGAAAGTCAAACTCCTGTAGAATCTCCGCCCACCGAGCTTTTCTACCCTTCAGTTCACTTTGACTTGAAAGCCATTTTAGACTTTCATGGTCCGCCGTCCGGACCTCAAAAGGAGCACCATATAAATAGTGTCTCCACTTTTTCAGTGCATGAACTATCGCTAGTAACTCTCGCTCGTAAACCGAGTAGTTACGCTGCACACGATCTAACTTTTTACTCTCAAATGTAATTGGGCATCCCCTTTGCATAAGTACGGCCCCAATGGCCTCACTACTAGCGTCTGTTTCCAAGACAAACAACTCATTTGGATCGACAATAGTCAAAACAGGTGCAGCTGCTACGATCACCTCGACCTTATCAAAGCTCTTCTGTTGGGCTTCCCCCCAACTAATGTTTTTAGTTTTTGACCGTAACTGGTCAGTCATTCGCGTAGTCCTTCACATATTGTTTGTAGAACCCCGACATGCCAAGAAAAATCTGCAGTTCCTCAAGATTCTTTGGCATTGGCCATTTAAGAATAGCCTCTACTTTTTCTGGCTCCATCCGCGTACCATCGGCGGATATAATATGGCCAAGAACAGCCTCTACTTTTTCTGACTCCATCCACGTGCGGATATAATATGGCCAAGGTGGTGAATTTCTATTTCAAAAAATTCACATTTGCTCTTCTTCGCAACAAATAGTTTGTGCTCTCGCAACAACTCGAACACTAGATGCAAATGCTCTATGTGTTCTTTCTGTGTCTTGTTGTACACAAGAATATCATCTAGGAAAACTACTACGAATTTTTCCAGATATGGACGTAAAATGCTGTCCATCAGTGTCATAAATGTCGTTGGAGCATTGGTTAGCCCAAATGGCATAACCAAAAATTCAAAATGCCCGAAACGGGTCCCAAATGCTGTCTTCGCAACATCTTCTGCTTTAATTTTAACATGATGATACCCTGATCTCAGGTCTACTTTTGTAAAGTATCTCGATCCATAGAGTTGATCAAACAACTCATCCATGCGTGGCATCGGATACTTGTTCTTAATCGTTATTTGATTAAGAGCCCTATAGTCTATGCACATCCGCATAGATCCGTCTTTCTTCTTTACCAGAAGAATAGGCGATGCCCACGAACTTGAACTAGGCCGAATAAAGCCTTTGTTTAAATATTCCGTCAATTGTTTTTCCACCTCTTGTGCCTCGGAGTGGCTTAATCTATAAGCAGGTTTGCTTGAAGGTTTTGATCCTGGCATAACTTCGTGATGCCATGGTCTACTTCTTTAGATGGTGGTAAGCCATCTGGCAAATCATCAAGAAAAACACCCCGAAATTCCTCTAATAAATTTATAAAGTATCTATGTACTTTTTCTTTAATGTCTCTTTCGCCTTGGATTTTTTCTTGTTTGAATCGCATACATGCGAAACACGGTTTTCAAACAGTGGGTCTCGTCCAAGGCTATTTTGTTTTCCTTGTTTGTCTATGCAAACATCATCTACAGTTTCATCTACGGAAACAGAATTTAAAAGAGGGTAACAAGCATATACCTCTGCTATGTGGCCTCTGCGGACTACTATGCACAGCTCCATGGAGGAAATAAGTGGTATGGCGGGGACAGTATGGTTGCCCTGTAGGGTAATGACTCTACCTCCATGCTCAAAACGTAGCGTATTATGTAGGTAACTCCGAGCTAGACTAGGTCCCAAGCCATACAGCCACTCCCTACCTAGATATACGTTTGCTTTGGCTAAGTGCATGACCTGAAAGTCAAGCGGAGCCTCGTAGTCCTGCATAGATAATGGGACCCCCAATACTACGGTATTCCATACCGTTTTGTCATACCCGTTGGCTAGGCCAACAGTATACTCATGATCGCTCTGGGTCTCAGTCAACCCTAACTTCTTGACTAACGAGTAGTTCAAGAAGTTGTGGCTAGCTCCATCATCGATAAAAATTGTGACTCTACGGCCACCTATGGTGCCATACATGCGCACCATGTCATGCGGACCTACAATAGGCTCTGCCACATCGCTGGTGTCACCGAACAAGCGTGATGCTCATCTCACAATGACACACTGTCACCTCTCTGAGCTCTACGAAACTGAGAGGGAGTCTCTGCACTGTATGCAACTGCCTAGAGGATTTACCATCTCTTTTGGGCTCGTTGCCGCTCGTGCTGGCTTTAAGCTTTGGACACTCAGCCTTCGTGTGCCCTACATCGTTGCAATTAAAGCAACGATTTTCCTTTCACGCTTTAATATACTCCTCTTTTTTTTGGACTTCGCTGTCTCTTTTCTGCTTGGATGGTCACGATTTTTTAGACCAATGACCACCCTGTCCTCCCTGGTCCATCCTATCCCCCTGCTTATCACTGCGGAACCCTTTTCTTTTAAGGCCTGACCTCCTCTTCTCATTACCCTCGGCCATGCTCAAACCACCACGTGCACTACGGCGTTTGATGTCATCAAATATCTGCGCATACTTAATTGCCTCTGCTAAGTCTTTAGGCTGTAAGGGCTCTACATACTCAAGGTAATCATCTTTGAGGCCTCTTTTAAAGCCTCGCAATGTCTGGAATGCATTGATCCCCTTTAGCTTGAGTACTATCTCCCTATAGTCTGAGATGTACTAAGTCAGGGATTTGTTCTCCATCGAGCACTTGTCCCATAACTCCCAGCTTCTCTCGGCCTCATTAACAAGCAAAAACTCTTTTTGAAACATCGTTTCAAACTCCGTCCAAGTGGCAGGACGAGTTGTCAAACTCATCCACCACTTGTACGCTTTGCCAGTTAATGAGAGGCTAGCCTCTACGGGCTGCACCCGGCTAGCTGCTGTCTCGCAGCGTGTGCAAGTCTGACCACTTCGCTAGAAACATGTTGACCGAGTCCTTGTTTCTCTCCTTCTCCTCGCCACCAAAACTAGGTGGCTTCAAGTCTTTCATAATCGTCGTCGTCATATTCCAAGAGGTCCTCCTCGGTCCCCTCGATGACGTCGGTGTTCATGTCATCTGGCTTATCGGCCAGAAAGGGGTCATCTGCTCTACTGCGGTTGCTGTAAGCTCGCTGGGTCCTAAGGCGGGGTCAACAGACAAGGAGGGCGCTGGCAGATCACGTGTGATCAACGAGCGGTCGGGCGTATACGGCCTGACAATTCGGTCGGGGTTAAACCCGCGACCAAGGACAAGAGACCTGAAAACCCTAGAGAAATAGAAGGCGGTGGGGACACACTACACCTAGCAAACATATTTTAAACAAATAAAAATGCGAGAACTCGAAAATTACAAAAAAAACGCTAATAAAATGAGCAGTGGAGAGAGAATAGTCACCCCCCTTATGGTCGCCTGCAAGACTGTATTCGACTGTCGATTTGTGTTGCACTGCGAGCCTCTTCAAGCGTCGCTACTCCGGGATGCTCTGATCCGAGAGAAAGGTGCCTGAAGATGAATCTACATTCACATTCCAGTCTGCATTAGAAACTTGAGAGACCTGAGCACGAGCAGCCTAGCCGTGTCTTTTGTTGATATGCCAATGCACCTTCTGCTTTCTAGAAGATAGACCACCTCGGGTGCAAGCCAAAACATTCCAAATGTGCGGCCAAGCAAGCCGCCCTTACAAGGTTCCCTCCACACAGTCGACCTCTTCAGATTCCCACACACACAGTCGACTTCTTCTCCCGTTGTGAATGCACAGTCGACCTCTTCTCCCACAGACAAGCTCCAAAGCAAAAAAAACACAAAAATTGCTTACCTACAATGGAGAGCTTGGGTGTGTGCAAGGGGGAGGGGGAGAGAGAGAGAGAGAGAGAGAGAGAGAGAGAGAGAGAGAGAGAGAGAGGAAACCCTTCCTTCCAACTATGGCCAACTTCTTCTATCCACGACTTCTTGCTGTAGAAGATGATGAAGACCTTTGGGATAAGGTTATCCCCCCAATTTTGATTAAGAGCCAATCATTAAACGGCTGGGCCCGTTTTGCACGCCACTCGTGATCCCGACGCCAAGCTCTGATACCAATGTTAGATCACTGTAGCGCCACTACGGGTGCTACCACAGGAGGGGACGGCCTTTGGCTCACCACCCAGCCACAGAGGAAGAATGAGGATTGCCCCTCATCCCCCAGGCTATATAGTGTGTGGCCTGCTGTCCACACTAGCCTGGCCGCCCATGACTTCGCATGGGCGTCCTCTCCCACTGAACCCTGTATGGCCGCGTCCAAGGCCATCCGGTGTGCCGTCGGTTTTCACAGGCGTTACAGCCTACGTGACATGGGCTTTGGCTGGACAACATGGGTATCCATTACTACCTCTACCCCGCCTACAATCACCATGCTACCCACCATCATCATCATCGACATCACTATGTCTCCATCCCAGACAATGATCGTGCATCATCTGCTCATACCCTATCACTCTGGCTTTATGCCCATCATCTTGATTTTCCATTTTAGGTCAGGAGTTGCATATCATTTGCCGAGTTCACACATACATTTGGCACATCGCGGCTTCGACCTCTAGATCCTTCTTCACCGCCGATATCATGTTATGAGATGACACATCATATTCATGTCACATATGGATGTTTGAGCTTCAGATGTTATTACCTAGCAAGGTTAGACACTTATTTGATGAGGAGGATGTATGTGCTAGATGGTTTAGACATTCTACACATGGTGATTTTGTGGAGGATCTATGTGGTTATCTTTACACATGGATGGTTCGGCTTGCATGGGATGATGTATGTGGGGATTTGATTGAGTGCCCTACATTTGTGAGCAGAGATGACTATATACCTAAGGATGGGTATCATTATGACATGCATTCAAGATAATGATGTGGATAGTGATGATGATCATCATGTTAATGATGATATTGATGTTTACACATGTACACATGGTGATGGTCATACACACACGTGATGACATTGATGTATCACACCCACATACCTATGATGATGTATCGTGCGCACACACACATGATGATATTGATGTATCGCACACACATACACATGATGATAGTGATACACGTGCACATGATGCCACTGACATATGCACATCATGATGATGTATGTGATAGTGATGGTGAGAGTGGTGTGTGAGTTAGATCATGTGGACATGATCTCGAGGGCAGGGATGGCAACGAGCACATCGAGCATTACGAGCATCATAGAGCTACCTATCTCTATTCTTAGTGATCATAGGGATACATTAGTAGGGATACATTAGATGACCATAGTGATGCATTCCATGATCTTGATGAGCATTTAACTAGTCATGATCATTCGGCTAGTCATACATCCCTAGTTACACATGAGATGGACACTTCACATATCGTTGAGCACATCATAGACCATGAGGAGCATAGACCCGAGGTTCTAGTATTAGATGGGTTGGGCTACTCCTCTAGATTTGTTACATGTGAAGAGATTTCGAATACGACCACTACTCCTAGTTTTCATAGCATTCTTGGTAGCATTTGAGTGGATCGAGTTGTTGTGATTGAGCAGTCAGGGATAGTGCATGAGAGTAGTGATAAGTTCATAAAGATGAGACATCGTAGGAGTATGCATATCTATCATATTTTTAGCATATCCTATGACGTTGACTTCGAGAGCTTTACAATTGATCTAGGTATTTCCTTAGATCCAGAGCTATGGGAGATTGATCTATCATGGGATTTAGGTCATATAGGGACACCAGTGATGGAGTTTGTCTATACCTTTGGGGATGACCTTAGTGGCCTTGGAGATTCCATTGATAGTGAGTTGACTGATACCACTTATATCTCTTGTGTAAACACTTTGTCAGTGCTTAGTGATGATGATCTTTATGATGATCCAACTTCTATTTTAAAGGGACACACACATATAGAGTGTCTTGCACATAGAGATATTGTGCATGGCTCGGATCACACTCATACATACATAGATATGGTGGATCATGCCCTCGACATTTTGAGTGGTGCTACATGTGACGGTGGCATGAGTTCACATTTGACTCTACATGAGGCCAACCTTGAGCTATGTTCATTTAGCTTCTACGGATGACACATGATCCTATGTTCTTTGGAAGAGTCTGGACATTTTTCTTTGGATGCATTCTTTGCCATTTGAGGAGCAGAGTTTTTGAATATGTGGCTCGACATTCAAGTGCATCTATAACATATTCCAGTCTTGGCCTACATGATGATTCTTTTGTGCCAGGACCACTTGACATTCTGGCCAAGAGTTTCGAGCTTCTTTGGCGGATACCTTTCATGCCAGATTCACAGTGTGGTCATGAGGATGGACAAATGAGTTTTCCTTTCGACCCTGGGGCTACTATCTCTTTGGAGTCGAGCTTTTCTTTTGATCCATGAGCTACTACCATTCAAGCTTCGATGGTTCGGGATATATACCATACCTATCCCTTTGATCCTAGAAGATACTCGACTAGATTCGTCATCGAAAACAGTGGTTCCTTATCTTCTCCACTTGCACCAGATTATCATGGGACCATTGCCTTGGATTTCCCTTTGATCTAGGAGGTTGCATAGATAGCCTCATCATCGAGCGATGGGAGCCCTCTATACTTTCCGTTTGACCCAGGGACTCATATGATTCCTACACGGGTCTTCCGCTACATTCAGCCCCACCATGGATGAGATTTTTGGCTTTTGTACATATCCACTTGTATATGTCTTTTCTTTTGGCATGACCACCCTTTGATTTCGAGGACGAAATGATTGTAGGAGGGGATGGTTTGTAAAATGAAGTAGGTTTGGGTGCACATGCACATGGGGAATGGGGCCTAGGCACTTGGGCTTAGGGACATTTACATGTGTACTTTTAGGGGACCCCTATATAAGGCATAGGGCTCATGGACATTGTACCCTTTTTTATCATTATACTTCATGAGTGCTCTTACTCTTTGGAGCTCTAAGCTTTCATTGTGGACTTCTCCCTCTTGAGAAGCTATGTGTGTACTCCATTATGAGTGCAATAGGTGCTACTCCCTATGATGAGTGGGACATGTGTGTACTCCATGCTAATGAGTGCAATCTTTAGGTTTCCTTCATTGCACAAACAGAGAGGTGTAATTTATGGGTAAGCCCTAGTCATGATACCCATAGGGATCATACTGTTGCTGCTGGGTCTTGTTGGTCATAAGACTCATAGCCCTCTTGTTCTTGGGTTTCTATCTTTGTAGTAGGCAGGGTCACCAAGTACTATTGTACTGGTTGGAGGAACTAGCTCTGGGGTTGTAGTACCAAAGTTGGATATGGCGATTCGGGTGGTCTATACATACCTTGTGGAAACTAGTACTATTGTACTGGTTGGAGGAACCAACTCTGGGGTGGTAGTATCAAAGGTGGATATGGCAATTTGGGCGGTCTATACATACCTTGTGGGTAAAGGGTTTTGATATGTATGCACTGGAGCTTGTGCTTACTGTGAGGAGTTATTAATGGGGCTAGCAAGGCCAATGGTTAACTTAGCATGGGGAGCATCGTGGTGCCACTGTTGCTAGGATTCCTTAGTACTAACAATGAGCCGTGTCATGGTTTCTATGGTGTTGGTAATGAGTGTAATGTTGTTGTTGACTAGGCCTTACCATTGGACACTCTATGCTTGTATGGTTTTGATGACATATTATGATAGACTATGCACCAATTCTTATCTCTCCGTGGTGGGAATAAATGTGGGTGTCTTGCCTAATGTGTGTCATGGTTTCTGTGGTGTTGAGCACAATATTGTTGTTGACTACACGTTAGCATTGGGCATTCTGTGTTTGTATGTTTTTGGGGACAGATTGCACACTAAACCATATCTCTTTGTGGGAATAGATGTGGGTGTCCTACTTAAGGTGTTGGGGTTGGCCTTGAGTTTTACCCTTGGGGCTAGCCCTGCCCCACAATTGCTAGCCTAATTAGTTTAGCATATTTAGTACCAACTTGTCAATGCTCATGTCCTTGACTAGGACTCTAGCTAGTGGGGTTGGTCGCCGATTAGGCTTTGGATGAAGCATCCCCTATATCTTGGTTTGAGTGAACAACTTCTACATCCTTATCTTATAGATTATCTTCAAGGTCTATTGCTTCGCAGGTAACACTCATCAAAGATATAGTGCATAGACCTATAGAGATGGTCATGAAGCCTCTTGCCCTTTAGACCAATCATAAATCGATAAGTGACAAGTCATCTAGTCTTTGTCGTAGGTGTTGCATCTCTTGTGGATAACATATTCCTATATAGTTTCTACCTCCTCTCACTTGAGGTTATATATATGTCTAACAGGGCTCCATCTATCTCCACTGGGTGAGAATCCCACTATTAAAGAAAGTGTGTCTCAAGACCTCATAATAGTAGCTAGCCTTTTTGAGCTAGTTTGGTGACCTAAACCACTAGCCTGCTTTGTCTTTAAGGTAAAGTTAAAATGAGAAGATCTTAGTGGGATCATCAATTCATCCCATGGCCTCACAACTTCTCTAGGTATTGAATGAGGTCTCCAATTCCATCAAATTTGGTCATCATTCTTGAGATGTGGATTGGCTTGGTTTTGCCCACCTCTAAGTATCTAGGTGTTAGGCTGGTTGCTATCCCCTTCCCATTTTGAATGTCGTCCTAAGTATGTCTTTTACACATTCACATGGTGGTGGAACATAAGGAGGTGGTTGTGCGAGACCCTCTATTTCAAGGTACAAGGTCTCTTGCCCTATGGAGTTTGGCTGCATAGTTTCCAATGTACTTGGCATGGCTTTAAGGTTGCAGGCTCACTACCTACGGCTAAGGACACGTTCTATGAATGCCCTTGCAATTTCCTTTCTGTGAGGAGGTAGTCCTTGATATTGGCTCTTTACCCTTGCTTGTATTCCCTATTCCTTGCCCTTGCAATTTCCTTTCTGTGAGGAGGTAGTCCCCCTGATATTGGCTCTTTACTCTTGCTTGTGTTCCCTACTCCTTGCCCTTGCAATTTCCTTTCTGTGAGGAGGTATTGGCTCTTTACCCTTGCTTGGTTAATGGTTTTTCATAGCCTAGTGACATGAAAAACATGATGAACTTGAGAGCTCTCTAGCAACTCAAGTTTGCACGCTAATCCACCAAACTTCTTAAGGATTTTAAAGGGACTGTAGTATCTAGGTGAAAGTTTTTCACACTTTCCCATCTTGAAAGTCGCAGGGACTTTCAAATATACGACGTCACTGGCTACTTCTCTATGATCTTGTTTGCATACATCTTTGCCCGATCTTGTGTGCTATGTATGCGATCTTTTGCTACCTACACCATAGCTTGCGTGTCTTCAAGGAACTTCTTAAAAGACTGCAACTTCTCCTTCTCTAGCCCTACGGCTATAGGATATGTCAGATGGAAGCCATACATAAACATGAATGAACTAAACCCAATCGTGCAGAATATTTTGAACTATTCCAAATGTGCAGGTACTCCTCCCAATTGGATTGCTTTTTATTGACATACGCATGAATCATGTCTTCTAACACTTGGTTAACTCTTCCTGTCTGACCATCAGCAGACTATAGCCGGATGATCAAGCATACTCATACTCAGAGTAGTGTCTAACTTCTGGAAGACTTCCCTCCAAAAGTGACTAATCGAACTTCCTATCTCTATCAGAGACTATGTACGAGCAGGCCATATAGTTTGCAGAGATGTTCTATGAAAACTTAGCTAACTCAGGTGTTTTCACCATCTTTTTAGTAGGTATAAACTTGACCATCTTGGTCAATCGGTCAACCACTACCTAAACCGAATCATTCCCTTGATTTGTTATAGGCGGACTAGTGATGAAATCCATGAAAATACTTTCCCATTTCCCTTTGGGAATATCCAATGGATGCAGTAAACCTCCAACTTTGAGGTGCTCATGTTTATTGACCTGAGACTTCTTGCATTTCAGCACGAAGTCCTGGATGTCCTTAAACAAACTATGCCAATAAAATTATCTTTTGACTAATGTATAGGTCTTTTGTATCCTGGGATGTCCAGCACTCGAACTACCATGACTTTCTATAAGAAGTTGGGCCCGAAAATCACCAATAGCTAGTACGCAAACTCTACCTTTGTAGAGTCGGCACTCATCATCATTGGAATAGTGTCTATACTTTTCCCTTGACGAAGTTTATCACCCCCCAAGTGAACTAGTGTCAAATGGTTGTGAAGAGTTAACCCCTGAGCTCTCCGTCTTGGTACATAATACAAGAGACTTGTCTAGCCACTCTGGACTAGCACTCGCTCCTCTTTCCGTAGAAACCTTGACTAATCTCTCCGTACTAGTACTCCTTTCTGACAAGGGAGGTGGCTATTGTTGTATATAAGTGCGGCCATGTACAGCGTGTTATGCCTCTGAAAAAGATGAATCATGCTCACATAAACCATGTCGTGCCTCTAAGAGTTCACTCTTGAAGGATGTGAAACTAAACTTGTGCACCTTTGGCATGTGGCTTAGCGTATCTGCTACTATGTTAAATTTACCTCTCTGGTAACGAAGTGTAAGATCAAATTCCCATAGGATCTCCACCCACCGAGCTTTTCTATCCTTTAACTCACTCTGACATGAAAGCCATTTGAGACTTTCATGATCCGTTCAGACCTCAAGCGTAGCACCATACAAATAATGTTGCCACTTTTTTAGAGCATGAATAATAACAAGTAGCTCTCGCTCATCGTAAGCCGAGTAGTTATGATGGGCATTATCAAACTTCTTGCTTTCAAATGCAACATGGCATCCCCTTTGCAATAAAACCACCCCAATGGCCTCCCCACTAGTGTTTGTCTCCAAAAAAAATGGCTCATTAGAGTGCACAATGCTGAATAATGGTGCGGTTTTGCGATGGCCACCTTAACTTCTTTGTTGAGGATCCCCCCAACGAATAGTTTTACCCCTTGTCCTCAACTCATCAGTTAAGGGGACTGTGATCTTCATGCAGTCCTTTACATATTGTCGATAGAACCTCGACATACCTAGAAAAATTTATAGTTCTTCGAGATTTCTAGGTTCAGCCATCTGACCATGGGACATCCACCTTGTCATCATCCATACGTGTACCGTAATATGGCCTAAATAGTGGATCTCCTGAGCAAAAAAAAAGGATTTGGATTCCTTCCCAAATAGTGTATTTTTCTTAAGGAGTTTGAACAATGAGCGTAAATGCTGTAAGTGTTCTTCTTTCAACTTACTATACATAAGTATGTCATCAAGGAAAACTACTATGAATTTTTTCAAATATAGACATTAAACCTTGTCCATAAGCATCATAAATGTCAGTACAGCATTCGTCAATCTGAACAGCATGACTTGGAACTCATAATGTCCAAAAAATGAGTCCTAAATGTGATCTTGGAAGGTGATACCTCGATCTAGATCAATCTTAGAAAAGTATTTCGCACCATTAAGTTAGTCAAACAACTCGTCAATGCGTGGCATTGGGTATTTGTTCTTAATCGTGATTTGATTAAGAGCACGGTATCGTTGAGGACTAAGAAGAAACCAGCTGAAGATCGTAAGCTGAAAGAGAGACACAAGTCTATGTCACAATGCTTGTCGAAGACGAGTTGCAATAAGTGTTGCTAGTCTTGAACAAGGTAGCAGGAAACTTTAGAAGTTCAGAAGAAGCAACGATTTGCGGAGCAAAAAGGAAGCACAGTGAGGCGTTTTGACGCCACCGGTGGCAGGGGCAGATTTACGACGAGCAGCTTTGGTAGCGAGCTGCTTACGGGGAGCTTTATCACCAGTGGATTTTTAGGTAGTTTGTTTGGTGTGAGCCATGGATGCAGCAAGGAAGAATTGTTAGCTTTGGCGATGGGCGGAAGCCCAGAGAAGCTTTTGGCTATGGCGATGATAGGGCAGATGATACAAAGAAGGAAGAGCTTGAGGTTGGCCAAATTGTTGCTTGCACAACAATGGACAAATCGACAAAAACCTGCTGTCTGCTAGAGTGAAGCTCGAATGTGGCGGCCAATCTTTCTGTGGAGAAGAAGAAGTTATCTTCATTGTGATGAAAACCTAAGGGTTTTAAAAAACCCTATTATTTGTGGATGGAAAATCCCTATGAATATATGGTGCATATGAAAACCCCTATCATACATGAAAAAATGGCACAATATTGGCTTGTGTGGTAAACTGTGGATGTATTTGATTGTGATCAACATTTGCGGGTACCCTGCCCTTGCATTGACATAAAATGGATGTAATTTTCTTTCACCCATGTTTATGAGGGTCCTCTACCCGAGCCCACGGGTGCTCATATCAAAAAGATATTTAATTCTGGTGTGCAGGAGTAGTGTACATTGTCAAGGTCTCTTGTATGCCATGGAGAAACCAATCTATGGAGAGAGGTGATCAAATGCATCCCGCCCGTCCCCCCCACCCTTCTTTTTTCCCTCTATCCCCTCCTTAAATTTAAGTTCAATATAGGAAATTAAGAGGGGTCTACGTCTAATGTATATGCTTAAGTGTCCCCTTCCAAAAACCCCCCTCCCTTACACTCATGTGATACCATACAACATCTATAGTGAACCCCCCGGGAGTAATCACCTCTAGCCACCAATGATGTAAGCTAAGTGATGTATGTATGTGTCTCTATTAAAGGGGGACAAATGTCATGTCTATGTATGTCACATTACCTTCTTGGGATGAGACCCATTTGGGCACCAAGGGGGGTGTTGAAATATGGTGCTACGTGCTTGTCATGTCATATATGGGGTACATGTATGTGAAAGCAAGGTAGATAAAGCCTAGAATGATATAAAATAGGAATGGATGAAGGCTAAGGTTATTTGGGTATGTGAATAAATGAGTGTAAAATAGAGTCAATGGTTAAAAAGTAGGTAGGCACATGGAACGTGCAAGGGTGCACAAGGCATGTGAGCATTTACGAACACATGGATGTCACAAGGGTGCATGGAGAATATGGATGAGAGCTATATAAGCACTCACTACTATAAGCATATATTTGGATCAAGCTAATGCAATAAGATTATGTGATTTGAGAACTTGCTTTGAGTACTTGTTCCTTGACTAGCATCCTTATTAGTGTTTACTCCTTGTTAATTATCTAATCATGGAGATGACTAAGTTTGACCTTCCGTAGCCTTGGTACTAGATCCATTAATTTTATTAAAAGAAACTGTGTACTTTATTTTTATTGTCTCGGTTTTAGCCTTAGTATTTACATTTTGTTCACAAGAAGACAAAGGTTTTGGAAAACAACGGTCTCGACCAAGGCCATTTAAGTTATCACAACTTAAATTAGTTTCAATTATAGAAATTTTATCAATCACATTTGTTTCATCTACGAAAATAAATTAATGCAAAAGAGTAAAAATATATATCTGCTATATATCGTCGACATTAATGGCATGGCACATTTCTAGGCACAAAATCATGGGTGCAGTTGGAACATCCTCTTCACCCTATAGCCTCACTACTCTCTCCTCATGCACAAACTCTAGGTTGTTATCCTATAGCTAAGACACTCAGGGTAGAGGTTAAATAACCACTCCCTATCTAGATAAATATCGGCTCTTGCCAAGTGCATGACCTAAAAATCCAAATAGGCCTCATAGCCCTACATAGCTAAAGGTACCCCCAAGACCACTAAGCCCCAAACAGTCTTATCATGACCATTAGCAGTAGCCAATGATATAGTGTACTTATGGTCACTCTTGGTCTCTGGCAATGATATAGTGAACTTATGGTCGCTCTTGGTCTTTGGCAATCGTAACTTCTTAACTAATGTGTAGTTAAGGAACTTGTGAGTGACTCCATCATCATCAATCATTTGACGGTGACTCTACGGCCACCTAACCTACCATACAAACGGATCAAATCATGTGGTCCCACACTAATGGCTGCCACATTGCCTGGGTAACGCAACAAACGTGGGTACTATCCATATGCCTAACAATTACCTCTTTGAACTCTATGGAACTAAGAGGTAACCGCTGGATAGTATGCAACTCATGAGAGGATTTGCCATCTTTCTTGACCTCATTGAAACTACCTCTAGCTCGGACATGCTACTTTGTTATGTCCAACCTTAAAACAATTAAAGCATAGATTTTCCTTTCTAGCTTTCTCGTACTTTTTCTTCTTAGTGGATTTAGATTGGTTTCTCTAAAAAATGGTGTAGTTTCTTCGCCTAGCACCCACTTTTTCCTCTTTACTGCTCACTCTAGCCCCCTTTCCCCCCCCTCCCGTCGCCTCAAAAGAATTTCCTCTTAAAGATGGAGCTCTCTTTACCCTCAGTTGTCTTGCTAAGCCTTGATTTAGAGCAACGTGAAATGTCATCATAAATCTACGTATACTTTATGGCCTCACCAATGTGGTTGCTTAGGCTCTACAAAAGCCTCATAGTCTGGGTGTTAGCCTCTCATGAATCCACATAAATTCTGGAGTTCAGCAATTTCCTTCAATTTCAACACATTCTCGTGGCGTGATAGTTGGAGATATACTATGTGAGGGGGATGCCCTGCATCGAGCTTTTATCCCAATCATGCTAAGACCTATGCAACTCATTCATATAGGAAAAATCTCTTTCCGAAACATCGTTTTGAACTCTATCCAAGTCCTCGGAAGTCTAGCACTCTAGCCAAACTCATCCACCATTTATATGCCTTCCCTGTCATAACCATAGGCTGCTGGCCTCTATGGGCCTCACATCCTGTGGCGCGTACCTGAGGTTGTGGATATCTGACCACTTCTGTAGAAAGATGTTTACCGAGTCCTTGTTGCGTTCTTTCTTCTCTCCCCAAAAGCTTAGCAGCTTGAGGTTCTTGAGAAGACTAGCGACCGCTCTGTGGACTTCTTCGCAGGCACTCCGGCTTGCGATGCTACTCGAGGTACTATGTCCTCCTCCTCCGTAGGAGAAAAATGCATCGTCCTGTGTGCAGATCTTGGTAAACAACACTCCCTGTAGGAGTAGCAGGACTAGCATCCAAATGGGTATGAATACTCCTAAGCATGGACAAAATCTAAGTTTGATTTCTCTCTAATGCGTTGGTCCTTGCACAAACAACTGGGCTATGAACCCCTCGAGATATCCATCTCGTCCTCTAACTCCACATCCGTGGATCGAGTATCATCTCCATATGCATCCTCATAATCGAGAAGATTGTCCTTGGAGTAATTCTTGTTAGCCTACAAGGACTGCTCATCCACTGCTATCTGCCATCACTGCTGTGACCGGACCTACGGGGTCATCTAAGGATAGGGAAACAACAGGAGCTACATCATTGGGGACATCCCCAGTCCCTTGTTAGCTCGAAGGAGGTCACATCATGTCGGTTTGGCGAGCGGTCACTGCTTGACGGAATATGGTCAAGCTCGACTTGAGAGACAAAGCCGGACATGGAGGACAATGTATGAGAAAACCCCCCTAATCCACCTAACGACGGTGAACCACCCCCGCTAGTAGCCATGTTGAAAAAGTCTCCTTCTTTTTATTTATTTTACAGATAAATAACAAAATATGATAAAATAAATAAATGATAGGGTGAGAATTGGAACTAGTTACCCAAGTCCCATAGAGCGTGCCAGCCCCACTAGAGACGTAGCCTCATCGATGTCGGTACCCAAGTCCCATAGAGCGTGCCAGCCCCACTAGAGACGTAGCCTCATCGATGTCGGTGTCGATGTGCCAGTGGGTTGATCCAGTGTGAAGTCGAGGCAATCTCCTACGCACTACGACGAGGCTACTCAAAGGGATGACCAGCACGCTACGGTGTGGTTGCTACAATGTTGAGGGAGAGAGAGAAAGAGAACTCGCTCATGCGCGCTTCTTCCTCTAGCTGCACATACGAAGAGAGAGAGAGAGAGAGAGAGAGAGAGAGAGAGATTGTGGCCACTAAAGAACGTGTGGTTGCTTTGCTTCTCACTTTGTTGGACGGCTCCTCATGCTTCCCTCCTCCTTCCCCCACACACAGTCATTTGTGTGCCTCTCGAGTTTGTTGCTTTTGATATAGGTCGTTGGCTCACGCAAGAGGGAGAGAGAGAAATGGTAGAGCTCCTTGCTTGCTTCAGAGTCTCCAGCTAATCCAGAAGCGTGATGACTTGTTGTTTTGCAAACATTGGAGACTTACTGTTGGTATATGGCCGACTTGATAGAGATAAGAATCTTTGATGTGAACAGTGGAGAGAGAGAGGTGTCGCTCCTTCCCTGGCTCCTACCCATGCTTCTCCCTCTGTTGCAAACGTTAGACAGAGAGAGGTGTTTCTCCTTCCCTTGCTACTATCCATCTGCTGTAAACGTTGGAGAGATCCGAAGCTTGCTGTGAACGTCGGAGAGAGAGAGGTGTCGCTCCTTCCTCGGCTGTAGCTTGGTATCACTCGCTCCTCCCCCCGGCTGCTGTCAAAGCGACAGAGTTGTCCTCCACACACAATGTGCTGTTGAAATTGATAAGGTTACCCCCATTTTTAGCTTTTTTGCTGATGTAGGTGGCTGCCCATGCAAGTGAGAGAGAGAGAGAGAGAGAGAAAGCTTCTCCACCAAATGATGAAGAGGGTTGCTCACCTTCTGCCACACCAGCGTTTTTCTGTTTGCAGCTATGGCAGCTCCTATCCACACAGTTGAGCCTTGCTGGCCTATAGATGAGATGATTTTGATGGTCCTCAATTGAGTGGTTGCTAGCCTTTGAGTGGGCCCAGCCCCAATTCACATGTACGGAACACACGAGCTCTGGTACCAATGTTATAACACGGTCACTACGGACCCAAAGACGTGTGGAGGATGCAAGATCTAGGTCACCACCTCGCCGTAGAGGGAATGAGGATAGGCCGGACATATATAGTGGTTTTCCTACCCACACATGTCCGATCGCCCGTGGGACTACGCCCAAGCGCCCTCTCCCTTGGACCCAGCTCACTCACTACTCATGCTCTGGTGAACGGTCTCGGAGGCCAGTCAAACTCCTCGTAGCTACTACGAGCTACATAATAGGAGCACTTTGCTGAGTACTAGTCGTTTGTTGGGACCTAAAGGCTTAGTAGGTTTGAGAAGGTGTAGTTTGATGTATTGTAATTGAGTGTATTATTCTTAATCCATATCAGGTTCGCATCAAAGGTCTCAGGTGATTCTGGTTTAGTTTTGCAAATGGTTTGAGATAAGTTGTCTTTTTTTTATAAAGTTAATATTTTATTAGGTTGTTGTTAGGCTCACATGTCCAGTTCATGCCTCTAGATTCATGTCTCTAGTCTTATGTCTATAGGCTCATGTCTACAAGTTTATGTGTTTGGGCTCGCATATGTAGGTTCATGTCTTTAGGGTCACGTGTCCAAGTTCACATCTCTAGACTCATGTCTATTCACCTAAATGAACATTCTCCTTGCATGAGAGAAGAAGAAGAGAAGAGAAGAGAAGAAAGACGATGCAAGGGCCGGTTCGGGAACATGCACTTAGCCAACCCTTAGAGGCTTAACTCCTCAATGTAAAGCCGCTAGCGGCTCACTTCACCACCACTTATGTCACCCAAGTGGAGATTTCTATAATCTAGGTAGAGAACAATGAGAGAAGAACTATGGAAAGCTCAACTCTTATCTCAATGCCTTCATTTGTGCAAGGAGGGAGGGAGTAGAGAAGAGGAGGATGGAGAAAAGATAGAGAGCATCACCTATAAGCACACACTCACAAGTAAGCAAGCAAGCATGCATCACACACAAGCTCACCCCATGACCACCACCATAAGAGAGCAAGAGAGAAGAAGAAGAAGACTCAAATGTGATAATGGGTTGTATCCTTTTTACATTTCATTAAGTGACGTGTATACATGAGCTCCTTTTTTATAATGGTCGGTTGCCCATTCATAATTGGGGGCCCAAAACTGGTTCTCTAGCTCTATGTACACCTAGGCTTTGTAGCTTATGGCCGGCATTACACATGTTGTAAGCTTGGTCACCCCATATCTTTTTACAATAAACACTTAGTGTGGTATGATATGAAAATGAATTACATGAAGTGTAACCATGCTTTGATAAAAAATGGTTGGAATAATCTTAACCATTTTGGTTAACATACCCCCTCCCTAATTTAGGTTCGTTCTCAAAACTGGCAAGAAAACTCAGTGGCGGCAGTAGAGGGAGTAGGTGTAGACAAAATCGTACTCCGATTTGGGGTATTGGGAGGTGCAATGGAAAGCTTTGTAGCTTGTCCAAAAGACAGTCTCTATCATGTCTTTAAAAGTTTGGAGGTGCCATGTAGACATCCACTATATGAGCTCGTAGTACCCGAAAGTTGCTTGAGTGTAGGGCCTTTGTTGATGTCAAAGGCGAGGCCTTTGTTAATGTTGAAGGCGAGGCCTTGGGCTCCTTTGTGATAGTGGTATCATGTAGGAAATTCTACTAAGAGGGTGATGATCCGGTTAAAGAAGCGGATGGTGGTGAATGATTGCTAGGTCTTGCACCTGTTCATACTTGGCAGGTGACACTTTCATCCCAACGATCATGCTTTCTGCAATGTATGCACTATCAGAAGTGGGCGGACTGAACCAAAAGAAGTTAAACTGGATTTTTGGGTTCTTCTTTTGTTCATTCCAGAACAGATCCCATGCCCATTGGTGGATGGGGAGATATGCGAGGTTGATGATGCTGCAGAGGTAGCATGGGGCTTTGCAATACTCTGCCCACATGAGAGGCTTTAGGAGGAAGGGGTGCCGCCATACATGTTGTTTACCCATAAGATCAAAAGTGATGGGTCGGGCATTTGGGTTAGGCCTCATGTATCCTCTATGCTAGCCATACAGGTGCTGTCGTTTCTAGGCATCCTGCTTGGCGTCGATGTAAAGTCTGAGGACATGGATATCCATGCAATCAGTGACTTTCGTCAAATGCATTTGTTGGAGTTGGCGACACGGCCAAGTAGGATTGGGATTGCATGTTCGAATTCTGTGTAGTCTAGGGAGTTGTGCCAATTGAGGGGATTGAGTGGAGGATATACCTCGTCCTTTTCTTGTGGGGTTGGGGGGGTTTTGCCTTCCTCTAGGGGAATAGGGGTAGGGACTGCAGAGGGTTAGGGTTTCTGGATGTAGAGGGTGTGGTGCTGAGCTAGACATCGAGGGTGGGTGGGTGGGCTAACGAAGAAGGTTGGTCATAGGGGAGCATCGATGGGCCCAATCCAATATAAAGGGAGGAGGGTGATGTCGAAGAAGGGGGTGGCAAGGGTAAGTGAGGTGGATTGGCATGTGGTGAGGGAAAGAGGGTAAGCTTGTGCCAGAGAGGAGTTTGGCTTGGAGGGTGGGGGGGTCGAGGGGATGTTGGTGGGTGCCAGTGGTTGTGGGCAGTGGGTTTGGCGGGGGTTGAGAGGGGAAGCATTGTGGTCGTGTGAGAGAGGAGAGTGATGAGGGCATTGGGGGCAAGGTTCTTGGGAACGTGGGTCACCAAACGGGTGGGGGAATCGTTGCTCTCATAATCATCATCATCTCATCGCCACCCACCATGGGAGAAACGATAAGATTTTTGGAGAAGAAGAAGGCCTTGGCTTGTCGAGCCTCTTTGATGGTGAAGTCTTGGATCAAAGCCACATGTGAGTCATCAAACTATATTATGACAGTGGCAGCAATGCTCTCCAATTGATGGTAGCCCCTGGTGTACAATACAAGGAGGCCTTGGGGGGAGTAGGGTTCGATGGCACGGTGATGAAGAGGTTTGTAGGCCATGTAGATGTCGGGCCAACCTTGGGGGGGTAGGGTTCGATGGCATGATGATAAAGAGATTTGTAGGCCATGGAGATGTCTGGCTATCCTTTCCATTCCCTATAGGCAAGGGCAGCAAGTGATTTGGGGGAAGCGTATGGGTATGGATAGAGGCTAGGGGGCACTATGGCTCGATGGATGCAACAGTGTTGGTGGCTTGTATATGCTCTAGGAGGTGGGCCCAAGTGAAGAGGTTGGTGATAAGAGGATGTATGGGGAGGGTGAAGAGGATTGTAGGGTTTTCAAAGGAGATTTGGCTCTGGAGGAAGAGGGGCACAAGCAGGTTAATGGAGTCGGGAGGGATTTTGGTCATGACATAGAAGAGGGTGGAGGCACTGAATGAGCTTCTAAAAGAAGATATGTTGGAGATGATTGAGCTGTAGGGCTTAAAAATTAAGCTCAAGAATGTTGGCAGGGTTTTGGGGTGGGTAGGAGAGGGTGGGAAGCTTGATGGCAGCATCCATCAAGGTGTCGACCTTGCGTTCAGTTTAATGGATACCTACCTCGGAGCTATTGGCTATGCTTGGTGTGAGCATGCTCCTCAGTTTCTTGTAGCTACGCATTCTTTTGCACCATTGTCTTTTAACATCGAGTCATAAAAAATTAGCATGAGCCGTGAGTTGTCATTTGTAGGGCTCATCCAAAATTTCACAACTTAGAAAATGGCCACTTTTTCGAACATGTAAACCCATTTGTAATAAAGAGTTGCAATAGTGTTTTAAAAAGGCTAATTTTTTAAAGTAAAATCTTATAGCATTACTTGTGGTTTTTTTGTCTTGACAAACAAGCTATTTTTCTAACAAAAAGACAACATAGACACCACCTACAAAGCTCTGTTTCCAAAACTTAGCAAAAAATGAGCCTTTTCAATAAAATTTGTGACTCGCACAATAACTTTCATGGTTTTGATGTTTTTGTAGCTAGACATTCAATGAATACACCAAAAAACTTGGAGATATTAAGATATTAGGCCTACATGCATGCAATCTCCAAAGAAGCTTGATGAATTTATAACCCATGAATAAAACTTCATCACATGCCAATTAAAATTTAAAACGTGCCAAACTTCAGCAAAACAATTTGAACTACAAATCAAAACAAGTATCATCATCGCAAACAAAATGACAAGTTTTTTTATACTAAAAGTATGTGTCAAAATGAGATCTAAAAAAGTCATGACAACTATGCTTGAATGGGAAGCTCGTCTTCCTCCTCATTCCTCACCTCCTCTCCCATTGAAGTGATTGCAAGAGTAGTGTTAGTAACTTGTTCCTCAGCCTCTCGGCCATTTGGCTCATCATCCACAAGGTCAAATATCTCCCCAACCTGCTCACTACTAATCGGAGGCTTTGGCTCTCCAGATGCATTAATAAAATGAGGATCAAATACCATGCTTTTCATTCCCACCTCTTGGAACTCATTTGTGGTAACTCCTTGAGAGCTATCACTCTTTGCTCAATAAATTTTACCTGGAGTGGATCACATTCCACTGCAACCACATTTCTACCTCTTTTCAATGCACTGATAGTTGTGCTACCAGTCCTTGCAAAAAAGAGATCCATCAACCACTCTCCTTTCATAGAAAGTAAATCAATTAAATCCATCATCAAAAGCTAAGGCTTTTGATATGAATTTATGACTCCTTGTAGACCCACACTGGTGTACTTGAACTTTTGCAAACTCGTAGTCATTCAAAAACATTTGTGTGATTTGGTTTCATAGCAAAATTGTATCATGGGCATGAAAAAATACTAGTGCCTAAGAGTCACGAGTAGTGACCTTGCTAAAAGCCTATATGATTTTTTGTAGGCAGATACTCCATACTTCACATCATTCATTAAGACTGAGTTTGAAGCACAAAAACCGTAAGGAGCATATGCGCAATGGCCAAAGTGTAAGGACGTGCTGTACAAAAGTGGTCATGTCTTCAACTCTACCTTCATGAACACACCAAATGAGTTGGAGACTTGTTTACATTATCAGGAATGAAAATTTTGAGACTAGGAGTGATTTCAATGCTTTGGGGCTATTGGCTCCTCCTCCTCTCTAGACGACAATGGGAAAGAAATTGATCAAAGTCAAGAGGGATTTGCTTGATGGAAACCTGTGGATCTTTGTTCTAAAAAAACCGAGCAAGATGTGGGACATGAAAAAAAAGGTTAGTTAAACAAAGATAAAAGCTTAAGCACAGTTAGATCTCAAAAGGTACGGTATCAGTGGATTCTAGAATCCAAAGCAAAAACAAAAAAGAAGTGCTAGAAACCAAGTCAATATTTGGTTATTAAAATCCTAATCCTTCAAAAAAGGGGGGTCATTTTAAAGATTCTATAAATTAAATCCATAAATAAAACATCCCTTGGGATTCTAGAAACCAAAGCCACATGCAAACAATAAAAAAACGTTGTCTTGGGATTCTACAACCTAAAGACATAACCCAAAAGACATCAAAAGTCATTTTTCCTCAAAGACCATGGCGGATGCACTTGAATTTTAAACATGCTACTAGAAAGAGAAGCCCCTTAGCGCACTGGCTTACCTTGTGAGTGGATGTACCCAGCCCATACGCTCCTCTGCAGTGCTGTCTTGTGTGCTTCCCGCTGTCTGTGGGGCTGTGTGCCCCTTGCCCATGCACAAGCCTTTGCTGCTTGGCTTCTTGCTAGCCTGCACATCTTGTAGCACTGCCCTTGGCTGGCTAGCCCTAGATTGGCTCAGTCGGCCCCTTATGGGCATGGTCTTTGGGCCATAGCCCTAACCGCCTCACATTCGCTCGAGTATGTGACATGTGGATGATGATGAAGATCATGATGTAGGTGGTGGCTCAACAGGCAATAGATGCGTCAAGTACATGGTCCCAAGAAGACCATGGTTGTCGCAAGCACGCAACTGTAGGGGGCATTATCGGCTCAACATAAAAGCTTCAATGCATCAACAAAAAAGCTTCAACAGCTGTGGGGGGCATTGCGCGTAGCTGTGTGTGGTTATGGGCATCAAAGCACAACACAAAAGTGCTTTAGCGCATCAATGCAAAAGCGAAAGAGAGCTCTGGTATCCAGCGCATCAACGAATCAACACAAGGGAAAAAAAAACAGGCCAACGGTGTGTAATAAAGTAGGAACTTTATTCAATAGGGTTAATAATGGGACAAGTCCATGTATAAAAGAGGGGACTTGGACCATGGTTGTAACTTTTGATGATCATTTTTAGAAATGGAAATTTATGTTTCTTGGAGCTCATGGCTTCTCTCTTGGCTTGTAGAAGGCTATTTCCATTCTCTTGGTGAGAGACTAAACACACTTAGGCATCATGTTTACATGGTGATTACTCATATTTTTCATGCATTACATCCCTTCATTCCAATTGGTATCAGAGCTCTTGATTTTGATCATGGGCATGCATGGGTTGTTGGGAAAATTTGCTTGAAAATTTGAGTTTCTTTCATTTTTTTTCTCATTTTCTTGTAATCCTTGAGTGATTCTTGACAAATCTTCTCTAATCTTGCTTAATCTCATGGAGATGGTGAGCATTTCATGGAAATTGCTTGAATTTTGAGTGATTTTGGCCAATTTTGCCATTTTTGGACCAAATTTTGGGCCTTTGGACCAAAAATTTGGGGCAGTAGGGCCAAAACTTAGGGCAAGTGACTAATTGCAATTAACTTTTCTGCTAATCACGTTTAGTAATCATCTTCTTCTTCCTCAAGCTTTCCATAGCCATGGGATGCTCTTCCTCTACCCATTTTGATGCCAAACCTTAGGGCTTTTGTAGAGCTTCTTGAGATCTTTCATTTGAGCCTCTTTCTTGCAAATTTTTTCTCAAGATTTGGGAGCTTGTGAACCTTTCTCCATGGCTGAAAGTTGAGCTTTCATTGCCAAGTTCTACTCAACATAGATGGCTGCAAGCATCATATTATGGTGATTTCTTCTCTCAATGAGCATGGAGACTAGCAATGGGGCTGATTTTTCACTTCCACGCTGAATTTCGTGGCTGAATTTCGCTGATTTCGTCGCCTCTTCCATGCCTCCTCCAAGCTATGAAGCTTAGCCATTGTTTGAAGCTTATTTCAAGCCATCTTCTTTGCACATGGGAGGTCTTTAATGGCTGCAAATCAGGGAGCAAAAAGGGGCCACGTTTTTCTTCAACAAGAGGCTTCTTCAACATTTTCTACCATTGAAGCTTTTCGGATGACATTGGTGAGTGGTTTGATCAATCCCTTGCAAGTTTGAAGCATTTGGTGGAGCTTGGGAATGGATTAGGGTTGGACACATTCAAACTCCCCTAATTTTCAGAAATTAACCATTAAAGCTTGACCATTCACATGCCAATATTGCTTCTCCATGCATTATTGATGGCAATGGTGAAAGGAATTGATTCCACATGAGCTTGGCCAATTCATAGATCACATTTTGGGGTATTTTCTTCATTATGTCTCATTTGGCATGCCATTGATGGAATAGCAAGTTTATGCAATGTTTTTGGAGTCCCTCATGCTCATCTTGATGCCATATGGACACTATGGATGCTATACATAGCCATGCCAATGCTATGTTTTACACATGGGCATAAGAGAGCATAAGTTTTGGAAGCATGCATTTGTCAATATGATGTGAAAGGGATTGTTGGAATGCAATTGCAAATGCCTTGATTGTGGTTAACAAATGCTTATGCAAATGCCATGGTGAGGGCATTGTGAATTGTTAGTTTGTGTTGGAGCTTTTGGATGATGGATTGAGGCATGAGTCCATGCTTTATTGATGAGTTCTAAATTGTAAAAGGGCATGAGTCATGCTCAATACTTGTAAGCCAACAAACTTATTCTATCATTTGATATTATCCACATCATTTTGTACCTACACTCACCATTGCTACCACTTCAAGTTTCTATAGAATCTAGCAATGTGTGAGGGTACCTTGGCATTGGTTGGAGAGGCCAAGGGGAGAATGGCTTGAACTCTTTGTGCCGTGATTGCTTGGTAAAGCGGTACAAAGGGGGATTAGGTACACCGGTGTGAAGAAATGGCCTCAACCTTCACCTTGGAGGAAAAATCGGTGAAGGGGTGAGAAGAGCTTGGCCGGGAGATCGGCAAGCTTCAACGCGTCCTCAACAATCCTCACCATCGACTTTGTGGATGCATTTGGGCAATGGGGCCCCTTTTCCGTCATATTGTGTGGATATTGCAAATGCTTTGATGGACAAAGAGTGCATATGATCTTTCATGACATTGTGGGATACAAAGAGTATTGCATTGTGATTTGAGAAGTTGCATTTTCATTTGAGATTTGGTTCCAATTACAAAGGAGACTCTGGCGGAATTTTTCCAACAAGGGAGCCAAACAAGCTTATTGATTGGAGATTTACCCCATGGATACACTTGAAGAGTTATTCACAACTACCAAGGGGAGAAACACCAATCATTTGTAGCCGGATTGAGCTTTGGGACCGAATTTTGGGAATTTCTGGGATTTTACAAAACCCTAATTCAGTCCTAGGGTTTTTGGGATTAGGTCCGAGTGATTACACGACTCTATTCTACTCCTTGAGAGTTTTCAAATGAGCCATAGAACCCCTTAATCGGATATCACAATCTCGGTCAAAGTAGTCATGTTGACTTTCTGGTCAAAGTCAAATAGAATATACTTCCACTTTGACTGAATCAAAATGCTTTTAGGGGTAGGTTCTATCTTCCGTTAGCTTTCTATAGAGCCGTCAAAATCCTAATTCCGACATATATTTTGCGTTTTAGAGCCAAATTACTACTTTCAGTTGTCCCGCACAAACCCTAAAACAGAGAGTACTTGCCCACACCTAATTCTTACTGTGTTTATTTGGGAGGATAGTAGACACCATTACCTACCCATAGAACCTTCTTTTGTCCAATTCCGACATCATTTGGGCATTCTACCAACATCTTGCATTTCTTCACTATGCCGAAGGGAAGACCACGCAAGGGTGGGGATGTTGTGCAAGAAATGATCATTGGTGATGAGGGCATGGAAGGTAATATGGATGCAAGGGATGCATTCATCAATGAAGACAATGGGGGCAATGTACATAATCAAATTTCTCAAGGGACACAAGCGGCGGTTAACCATGACACCCTCATGCACATGCTTGTACAACGGTTGGAGACCTTAGACTCCAAGCTTGATTCTCATTTTGAAACATTATCCTCACGGATTGGTGTGATGGAGGACAAGTTTGGGAAGTCTCAAGCACAAGAAAAGCATGGGAATTATGGTGACTATGAGCAAAGAAAAGGCAAGGGCATCTTGAATGAGGATTCCATGAAGGCCGTACAAGAGGATCCATTGGGAGCATCCACTCGGGGATTCATGGCGGATGCACGGAGACCTCTTGTCAAGGACATGTTTCCTCCTTCTTTTCATTCGGGTTTGTCTCACCTCAATGCATCAAAGGGTCCTACCTTTTCTAGGGCAATGCATTCAAGGGAAGAGGATGAGGTGTTTGTGAATGATGAGGAGATTGCACTCGATTGGAATCAAATGTCCTTTGCCCAAAGACAAAGGGATGCTCACGAGAAGTGGATGGAATTGTCGAATATCATCAAGAGGGATTACAAAGACTTTGCACAATTTATGGAGTCATACTCGAAGATGCAAAGATTCAAGCCCTCTACCCAACATGATAACCCATCCCACATATCTTCCAAGGATGTCAAAGACAAAATCTCACTATCAAAGTTCAAAGGTGACGGGTCATCTCCGCAAGAGTTGGAGGAGTGGGCTACCAAGCTTGACACCTATTTCCAACTTTACCCAAAAAGTGAGCGTGATATGGTACAATTTTCCTCCTTACATCTTGAAGATTATGCTCATCAATGGTGGAGGCACTTGGTCAAACAAGGGAACACGCCATCAACTTGGGAAGGATTGAAGCGGGAGATGAACTTGGCCTTCATTTCACCCTTAGTGCTCGACCGATACCATGAAGAATGGTATGAGCTTTCTCAAAAGGGGATGATGGTGAGAGGTTACATCAAGAGATTTTTGAAGCTTTCAATGTACATGGAAGGCTTGAGTGAAGACATGAAGATGAAAAAGTTTGTGCATGGGCTTGAACACTTCATCAAGGCGGATGTGTCGGCTCAAAGGCCTAGCTCTCTCAAAGAAGCTATGAGGTTAGCCGAACTCTATGAGCCAAAGTACAAGAGGTGTCAGCCCATGACCTTCACCAAAGACACACTCAAACCAACCACTACTTCTTACAATTTTGGGAAAGGTCCTACCTCTACATTACCATCCTCTAATCCAAGAACTCCTACATCATTTGGGGGTGGACAGCCAAAGAATGGGATACATCAATTTGATGCCAAAAAGAGTAGTGACTTCATGAAGAAGAAGCCCTTTCAACCCTTCAAGAAGACTCAAAGAATGGATGATCCAAAGATTGAGGAGTTGAGAAGCAAAGGGCTATGTTTCAAGTGCAAAGAGAGGTGGTCACCCGGGCATGTGTGCAAATCAAAGAAGATTGTGGCCACTATGATCCTCATGGATGAGGAAGAGAACAAGGATGACTCTCATGACATTGAGGAATGGGAAGATTGCAATGAAGAAGCACATGAGGAGTCACTTGAAGACCAGTCTTTCATCACGGAGGATGGTGAGTTTCCGTTTGATCTGGGAGGTGGAGTTAAGGAAAGCCTTGTGGACGGAGACATGCCTACCAATGCAGAAATTTCAGCTTGCATATGCTCTATCTCACAAGAGTTGTTGGCGGGTTGCAAGAACCCAAGCACACTAAGGTTGGTGGGGACCATCAATGGGAGGGTTGCACATATTCTTGTGGATTCCGGGAGCACTCATAGCTTCATCAACTCTAAATCCATCAACTCTCTCAAACTCAACACAAAGAAGACACCTACAACGTTCCAAGTGCAAGTGGCAAATGGGGAAAGTGAGAAGACTAGCTTGGTTTGTCCTTCTACAAAAGTGGTTTTATCCTCTTCATACACTTGGGAAGGTGATTTGGTGGTTTTGGATATGGGTCCCATCGACATTATCATGGGGTGTGATTGGTTGGCTTCACTTGGTGACATTCACATGAACCTTCAACAAGGTTTCATGAGCTTTCTACATCATGGGCAACAAGTGGTACTTGCTGCAAATGCACCTAAGAAGCTCTCTTTGATCACTCCAAGGCGACTCAAGAAAGAGATTAAGGCTTTTGGCACTATCTATGTGTTACATGTTACCCAAGAGGGGATGGAAGGCAGTGGACAGCACATAGATGAGGAAATGGCAACTCTTCTTAAGGAGTATGAAGATATTTTGCAAGTGCCAAAGAGTCTACCACCTAAGAGGGAGATTGACCATGCCATAGTACTTGAACCGAATGCAAAGGTTGTCAACAAGCCTCCTTACCGTTTGTCTAAGGTAGAAAGAGAGGAAGTGGCTAAGCAAGTGCAAGATTTGCTTGCTATGGGTCTTATTCAACCTTCACAATCTCCATTTGCATCTCCCGTTCTCTTGGTGAAGAAGAAGGATGGATCCTTTCGCATGTGCATTGATTATTGTGACTTGAACAAGGTCACAATCAAGAATAGGTATCCCATACCTCGCATTGATGATCTTCTTGATGAGCTCAAAGGGGCAAAGTTCTTCACCAAGATTGATTTGAGATCGGGATATCATCAAATAAGGATGAAGGAAGGTGATGAAGAGAAGACAACATTTAGGACGGAAAGGAGATTGTTTCACTTCATGGTGATGCCCTTTGGTCTTACAAATGCTCCGGCCACTTTTCAAGCATTGATGAATCGGATATTGGCTCCCCTTCTTTTCAAGTTTGTGCTAGTGTTCTTCGATGACATCTTGATCTATAGCAAGAGCAAAGGGGAACATCTATGTCATGTGAAGCAAGTGTTTGAAGTGTTGAGGAAGCACAAGCTTTATGCAAAGGAGAGCAAATGCACATTCATGGTCAATATCTTGGACACTTGGTGGGTGAGAATGGCATAAGGGTTGATCCTAAGAAAGTGGCATGTGTCAAAGAGTGGCCAACACCAAGCAATACAACTCAATTGAGAGGATTTTTGGGATTATCTTCTTTCTATAGAAGATTCATGCAACATTATGCATCCATTGCGGCACCTCTTACCGACTTGCTCAAGAGGGAGGCTTTCTTTTGGGATTCCATTGCCAACAAGAGCTTCAATGAGCTCAAGGAGTTGCTCACTTCAGCCCCTATACTTGTATGTTCGGATTTTGCAAAGACATTTTATGTGAGGGCGGATGCAAGTGGTAAAGGAATTGGGGCAGTTTTGTATCAAGAGCATGGAGTCATTGCATTTGAAAGCAGAAAGCTTACCGAAAAGGAGATGGGGCTTCATGTTTATGAGCAAGAGATGCTAGCCATACTTCATGCCATCAAGAAGTGGCATCACTATCTTTATGGTGCTCATTTCAAGGTGAGAAGTGATCATAGGGTGCTGAAATTTTTCCTCTCCCAACCAAATCTTTCTCCAAAGCAAAAGAGATGGTTGGCCACACTTCAAGGATATGATTTTGAGATATCCTACACACCCGCAGGAAGGACAATGTAGTGGCGGATGCATTGTCTAGAATGTGGGCATACGCTACAACTTCAATCATGGAGGTATATAGTGAATGGATTAAGGGGATTCAAGAGGAATACCTCATCAATGAAGGTGTTGCCCATATTTATACCAAATTACAGCAAGGTGATGGTGGAGAGTTTCCTCATTACAAGCTTCACAATGGTCTCTTGTGGTACAAGGATAAGGTGTATTTGGTTCCTACCTCATTCTACATACCAAAGGTGCTTCATGAGATGCATTCTTCACCACTTTCGGGCCATCTTGGTGTACTCAAAACCTATGATAAAGTGAGCAAGAGTTTTTATTGGAAAGGTATATGGGGAGATGTGAAGAAGTTTGTGATGGAATATGCTTCTTGTCAAAAGAATAAGGATAGCCATCAACTCCCAAGTGGTTTACTTCATCCATTACCTATTCCGGATGGTAAATGGACTCACATTTCTATGGACTTCATCACGGGTCTACCAAAGACAAAGCATGGATGGGATCAAATATTTGTGGTGATTGATAGGCTTACAAAATCAGCCCATTTCATTGCTTCAAAGACCACTTATGGAGCATCTCATATTGCTAAGCAATTTTTGGAACATGTATTCAAGATACATGGCTTGCCACTCAACATAGTTTGTGATCGAGATACCAAGTTCATGGGGACTTTTTGGAGGTCATTATATGAGAGCTTGGGTACTCAAATCACTCCATCTACGGCCTATCACCCTCAAACGGATGGGCAAATGGAGTGCACAAACAAATGGCTTGAGGTGTACTTGAGGCACTATTGTCATGACATGCAAACATCTTGGGATGAGTGGCTTTATCTTGCTGAATTTTGCCATAATTCAAGCAAGCATTTGAGTATTGGCATGTCACCATTTGAGGCTCTCTATGGATATCAAGTACATGTGCCATCGATAGCCTTCCATGAAGACAAAGTGGTCAATCCATTGGCAAAAGAAGAGTTGGAAAGAATGAGACAACTTCTTCAACTTTGCAAGGACAATATGAAGAAGGCTCAAGATGTCATGAAGGCTAATGCGGATGTTCATAGAAGGAATGTGGAGTTTCAAGAGGATGATTATGTGCTATTGAAGCTTCCCAAGAGTCGGCATAACACTCTCAAAGGTGTAACCAACTCAAAATTGGCTCATAGGTATTATGGACCATACTTGATTATCAAGAGGGTTGGTGATTTGGCCTACAAGTTGGATTTGCCTTCTTCGACAAGGATCCATAATGTGTTTCATGTATCTAACCTTAAGAGGTTTATGGGATCTTTGCCTCAAGAGATGGAAGAGCTTCCACCCATGAATGAAGAAGGTGAGATCATTTATGAGCCGGAGAGGGTTATTGGCAAGAGGACAAGAGAGTTGAGGAATCGGAATATTGATGAATACCTTGTCAAATGGAAGCAATTACCCATGGATGAGGCTACTTGGCAATCATTGGAGTATGTCCAACAACATGGCTTACTTGTGGATGACTTTCCGTGACCAAGTGGTATGGTTTACTTGAGCAAATTGGGTAATATGAGGAGAAGTATACATGCTATAATTTCTGGACAGCTTTGGGAAGGTCTACTATTGGGCCTATTTTTCTACTCCAACAAGCTTCATGGCATATCCTAATGAAAGATTATGATGTGGGCTACATATGGCTGAGTGTACATATCATTTTCAGCCCAATATATGGAGTCTAAATGAAGGATTTTCAAGGGTCTTCATCGACTAGAAGGGCTTTCATAACAGTCCCACTCATACACTTTGGGCTTGAAGCTTTGTGGACTTGTATACATCCGGATTTTCATTGTATATGTGCTTTGGATGTACTTGAGAACTCTTAACCACTTCCCATTGATTACATTAGAGTCTCATACTTTGAGATTGTACATGTTATTGATTTTGAGGACAAAATGTTTGGGAAGGGATGGTTTGTAATAAAGTAGGAACTTTATTCAATAGGGTTAATAATGGGACAAGTCCATGTATAAAAGAGGGGACTTGGACCATGGTTGTAACTTTTGATGATCATTTTTAGAAATGGAAATTTATGTTTCTTGGAGCTCATGGCTTCTCTCTTGGCTTGTGGAAGGCTATTTCCATTCTCTCGGTGAGAGACTAAACACACTTAGGCATCATGTTTACATGGTGATTACTCATATTTTTCATGCATTACATCCCTTCATTCCACGGTGGTGCATAAAAACAAGGGTGCTCTGGCACAAGCTTCACGCCACAACCTTCACCCGCTTGCCTGTGGTCTCAAGGAACACATCTGAAGCTGCTTTCTCCTTCCCAAGCTTACAAGATGTGCATGTCCTCTCTCCTTCTTCCTCATAAACCCTTGTGCTTTTGGTTCTTTTAGATTCTAAAATCCACTTTTTGTGTCAAGTTGAATTCCAAAATCCACTTCTTCAAGGAGGCTAGATTCTAGAATCCAATTTTGCTCTTGATTTGGATTCTGGAATCCAGATTATCACAAAGTAAGATTTTAGAATCCACTTTGTCTTACAAGCTGGGTTTTGGAACCAAAATTTACTCAAAGCATGGATTTTAAAAATATAACATGCACTTTATGTTTAGTTTTTTACCAACCAATTTCTCTAAACTTTGGATTTTGTTTCACTAAAGAATTTTTACAAGTTTGAATTTTTTACGGAAACAAAAAGGATTTTGGAATCCAAATATTTCTTCCACTTGAGAAGTAGAACGTTATTTTTCACTCTAAAATTTAAAAAAAAAGAAAGAAAAGAGAGTCATTTTTTAGTTAAAAATTCCAATCAACCAACATGATTCTTAAAATTAAAAAAAGGGTCAAAAAATATTTTATTTTTTCTATTTATTGTTGTAGAATATTTTATACTTTTTATTTGTTTTAGGATTTGGAGACAATGTAATAATTTTATAAAAACAAAAAAAAACAAAAGATTCACCTAAAAATTCAAATTTCAAAAAGACATGCTTACCTTGAAGTAGAGTTTACTAAAAAAAAGACATGTTTGTGGTCCAAAAAATACTCTTTGTGCCAATGGAGGGTTTGAAGTTCTTACTATTTGTTCCTTGTCATGAAATTAAACGATAAAAGTACATGCTGCTCTCTACCATGAGCAAGACACAAAAATCTGAGAAAGAAAATCACTATGTTTATTTTGTGCAATGCTTGAATGAGATCAAGGAGACAATACATACCACATACGTGTATTTTGTGCAATGCTTGAATGAGAGGAGACAATACATACCACATACGTGTATTTTCCGGCGAGCTCTCTAGCATGGTGGGAGAGTTTTTTTGCAAATCAAGAGAATCTGGTTGAAGAGTTCAAGGATGACACATTTCAGCTACAACATGCATTTCTGTGGCACAAGAGTGGCCTTAGTGAAAGGAGTGACAATATTGTAGTTGCTGGTTTCAGTGATGTGCCAATTTAAGTTATTATCTCTTGTTCATGGTGGAGAAATAAGGGAAATGTATGTTGGTCCCAGGAGGATCACAAAGCAATGATGAAAATGATATAATCAATTTTGGCTTATAAAAGTCACAAAGGTTTTCAAAGAGCCAGATGTATTGAATGATGTGGAAGTGCATTGGTATCGGACAACTAGAGAAGATCTATTGAAAGCCAAGTACGATCCTAAGATGCTGAAACAAAGCAGAAAGGGAAAGAAAGCAAGAAGTTATCGCCGTGTGGATACACCCAATCTAGAGGATGTAGAAATCCTTGTGTATGGGTTTGATTTAAAAAATTATGGTCACTTACGCAAGACAATCGTAGAGATATTGAAGCAAAAAGTCAAAGATCTCTCTTAGTTGCAAGGAGAAGAATTTGTTTTCTACAATTATTGTAATGTTTTTTGTGCTCAAATTTTAATTCAATGTGAAGGTTTTGGTTTCATCCAAATCAAGTCTTTTTTTGAGAGTTCTCTTGATTTAAGTGATCAAATATATTCTAAAATGTGTGGAAAGATAGTAATATTTATTAAATTTTTATAGCGCACCTACAAAAAAGTGATTTGTTTTAAACAATCTCTAAAAAGTAGTCTTTTTTGAATGTTTTTTTTTTTTGCAGAATGGACTTGAGTTATCATTTGCATGATTTTGTTGTCGTTCTTCATGACTTGCTATTTTTTTCATTTTTTTCATGAGGTGTTATAGGCCCTAAAGGAGGTGTGGATATGGTCACATGTCTTGGGCGACTTGGGCGATGCGGCACATTTCTTGGGTCTCTCACCGGGTGAGGGAGCAGTCAATGTGGGTGGACTTGGCTTCCTCCTAGGCTGTGCGGAGCTATGCCTATAGGTGGTCGACAATGTTGATGGCTTCGGGCAAAGCTTCTCTCTTAGCCCACAAGCGAGGCCTATAGTTGGGTGTTAGCATTGTGTAGTGCAGCATGGAGGTCTTGTTGGCTTTGGAGAAGATTGGCTCAGGCTAGAAGCATGGCTGACTGTGAGGCCGTGATCTACTTGTGTTGGCACTGCATATAATGGGTCATAGAAGTAAGGAGCTCCTTGCATAGATTTGAGAAGCCTCCCACAAAATCTAGGAGGGCATCCTATGAGGAGGGGATACCTTTGGAGAAGGCATGTTGGTAGCAAAAACATATGGCGTGCACCCAACAAAATGTGTCCATGGTATGATGTTGGGATGTGGAAGGTGATGCAGAGGGGGCCTTTGTTGGGGTGAGCTGGCGAGGATGAGGGGAGGGGTTGGCCACTTGGGGTGCTAGGAGAGGAGTGGAGCAAGGTTTCCTCCTCCAGGAACTGGGAGGTCTTGCGAAGCTCCTCCTCTTTGGCATCCTTGCATCATGCTTCTTCTTCCTGAGTTTTAAGGTGTTGGCGCTTGGATGAGGGAGTGGTGGGGGAAGGCTTGGGTTCGGGGATGGTGTGAGGTGGTGGTGTCCCCCCTACAAGCAGATGGGAGTGAACGGTTGTGGATAAGAGAGTGAACAACCATGGATAAGAGTGAGTGAACAATCGTTCTTTCATCCTTAGAGAGAGAATTTTTTTGGGTCACCCTCTTTATAGGTTTTGTACCCTTGGACTAGGTGGTTAGCACCCCATTGGGGGGGGTCTTCGCTTGCAATGGCTACAAGTTGAGTCCACCAATTCGATTTTGGCAAGGTTTGCAACTCTTCTTCGGGCCATGCTGCAACTCAGTTAGGGAGGGACGACTTGACAGTTAGGGGTTGGGGGAATGAGAGGCTTAATAGGGGGAGGGTATATCACTGATGAAATCAGTTGTTGTAGTAGTAATCATGTCCTAGGCACCCTCTTGCACTTTCCATTTTCCCTTATCTAGCAGAGCTTTAGTGGTGACATGTGTGCCCAGCTTTGGCCGCCATTGGAAATGTTGGGGTGGAACAGGCATGTGGGGCAAGATGCTATGCATCCGTCTCTTCAGTATCCCTACTTGCCTATTGCCTTCATAGAACTTCTGGGCTATCTCAGGAGATTCTTTTGCACCCATATATTGGGTGGTTGTGGTTTGAGGACAAGGTGAGGTTTTTTGATGTCTTTGCTTCAGGGATGGCCTCCTTCAGATGTTGTCACTCCCTCATGGGTTTGCGGTTACGTTGTCAGAGGTCATCGTGATGTCTTGGTAGTGTATCTGTGTGTCAGAGCCTTTGGTGTTGTCGAGGCTTGAAAGGTAAGCTGGGATCTCTTTGGGAATCCACATGGTAGTAGCACCCTTGTAGTAACCTTATGCGACGTGAGGACCTTCTTGGGTACACACCACCAGTGTGAGTATTAGTGGGTTGGGTGAATCTCTTTGGTGCCAAGATCATGCTAGAACGGCGTAGGGCGGGACGTGTTGGTAGTTAGTAGTGTTAGCCAAGTTAAGAGAGTTAGCAAGCATCATTGGTGAGGCTTGGCATGTTGTGGAGTTTGTCCTCACTGATGAGGCTTTGTTGGAGACGGGTTCTTTGGTAAAGGATCGTCCTCTTTTTTGGTGGTGAAGAGGATGATATGCCTTATTGTGATGGAATCCGTAGCTCTGGATCTTCCTCTATCATGAGGGCCATAACTTGCCTTGAGGAAAGTTGTAGTGTGGCCATCCTTGCTTCCCAGCCTATGTAACACTTATTGTGGCCCATCCATTTTACCAAGGAGGATTTCTTCTTGCATTGTCCCTGCAAGCATGACATAGAACTTTCTTTCTAGGGGGTTATTCCCATTGTGAAATAGAATTGTAATAACACCTAGGCATTTAACACAATTTGAAGCAATGATAGTGACTATGGTGGCTAGGGTGTGAAGTGAAGAAGGTTGACCTAGAGAGTCCCATGTGTCGTAGGACATTAACTTATGATTACCACCCATGTCTACTAGTGCTAATTTTTGGGTAAAGCTTGTCTGTGTGGTCATTCCTAACCAGGAATGGGCAGTTTTGACTTTTCAGTCCTCTTCTGCTAGGTCCACTACACTTGAGCAATGTTCATAGAGATTTTCTTTCCTCTAAGTTTTGCTTACCTTTGGATTCTTTTTGTGCTGCCTTTTTCATCTCACTCTGTTTTTGTTTTTCCTCCTTTTTGATGTGAATTGCCATCAGGGCATTTTGTGTAAGCGGTTCGTAGTAGCATCATAATTTGCTACCATGAAATAACTCACCTTTTGATGCCGTCGAGTGTTTTGATGCATATAGCACCCTATGGGATTATTTTGGTCATCACTAGGAAGGGTCCTAGTCCTTTGCATTTAAGCTTCTTTTTGTGGTTTTTTGTGCTATAAAGAAAGAACATACCCCCTTATTCATCTCTTTATCTTTGAGCTGGTCTATCAAACCATTGCTTGTGCTTTAATTTTCCTATAATCATACCATACATAGCTCTTAGATGTATTTCATTGAGTTTTATCAAGCTTGAAGAGTCGATCTCTCAAAACATTACTTGTGAACCTTTCTTGTACTATAACCCTTAAGCTTGGCACCAAGAATTCCATCGGCATGACCGCTTTAGTTCCATATATTAAGCTAAAGGGTATGGTCTTAATGGCCACTTTGTATGCCAGCCTAGAGTGCCCCTGGAAACTTTTGGCGACTCGCCTCTACAGTCTTGGTTAAGATGGCACATAGAGTTTTGTTAGTACTTTCTGCTTGGCCATTAGCTTGGAGGTAATGGGGTGAAGATTTACAATGTGTGACCAAGAATTCTTATAGCAAGAATTGTATTACCTCATTTATGAAATGGGTGGCATTGTCTTTGACAAGCTCAAGAGGGGACACCTAAATCGAGTGATTACACACTCATAAAGGAATTTGGCTATGGACCTTGCATCGGCCTTCCTTGTGGGCTAGAGCTTGACCCATTTTGTGTGGTATTCCATTGCTGCTATGATATACCGTGCTTGGGTGTTTGAGATTATCGAGCTAATTGGACCGACGAAATTGATGCCCCATTTCTCGAATGGACATTATGGGATATAGGGGCATCCTATCCTTATTGTGTGGAATCACAGCCCGTTAACATTCATCACATCACTTGACATATTTGGCCGCATATCTAAACAAGATGGGCCACCAAAAGCCTACCAAGGGAATCTTTCAATAAGCAGTGGTATTGGGGCTACAAAGTGTCCACATGCAGTCCTGAAGTGGGCATGTTCCAAAATAGAGACATATTCATCCTCACGGGCCCCTCGTCTCATTATTCCGTCTTTTCCTTGTTTGTACAATTTTCCCATGATTAATTGATACGGGAATACCTTCTTAATAAGGAATCTTGGCGTTTTGATGGGTAGGCCATTAGCTAGAAAATGTGTAACTTCCTCTCCCCATTCAGGAATCAAACATAGTTGGAACCGAGGTGCATCTAGCAAGTCATCATTGAATCCCACCGATAGTTCTCTGCTAGGGATGCGTGACGTGTGGTCAGCCAATAAATGTTGGAAACCTTTACACACCATGATAGTAAAATCAAGCTCCTGCAAAATTAGGAGCCATCTTATGATTATGCCCGTGGTGCAAGGTTTATTCACCAAGTAAAGAAGAGCTTGATGGTCTACGAAGAAAAAGAATTTGGTCTCTAAAAGGTAATGACAAAATTTTTTGACTGTATAGACCATGTCTGACCCTTCTCTTTCTATGGTGGTGTAATTTCGTTCTATTTTGTTTAATTGGCAAAGCTAACAGTTGTCTTCTCTGGGTTGAGCCAATACACAACCAATTGCAAAAGTCAAAGCATCTATCTGGACATGAATTATTTCCTAATTGTGGGATCTCAAAATGGGAGGATTGGCCAATGCTTTCTCGAGGGTATCATACGCTACTTGCTGGCACTCCTCTATCCATTTGAAAATAACCAAGAGCTTGTAAAGGGGGTGAGCTATGTCAGCATACATAAAAATGAATTTTTTGTAATAACCAACATGACCCATAAATCATTGGACTTCCTTAAAGTTGGTAGGGGTGGAAACTCAAGAATTAGTCACACCTACTGTCATCTATGAAAATGCCATGTTTTGAGACAATGTGTTTTAAGATTACTTCATGTGAAACCCAAAACTGGCATTTCAAAGGGTTAAGAGAGATTCTTTAGAGTCGGCATCTCTCTAGCACTTTTCTCAAACACCATAGATGTGATTTCCATGTAGAATTAACACAGAGGTCATCCGTAAAGCCTTCAAGGAATCTTCATAGATACTCCTTATCATTGTAGGCTATGTACATCAGGCGTTGGAAGGTTCTTGGGGCATTGGTCAAACCCAATGACATGACACGGTATGCATATGTGCACCATTCAGTGGCAAAAGCCATTTTATGTTGATCCTTTGGGTCTATTAGCACTTGGTTGTAGCTGGAAAACCCATAAGGAAGCTATAGGCCTCCTTTTGTGTGACACACTCCAGCACATGCTCTGTGAAGGGTAACGGATAGTGATCTCATATCATAGTAGCATTGAAATTTTTGGGTCTATTAGCACTTGGTTGTAGCTAGAGCTATAGGCCTCCTTTTGTGCGACACACTCCAGCACATGCTCTGTGAAGGGTAATGGATAGTGATCTCATATCATAGCAGCATTGAAATTGTTGAGGTCCACACACACTCTCACTTTTCCAATTTTCTTGGGTACTATCACAATGGGTGAGACCCATTCGGTGTGCTCTATTTCGTAGATTAATTTGGCATCTATGAGTCGATCAATCCCTTCATGGACCATCTTGGAGTATTTAGGATTCATATGATATGCTCTTTGCTTTACTAGAATTGCCCCTTCCACCATGGAGATGGTGTGTTTAACCACTTCAAAAGGTACACCTTTCATATCAGTGTATTTCCAGGCAAAGAAATCTTGAAATAGTAGGTCAGTAAGGTCTCTTTATTCTTATGTGGGAGAGGTCTTTCCCAATATAGATAGGTTTCATATTTTCCCCTAGGCCTACTAGGTTGATCTCCCTAACCACATGACCGGACCATCATAAGATGTTCTAGGCTTTCCATCATGGATTCCTTGGGCCTTCTCATATTGAAAAAAATGGTCTCTCACTTTGTAGGCTTTGAAGTGTTCAGAAACCTATTTGGTCTCCTTAGCTTTAGCGCTTTCCACATCCATTATTTTCTTGGCCTCTTGCTCCTCTCGACTTATGCCAACTTTTTGTTTTGTGTTCTATGAGTGGAGTGATAGAATTTTTGGGATTTTTATTGTGAGTTATGTGACTCGCCCCTTTTACTTGTTACCTTGGGAACTCATCGAGCCCCTTTTGCTAGACTTGGCAAAAGTCAAAATGTACATTAACGGCCTCTACATATCTCAGCTAGTGCTCTTCGGATTCTATTAGGAAGATGTAAGCTTCCTTTCCCTTGAAACCGCTTGTCTACGGGTCTTATGGGTGGATTTCACCCATAACACCCTTACTTCTTTGATGCTCATGGGTTCATAGTTCGTAGTGTCAACAGGCATGTATGCGGCACTCATCATATAGAGAGATGTGATTTCTTACCATCTACTATGGCAAATCTTGTACCTATTTGTTTTGGAACTATATCCATGGTGGTGGCAAGGATGTACATCCAATTCTCATAGTCTTCTAACTTTGGGAGAGATGTGAATTCCATGCTATCTCTTTCATCTTCCAACCTTTTGTGACATGTTTGGCACAAGCCTACTATTGTAGACCTATCAGTAGTTCACTAAATCTTCTGCCAGTCCCCCACTCATTGGATGGATCTTCCAAGAGCATAGGTTCACCTTTAGTGTTTAGTATTTTTTCCAAATGTAGATGTGATCTATGTTCCAATCATGCCACCTCCATGTAGTTACCAGCTGTCTCCTCACTTTCTGTACACACTGAAATCATATTCACATTAACAGCTTCTATTTTTAGATTTTTTTTCTTTTCCCTTTTTGCTCTTTCTGAAATCCTACCCCACTTCCCATTTGTGATCCTGACTGGACTTGGATTCTACTCCTTGGTCTCTTTCCGGATGATCTTGACGCACTTGTCCTTTTCAGGTCTCTTCCTATTTTGGCATCCTTCCATGATAAGGCTTCAACCTATATCCATTCACCAGTTTTGTTAACCTTTCTCCATCCACGCTTGCTAGCCTATATCCATTCACCAATTTCTTTAACTTTTCTCCATCCAGGCTTGCTAGTTCGAAGCTTCCCATTACCATTTTCCAGACAATTCTGAATGGGCCTATCCATCGCATCTTCAACTTTCCTGGGTGAGGTCCCATTCTCAAGACGAATAGCATGACTATGTCTCCTTCCTCAAAGATATTGAATTTTGTGTTGCTATCCACCTGGAGCTTTCTTCTTTTCTGCACAATCTTGGTTGTCCATGCACTATGTAGTCTTTTTTTATCTAGTTTGAGAAGTTGCTCGATTTTGTGAACTTTTGATTCTTTCAAAGAGTCTTTCTGCCGCCACAACTTTCTGAGTCTTCCAGAGAGTCTTTATGCCACGACTTTGTGTGAGGAACTCCATGGGCACTCTACTACTTCCAGTCCATACACCATGCTGAATGGCATAAGTATTGTTGCATTCTTGTAAGCTGTTCTAAATGCCCATAATACAAAGTTCAGCTTTGTGTCCCAATCTATCTTGTTTTCATTGATTGTCTTTGTGAGATCCCTGTTCCCCACCGATCAACGGATTCGGGGTACTAGCAGCGGAAGTAGCACATCATGCGTGGGTAGGGGTCTCACACTCGGGGCCTCGCCCACGGATATCCGGACAAGAGACTAATCCGTCGGTTTGTCCAAAACCGAAACTGGAAAAACTTCCTTTACTCGGAAAGCATGGGCGATTCCACCAGGATAACTCTTTACTCTAACGTAGTCAAGATCATTACGGATCAACTGATCTGACTGCACCTTTAACGGTACTTGGTCAAATCAAGGTAGAAACTTGCACTTGGATCATTGGGATCAACGCTTTTTTCCCCATCAAGAGGCACAGCCGTTGATTCCTATCCATAGAACAATTTCTATCCGGGATTTACTTTATCTATCGTAAAAACAAGTTGAGTCTCGATTTATGGATCCATCAGTCCAGCCTAACCCCATCCGATCCCATGGGTTAGCCAACCGCCCAACCACTGTAGTGATGGGATCCAATTTGGAATTCGGTTAGGTTTTGTCCCGGGTACCAAGGAAAAGAGTTCCAAGGCCCCCTAGCCGGAATTTCATGCAAACATAAAACTAGCCACACCACTTACACACCCAATATGAAAATTGCCTTTTTCTTAGCATCAGCTAACTTTAAAACAATCCTTTAATGAAACCATAGTACCACTAATCACAATCTCCCAATTTATCCAGTTGATTCATAATTTTCCATCATTCCTTCATCAGAGTATCTATGGCATCATTGGCAACTAAAACGCTCACCACCTGTCCACACAGAGGCCGTTTCCATAGTTCCTAGCCCATAATACTCGGCAATATAATCACTTATCAAGATGGACTCTCGTTGAAGATCAGCAAGATCAACCAACAGATCCATATAAAAGAGCCATGGACTCATCCGTTGAGGACCAGCAAGGTCAGTCAACCAGATCCATGCCCGGTTTCACAAAACAACTCTTACTCCTTGTTCCAATATCTTCCTCGACGCACGCGTGGGTATCCTAGGCGACCCAGAGCCCGAGCACCGTATGGTCAGCACCCTCTAGGATCCTTCGCAGGTGACCTAGCGCTTCACTCATAGGCCGCTTCCTTGGTCCCTCATCCACCGTACCGGAAGCTCACCATTTTAATCGAACCGAGGCTGGTCAAGACCTCGGTCGACCTTGCTACGCGAGACATCCTCCATTGACTCTCCGTCAGCAGTTGCAACTTTATCAGTTAGGTCTCCACGACCTTAATCACAAGACGGTCAAAATGCTTCCCCGGCATTCTTGACATAAAACAGCCATTTACAAACAGCATTTACAAACAGTTTACAAATACAGTTTCTATATTAACTCTCATTTTTCCACATTATCCCTCATTAATCCACATTACTTATTCCACATTCCATGTATATGTGTACTCATCCAATCACCTCCTTTTCCATCTCTTCACTTCAGATTCCTTCACATCACATATCATATATTCACATCCATATCCACATCCATACATCCACATCCACATCCACATTCACATCCATACATCCACATCTACATGCTTATCTCCATTTTCACATCCTCATTTATACATCCACATCCCATATCCACATTCATACATACACATCCATATATCCACATCTACATCCACATACATACATACATCCACATCCACATTCCACATTCACATCTATACATCCACATCTACATTCACATTCACATACATCCACATCCACATTCCCATACATCCACATCTATACATCCACATTCCACATTCACATCTACATTCACATACATGCATCCACATCCACATTTCCATTCACATCTATACATCCACATCCATTCACATCTACACATCCACATTTACATCTATGCATATACATCTTCATGCATATATCCATTTTCATGTTCATACATCCACACTCCCATCTCCATATCCACACATCCACATACATACATCTTTTCACATTCCCATTTATATAACCCCATATACTTTCACATCTAATCTTTTACATCACATCCATTCTCGCCCTATCACAACCCATATACATCTTATCCTATCACATACACTTCTTACCTCATCCCCCCATACACATCTTAATTCATCTTATCACATCCTAACTTATTTCATAAGCATCTTATCACCTCTTATCACACCTCTTATCACATCCTATCACATTTCATATCTTTTTTTTTTTTTAAAAGAGAATTCTTTTATTTGATATAAGATTTCTCTACACATTTATTTATACATAAATTCCATTTAAGGAGACTAACACTTTCGAAATTAAAATCAATCTTTTATGCATCTTCTTATGCATGATTTCAATTTGGTAGGGAATTATACTTTTAGAATAAAAGAATTTCTCTTATGCATCTAAGTTAAGCATAAAATCCATTTATGAGGAAAATCATACTTTTAGTATAAAAAGAATATCTTTTATGCATACCTATATGCATGAAATCCAATATGATAAAAGTAACACTTTTGATATAAAATTTTTTCCTTTATGCATACTTCTATGCATGAAAATTAAAAATGATAAAAGTAACACTTTTGATATAAAAATTTTCCTTTATGCATACTTCTATGTATGAAATAAAAATGATAAAAGTAACACTTTTGATATAAAAATTTATCCATTATGCATACTTCTATGCATGAAAATAAAAATGGTAAAAATAACACTTTTGATATAAAAATTTATCCTTTATGCATACTTCTATGCATGAAAGTAAAAATGATAAAAGTAACACTTTTGATATAAAAATTTATCCATTATGCATACTTCTATGCATGAAAATAAAAATGGTAAAAATAACACTTTTGATATAAAAATTTATCCTTTATGCATAATATTAAAATTCAATTTCTCCATGATTATAATGAAATTCTTTCAATTAATCTAGGATGATGATTCCTAGAATATGGTAGGAAGTCCTCTTTTTATGCTTTGAATGAAAAATTTTTATGCATAATTTTTATAAAAATTTTGCCATAGCTCCGCTGCTATGACTCATAAATCTCAATTTTTTTAAGGGATAAAGCTTATCATTAAGAAAATAATTAAAATGATTCTCTAATTGGATCCTTAATCCATAATGGATTGAATCATCAATATACATAAACTAAAAGCATAAGAAAAAGCCATTAATTTGGCCTCAAGCATAGCTTTATCTTGGGTTAAGGAAAAGCTTTATGAAAAGCTTGATTTGGATTGAGAATGGGTCATGAGTATGACCATTTCTTGAGTGAGAGAGAGAATTTACATAAGAATCATTAGAATTTAAACATAAATGCAAATTAACTTCAATAGCATTTATTAAATTATGTAACTCTTCACTACTATTCAAACTTCAATAGCATTTAAAAAAAACCATACCAATTAAACTTCTCAAGCTTGAGAGGGGTTGAGAAGAGAGAACATTGAGAAATTATAGAAAGATGAATATTCACTAATTACCTTACAACTTGCTTGATTCTTTGTTCACGGTAGAGGCCCCCAACCAATCAATTGGTTAAGTATGTTGATGGAGCCACTAATGGGGATTGAAGAAAGAGGGAAGCTCCAAAAACTAGTGAATTATTAAATGAATTCACAGTTCTTGGCTTAGGTGGAGTAGAGTAACGATGCATAAACATTATATATTTTTCAACAAGGGTGAGGCTTCTATTTATAGGAAAAATTGAGCTCCTAACCAAACAAACTGATTCTAGAATTTTCTAAATCAGTTTGGTCAATATTTGACCATTTTTAGGTCAGTTAAGCTAACTTTTTGGAACTAGACTTGAATGAGGAGAGAGGAGAGATGAAATATCTCAATTTTTATGAGTTTAAAACTCATTCAAGCATGTGAAATATGCACCTCCTTTAAAGAACTCCCCTTCCTTACATATGTCATATTTTTAATATTGCTCATAGTTTTTTACTAATAAACCTTGTACATTTTCAACTCTTCATCTTATGTGAAATATGCACCTCCTTTAAAGAACTCCCCTTCCTTACATATGTCATACTTTTAATATTGCTCATAATTTTTTAATTAATAAACCTTGTACATTTTCAACTCTTCATCTTATGTGAAATATGCACCTCCTTTAAAGAACTCCTCTTCCTTACATATGTCATACTTTTAATATTGCTCATAGTTTTTTTACTAATAAACCTTGTACATTTTCAACTCTTCACCTCATGTGAGCATTTACTCAATTTTGGGTATTTTCTTTTTACAAGGTGGATTTATCTCCTTCCTACACATGGATTGATGCTATTGGTCCATAGGAACCTTAATTGGACGATAGTCTAAAGATTTTTGAAAATCTAGACCCTTAGGCTAAGGTTCTTTATAGCTATTTTCAATTAATTCCAATTGCACATTGGAAAATTCTTTTTGAATTTCTGTTTCAGGGGAACTCATTTAAATTAGAAGAGATATTTTTCTATCCAAAAATATTCAAAATCTGAATATTCTCTCTCTAGAATATTTTTCTCTCTCTAAGCTAAAACAGATAGAAACAAGGTCTTTATATTTCTGAAGAGGGATTGATTACAGGGAAAGATACTAGACATCAAAAAAGGGGGTGGGGGAGGAATCTTACATTCTACCCCACTTAAAAAAATGCGAGATGTCCTCATCTCGCAAACTGGGATAATTTCGCAAGATGCACGAATATGAGACTTAGAGAAAAATTTTAATCAAGATTAACCACCAAGATAAGTCTTAAAGAGAGCAAGATTCAAAATATGAACAAGATTTAAACTTTATTCATTCTCGGAACTTATACAGTAAGGATAGAGGAACTCTTTACACTTCCATAAGCCCGTCCATCATATGGTCACAAAAGCAGTCCTCACAAGCTGCACAAGTATAAGGTAACTCATCTATGGGAATGATTCTGTGGGTTATTGCTGCGCCTATCTCAGTGGTATGAGGTGTTCTAAGAAAAGGACCTCTGAGAGGCAAGCCAAAAACGGGGTAAAGGCATATCTTCTCATGAGGAAGAAAACACGCCAGTAAGAAGACCCGCTCAGAAAACCCAGGATGCCTTGATCTCATGACGCAGTAGTATCGAGGACCCAAACCCAAAGCTTCAATAACCATGGCCAAGCGGACATTGTTACGAAAGTGCTGCTGACCCCAGGGTGTTACCCTAGTTATGTCTTGATAGGTCCGCCATTTTGTCTGCGCTACAGAAGTTCCCAAGTGAGGGAAAAGTGAGCGCTCATACTGCTCTATAAAATCTTTCTTCACAGACTCCCTTGCGTCTTGAAGGTGAGAAATCATCATGGATAAAACTAATTCTTGTTGCCAAGCCATGAAGGAGATTAAGAAAGAAAGGAGATCGATGGAAGTAAGATTACTGTGAACGACAAGTAAAAGTTACGACTTATATAAGGGAAGGAGCTAGCGTAACTTAGAAGCCAACGGTAACTTGCCACTGAAGTTTTACCGTCTTTCCATGATTTGGGTTTGGCACATTTTTCTATAGAAGGCATTCAAACTTTGAGATGAGGAGATAAAAGAAGTTCGTAAGCTAAATCACCTACTTTCTTTGGTCCACAATATCTGGGAGATAACTTCTTCCCAAGAGATAAAGAACTTCTTTTGGGCCGTACTCGAATGAAGACCAAAACCTTGATATCCAAAACATCGATTCTCACTTCTGAACTCATTGTTCTGAATCTTAAAACAGGTGGGACTCTTGAGAAGTATTCAGGAAAAAGGTTCTTCCTTTTTTAAACAGAATCTTTCTTTTATTTTAGAGAGAGAATAATTATAAGATCAGAAAGGGAGATTCTTACTCCTGTATACCTCTAAGGCTGGGGGAGAATCTTACATTCTACCCCACTTGAAAAGTGCGAGATGTCCTCATCTCGCAAGGTAGAGGACAACTCTTTTTCTTAAGATCCAATTTATTCTGGGGTTCCTTATATTCTGGTCAACCCAACAGAATACGGGGATAATTATCCCTTATATAGAACTCATCATTAAATAACAATTCATTCAGATCATATCATTCATATCTTTAACACGATAATGGTCCATTAGTCTGAAAATTTTCCTTCTGAACATTCCTCCACAGGAATTTTAGTTAAGCAAGTTCTCAATTTGTCATCCCTTAACTTAATCTACCGTCTCAAGTGTTAACAGTAGCAATCTGACAGCACAATCCACTAATCTCATAGTGATTTGCTGAAATCATTATCATCATTCCAGTTATGAATATCATCACTGGGACTCGTCCCATTCATCCTCATTGTGGTTTCGCTCAGCTTATTACATTTCAACTAAATTTCGAAAATCGTCATTTTTCAATCAGAATCCAATTCAATTCATCAATTCTCAAACAGAATTAAAAATCATATCAACCACATTCGAAATCATCATCTGGATAGCATTAACGCTTATAATTTCAAGTCTTAGATTTACTCGTATATACTATCGGTAAAGAGCTGCAGTTATACCCTCGGTATATACGGATAGTCATGATACTCGAAACTATAAGGTAAATACCATCATGTCTAGGTCTCAAGCAAGTCAGGGTTCCATACAATTGCGGTACTTCCAATTGAAGACCCAATTACTAATTTACGAATTTCAATTTGAATTAACAATTTGTATGAATTATATCAAACAATTACAACCTTTTTGTGTGTCTTGATAAACTTTTGACATAATTTGCTCCTCAGTTGATCTTATTGGAGATCTATGACTTAAGTCTGATAAATAGATTTTTCTTTATCCGATCGTCCGAAAAAAAAACATTTGTATATTTATATACAAGTTGCAATAATTACATAGAGTGGTTCGGCTCCAAAATTCAAAATCTCTTCGAGAGACGTATAAGACGACGGTACTGGGCCATAGTCATGCCCTGTTACATAAGTTCTCTAACTGCGAAGGAAATTATTATTTTCTCCTTAGGGATAAATCGACTAAGGAGTCTATAAATTTGACATGAAAGTCTGAAATTTCGAGGTGTCGAATGATATAGAATGACACCACGCACCATTTTCAGCTTTAACAGGATCATAGTCAATGAGAGATTCTGCCACAGCATTGTACGGCGGTTGCAATGAGCGTGGACATATTGCCCTGCAACCCACTTATGTTGTATTCTCTCCACTGGGGTAGGAAAATATAAATCCTTGAAATGGCGTGCAAGTCTTACTCGGCTTGTTTGAGTTGAAGCGGAAGAGATGAGATGCTCGAAGGCAAATGCAATCATATCTTGAGACTGGGTGAGGTCGGGAATACCAGATAAATGTGGAACTTCCATCTATAAAAACAATTTCTTTGATTAAAATTTCTTCATTAAAGAAGCTTACGGGATGAAAATACATTATGAAAATGCTGTTTCTGAATTCTTATTACCAATTTCAGATAAGAATTTAATTATCTTTATTAGCTTTCAAAAGCGACTCTGATACCAACTGTGAGATCCCTGTTCCCCACCGATCAACGGATTCGGGGTACTAGCAGCGGAAGTAGCACATCATGCGTGGGTAGGGGTCTCACACTCGGGGCCTCGCCCACGGATATCCGGACAAGAGACTAATCCGTCGGTTTGTCCAAAACCGAAACTGGAAAAACTTCCTTTACTCGGAAAGCATGGGCGATTCCACCAGGATAACTCTTTACTCTAACGTAGTCAAGATCATTACGGATCAACTGATCTGACTGCACCTTTAACGGTACTTGGTCAAATCAAGGTAGAAACTTGCACTTGGATCATTGGGATCAACGCTTTTTTCCCCATCAAGAGGCACAGCCGTTGATTCCTATCCATAGAACAATTTCTATCCGGGATTTACTTTATCTATCGTAAAAACAAGTTGAGTCTCGATTTATGGATCCATCAGTCCAGCCTAACCCCATCCGATCCCATGGGTTAGCCAACCGCCCAACCACTGTAGTGATGGGATCCAATTTGGAATTTGGTTAGGTTTTGTCCCGGGTACCAAGGAAAAGAGTTCCAAGGCTCCCTAGCCGGAATTTCATGCAAACATAAAACTAGCCACACCACTTACACACCCAATATGAAAATTGCCTTTTTCTTAGCATCAGCTAACTTTAAAACAATCCTTTAATGAAACCATAGTACCACTGATCACAATCTCCCAATTTATCCAGTTGATTCATAATTTCCCATCATTCCTTCATCAGAGTATCTATGGCATCATTGGCAACTAGAACGCTCACCACCTGTCCACACAGAGGCCGTTTCCATAGTTCCTAGCCCATAATACTCGGCAATATAATCACTTATCAAGATGGACTCTCATTGAAGATCAGCAAGATCAACCAACAGATCCATATAAAAGAGCCATGGACTCATCCGTTGAGGACCAGCAAGGTCAGTCAACCAGATCCATGCCTGGTTTCACAAAACAACTCTTACTCCTTGTTCCAATATCTTCCTCGACGCACGCGTGGGTATCCTAGGCGACCCAGAGCCCGAGCACCGTATGGTCAGCACCCTCTAGGATCCTTCGCAGGTGACCTAGCGCTTCACTCATAGGCCGCTTCCTTGGTCCCTCATCCACCGTACCGGAAGCTCACCATTTTAATCGAACCGAGGCTGGTCAAGACCTCGGTCGACCTTGCTACGCGAGACATCCTCCATTGACTCTCCGTCAGCAGTTGCAACTTTATCAGCTAGGTCTCCACGACCTTAATCACAAGACGGTCAAAATGCTTCCCCAGCATTCTTGACATAAAACAGCCATTTACAAACAGCATTTACAAACAGTTTACAAATACAGTTTCTATATTAACTCTCATTTTTCCACATTATCCCTCATTAATCCACATTACTTATTCCACATTCCATGTATATGTGTACTCATCCAATCACCTCCTTTTCCATCTCTTCACTTCAGATTCCTTCACATCACATATCATATATTCACATCCATATCCACATCCATACATCTACATCCACATCCACATTCACATCCATACATCCACATCTACATGCTTATCTCCATTTTCACATCCTCATTTATACATCCACATCCCATATCCACATTCATACATACACATCCATATATCCACATCTGCATCCACATACATACATACATCCACATCCACATTCCACATTCACATCTATACATCCACATCTACATTCACATTCACATACATCCACACCCACATTCCCATACATCCACATCTATACATCCACATTCCACATTCACATCTACATTCACATACATGCATCCACATCCACATTTCCATTCACATCTATACATCCACATCCATTCACATCTATACATCCACATCTACATCCACATTTACATCTATGCATATACATCTTCATGCATATATCCATTTTCATGTTCATACATCCACACTCCCATCTCCATATCCACACATCCACATACATACATCTTTTCACATTCCCATTTATATAACCCCATATACTTTCACATCTAATCTTTTACATCACATCCATTCTCGCCCTATCACAACCCATATACATCTTATCCTATCACATACACTTCTTACCTCATCCCCCCATACACATCTTAATTCATCTTATCACATCCTAACTTATTTCATAAGCATCTTATCACCTCTTATCACACCTCTTATCACATCCTATCACATTTCATATCTCTTTTTTTTTTTTTAAAGAGAATTCTTTTATTTGATATAAGATTTCTCTACACATTTATTTATACATAAATTCCATTTAAGGAGACTAACACTTTCGAAATTAAAATCAATCTTTTATGCATCTTCTTATGCATGATTTCAATTTGGTAGGGAATTATACTTTTAGAATAAAAGAATTTCTCTTATGCATCTAAGTTAAGCATAAAATCCATTTATGAGGAATTTCATACTTTTAGTATAAAAAGAATATCTTTTATGCATACCTATATGCATGAAATCCAATATGATAAAAGTAACACTTTTGATATAAAATTTTTTTCCTTTATGCATACTTCTATGCATAAAAATTAAAAATGATAAAAGTAACACTTTTGATATAAAAATTTTCCTTTATACATACTTCTATGTATGAAATAAAAATGATAAAAGTAACACTTTTGATATAAAAATTTATCCATTATGCATACTTCTATGCATGAAAATAAAAATGGTAAAAATAACACTTTTGATATAAAAATTTATCCTTTATGCATACTTCTATGCATGAAAGTAAAAATGATAAAAGTAACACTTTTGATATAAAAATTTATCCATTATGCATACTTCTATGCATGAAAATAAAAATGGTAAAAATAACACTTTTGATATAAAAATTTATCCTTTATGCATAATATTAAAATTCAATTTTTTCATGATTATAATGAAATTCTTTCAATTAATCTAGGATGATGATTCCTAGAATATGGTAGGAAGTCCTCTTTTTATGCTTTGAATGAAAAATTTTTATGCATAATTTTTATAAAAATTTTGCCATAGCTCCGCTGCTATGATTGATAAATCTCAATTTTTCTAAGGAATAAAGCTTATCATTAAGGAAATAATTAAAATGATTCTCTAATTGGATCCTTAATCCATAATGGATTGAATCATCAATATACATAAACTAAAAGCATAAGAAAAAGCCATTAATTTGGCCTCAAGCATAGCTTTATCTTGGGTTAAGGAAAAGCTTTATGAAAAGCTTGATTTGGATTGAGAATGGGTCATGAGTATGACCATTTCTTGAGTGAGAGAGAGAATTTACATAAGAATCATTAGAATTTAAACATAAATGCAAATTAACTTCAATAGCATTTATTAAATTATGTAACTCTTCACTACTATTCAAACTTCAATAGCATTTAAAAAAAACCATACCAATTAAACTTCTCAAGCTTGAGAGGGGTTGAGAAGAGAGAACATTGAGAAATTATAGAAAGATGAATATTCACTAATTACCTTACAACTTGCTTGATTCTTTGTTCACGGTAGAGGCCCCCAACCAATCAATTGGTTAAGTATGTTGATGGAGCCACTAATGGGGATTGAAGAAAGAGGGAAGCTCCAAAAACTAGTGAATTATTAAATGAATTCACAGTTCTTGGCTTAGGTGGAGTAGAGTAACGATGCATAAACATTATATATTTTTCAACAAGGGTGAGGCTTCTATTTATAGGAAAAATTGAGCTCCTAACCAAACAAACTGATTCTAGAATTTTCTAAATCAGTTTGGTCAATATTTGACCATTTTTAGGTCAGTTAAGCTAACTTTTTGGAACTAGACTTGAATGAAGAGAGAGGAGAGATGAAATATCTCAATTTTTATGAGTTTAAAACTCATTCAAGCATGTGAAATATGCACCTCCTTTAAAGAACTCCCCTTCCTTACATATGTCATATTTTTAATATTGCTCATAGTTTTTTACTAATAAACCTTGTACATTTTCAACTCTTCATCTTATGTGAAATATGCACCTCCTTTAAAGAACTCCCCTTCCTTACATATGTCATACTTTTAATATTGCTCATAATTTTTTATTAATAAACCTTGTACATTTTCAACTCTTCATCTTATGTGAAATATGCACCTCCTTTAAAGAACTCCTCTTCCTTACATATGTCATACTTTTAATATTGCTCATAGTTTTTTTACTAATAAACCTTGTACATTTTCAACTCTTCACCTCATGTGAGCATTTACTCAATTTTGGGTATTTTCTTTTTACAAGGTGGATTTATCTCCCCCCTACACATGGATTGATGCTATTGGTCCATAGGAACCTTAATTGGACGATAGTCTAAAGATTTCTGAAAATCTAGACCCTTAGGCTAAGGTTCTTTATAGCTATTTTCAATTAATTCCAATTGCACATTGGAAAATTCTTTTTGAATTTCTGTTTCAGGGGAACTCATCTGAATTAGAAGAGATATTTTTCTATCCAAAAATATTCAAAATCTGAATATTCTCTCTCTAGAATATTTTTCTCTCTCTAGGCTAAAACAGATAGAAACAAGGTCTTTATATTTCTGAAGAGGGATTGATTACAGGGAAAGATACTAGACATCAAAAAAGGGGGTGGGGGAGGAATCTTACAGTCTTGACCAAAATTCCTTTCAGGATTATGTTCACGGATTTTGCCTAGCCATTAGCCTATGCTTAGTAGACTGTTAATTTCTTGTGTATAATCGTGTGTTGCTCTATCATCTTCTTGATCACTTCATTTAGGACGTGGCTTCCACCACTGACTATCTCAATCAGGCATCCAAATCTTATTATAATAGTTTTGTAGAGAAATTGAAGATGCCTTACAGTCTTTCAAAGTGTTTACTTCTACCTTTGAATTTGAGTTCCTTTTTGTGGTTTTGTGTGCTATAGAGGAGGACCATATCGCCCTCACTCATTGCCTTATCTTTGAGTTGGTCATAAAAAAACCACTATTTACACCTTAGCTTTTCCACATCATATTGTACATGGCTCAAAGGCGTGTTTCATCAAGCGTTTAAAGTTCAAAAAGGCGATAGCTGAGGAGATTTATTGTGAGTTTCTCTTGTACCACAATTCTTAAGCTAGGTACGAAGAACTCCATAGGCATGACCGCTTTAGTACCATAGGTTAAACTAAAGGGTGTTGCATTTATGGTTGTCTTGTATAGTGTACGATATGCCCAAAGTACGAAGAACTCCATAGGCATGACCGCTTTAGTACCATAGGTTAAACTGAAGGGTGTTGCATTTATGGTTGTCTTGTATAGTGTGCGATATGCCCAAAGTGCAATGGTGGGTAACTTGTATTCCCAATCATTACAGCTAGCTTTAACTGTTTTGGTCAAGATGGCACAAAGGACTTTATTTGTGCTTTTGTCTTGGCCATTGGCTTGGGGATAGTAGGGGGAGAATTTCCTATGGGTGACTAGGAATTCTTGTAACAAGAATTATATCACTTGATTGATGAAGTGTATGCCATTGTCACTCACTAGCTCAAGAGGGAACCCAAAGTGAGTGATCATTGATTCATAAAGGAATTTAGCTGTGGATCTTGCGTCAGCCTTATACAGGTAACCCTAGCTTCAACCCATTTAGTGCAATAGTCCGTGGGCCGTTATGATGTATCACGTTTGAGTGTATCGAGCTGCCAGACTAATGGGTCCTATGAAATCAATGCCCCACTTCTCAAATGGTTGTAAGGACACAACCAGGTTTAGGGGCATTTTATCCTTAGATCATGGGATTGTCACTCGTTCATTGGCATTCATCACATCGTTTGATATACTCTATTGCATTTGCCATTAAGGTGGGCCACCATAGTCCCGTTATGAGGACTTAGTGAGTAGTGCGAAGTGTCCACCAACACTAGTAGAGTGGACCTACTCCAGAAGGAAGACATGTTTATCTTCACGGACATAACGTGTTATGATTCCGTCTTTCCCTTGCCTGTAGAGTTGCCCTGTAATCAACTAGTAAGGGGAAACCTTTTTAATGAGGTGCCTTGCTCAATCTTTGTTGAGGAGTGGGTCAATGGGTAGGCTGTTGGCAATAAGGAAGTGTGCAATTTCCTCTCCCCATCTAGGAATTAAGCATAGTTGGAACAAGGCGACATCCGAAAAGTCATCATCGACACCGATGGCTCACCATTGGGGATGTGTGACATATGATCGGCCAAAACATGAAATATGATGTCCCAATTAGGGGTCCTCAATATGGGAGCACTTGTGCGCCAAGGCTATTATACGCATGTTGGCACTCTTATGTCTATTAAAAAATGATTAGAAGTCACAGAAGGGATGAGCAATGTCAGCGTACATGAAGATGAAATGTCAATAATACCCGACATGTCCATGAAGCACTGGACTCCTTTGAAATTGGTCACTGTGGTGGTAGCTTAATAACGAGTCGGTAACTTACTGTCATCTATGGAGATTCCTTGTTTTGAGACAATGTGTCCCAAGATTACTCTGTGTGCTGAACCCGAAATTGGCATTTAATAGGATTGAGAGAGATTCGGTAGAGAGTCGGCATCTCTCTAGCACTTTCTGTAAACACTCTAAGTGTGCTTTCCATAAGTAAAGATAACACAGAGGTCATCCATGAAGACTTCAAGGAATTTTCGAAGATATTCCTTATATTCCATGCACATTAGGTACTAGAAAGGTGCTTGGGGCATTAGTTAGCCCAAATGGCATAACACGGTATGCATACGTGCCCCATTCCACAAAGGCTATTTTATGTTGATCCGTTGGGTCAATCAACACTTGATTGTATCCAGAGAATCCGTCAAGGAAGTTATAGGCTTCCTTTCTTGCAACTCTCTCAAGCACATGCTCAGTGAAGGGTAATGGATAGTGATCCCGTATTATAGCAGCGTTGACCTTTTTGAGGTCTACGCACACTCACACTTTTCCATTCTTTTTGGGCACTATCACTATGGGTGAAACCCATTCTATGTGCTCTATCTCATAGATGATCCGTTGTTTATAAGTCTTTCTATCTCCTCCCAAACCATCTTGGAGTATTTGGGGTTCATAGGGTATGCCCTTTGCTTTACTGGTGGTCTCACCCCCTCTACCATGGGAATGGTATGTTTGACCACTTCTGGAGGTACACCCTTCATGTTTGTGTACTTCCATGCAGAGCAATCTTGAAATTCTATCGACCAGGTATTTTTCTTCTTCAGCTGAGAGGTCTTCCCCTATGTAGATGGGCCTTGGATCCTCACCTAGGCTAGCCAGGTTAATTCTTTAACTTTGGTTGGACCATCATAAGAGGTCTTTGGCTCTCCATCATGGGTTCTTTGAGTCGAGTCATATTGTACAAAATGATCAGGCATCTTGAAGGTCCTGAAGCACTTGGGTAGTTGTTTTAGACCCCTCAGCTTAGCGCTTTCTTCTTCTATCAGTTTTTTGGCTTCCTTTTCTACAAGCGCTAACTTTTTGTTGCATTCTTGGTGTGTGGAGCGGCAAAGATTTTGGGGTTGAGGTAGGGAATCAATTGGTTCCTATATTTTGGAGGTGACAGTATTGACTAGAATGGAGACATTGGTGAGCTTCTTTTTCCTAAATTGGCTGAAGTATGTGTGCACATTGACAGCCCCTACATATTTTAGCCAATGTGTTTCCAAGTCGGTAGGGAAGACATACGTCTCTTTTTCGAAAAAACCATTGGGTTTGTGAGTTTTGTATAGATGGTTCCGTGTACTGGTTCCTCTCCCTATTGTCATTCCTAGGCTCATGACTTGACTTCAGGCTTACATGTGGTGCTTAGCATGTAGAGAGACGTGATTTCTTGCCCATCAGCTATAGTAGCGAACCAAGTTCCTATGCGTCTTGGAAGTATGTCCAAGATAGCAAGGATATGCATCCAACTCTTAGAGTCTTCTGGCTCTGGGAGAGGTGAAAATTCCTTCTATCCCTCTCTTCAGCGATCGTCTTATGGCATGTTCGGCATAAGTGGACTACAATGGATTGGGTTTTTGTTACCGAATCCTCTGCAAAGGGTCGGCCACTCGTGGGATGGACTTTCCAAGTGCGCAGAGGTTGACCTTTATTGTTTAGTCTTTCTTCCAGATATAGATATGATCCGTGTCCCAGTAATGGATCATTTTGATCTCTCTCAACATGAAGGGACGTCCTAGGATGCAATCATATGAAACAGGCTACTGGTTGAAGTTCATCACCACGAAGGTGTGTCGAAAGTTGGTCCTGAGGATCTTGATCCTCAAATCCCTTAAGAGGCCTATGGGCCTTACAGTGGCTCCATCACCATGGTAGGTGCTCCCCATTTCTCCCAGCATTGTTTAGTAACAATGCTCACTCCCGCTCCTCCATCTAGGATGGTGGTGACTTGAAGACCATCAAAGGTTATAGGTAGTGTTGCGTTGAGTTCATCTCCTTTGAAGTATTGCCCTAGTTTGTTGACTCAAACAGTGTGGTGGCGCTAGTGATTCCACGGGGCTCTATGAATTCATCCTCATTTGTCTTGTTAGAGTTTCTAGCTCTATGGCCTCTTGCATTCTTGGTCCTAGGTGTCCTTCCATCCAATCCTTCAAATCTTTCCATGAGATTGGGCTACCTTGGAGTAAGGTGCAAATGGGGATTTGGATTTGAGAAGATAGGAAGGAGAGATCTGCGGAGAGATCTGCAATGTCTCTAGGAACAGATGTAGTTTCTTAAGCTAGATCACCCTTATCCATGTTGAAGCTCTTGTGGGTGTAGGGTATCGAAACTTGGACTTGTGTGTCAGTTCTTTTTGGGCAGTCATCTCCTAAGTTTTTGATATATCCCACAACCGGGTTTCCCTGGTAGGGGGTATCCATAGCTGTTGGTGCTACCACTCAAGGAGATTTCTCATAGGGGTACTTGATCATGGAAACCCCTGTTATGGTCCTAATCTTCCTTAGTCGGTCTTATGTCAAAGATCAAGGAACATGCTTCAAGGTATACCGTTTGGGGCTCATCCTCCAATTGAGCTTGACAGTCCCTAACCAATTCTTGAGCTGCCTTTAGCCTTTCCTTTTCTTCAATAGGGTTAGGATATTTAGATAACATTTGGGGCAACTATTTAGGGTCTATCTGTGAGAGGGGCTGAAGGTAGTACTTTCTCCCCTTTAGATAAGGAGGTCAATTCACTGGTGGTTGTTCCATCTTCGGACCCTATCTTTATGACCACACGGCTATCCCCCTTGGCTATCTTTGTGGCCTCTTCTTTCGGGAGCACCTTGTTACGCATGCTTGTTCTAGGAATTCCTTTTGGGATAGAACTTTTGCATGTCGGGGGTATCCATGATTTTGTGAGGTTGACGCCTCAGCTATAGCAGCATGAGCTCTGCCCTTCTTCTACTTTATATTCTGGTAAACTACATTAAGAGGGACCATATGGATGAAGCCATCTTGTACACTTAGCAAATTAATGCTTGTGCTATGATTAGCTTCATGTGTTTTCTCCATTGTTCTAGTTCTTAGTGGATAGTCCTTGTAAATATGTGCATAAGAGAGTTAAGGTGGAGGTACTCATGGGAGTACTAGCCATCCCTTTTTTGAAACAATAGACTTAGCTACTCGGTGGGGTCTTGCATGGTGATAACATTGCATGGGTGGTTGTTTGGCCATGTTATTCAAGTCCAATCCCCTGCGAGGTTGGGGTTGCTAGGTAATCTGGGCACATTTGGTCTCCCTCCATCACACAGTGACTTAGGATCTAGGAGGGTGGAATGTTTGGTACAAAGGGCTCAAAGGTGGTCCCTCCTATGGCTTCCCCCTCATCACCCTCTTCAAAGATTTTAGTCAAGGTTAATTGATGAATGGGGGTGATTTGAGGTACTGAGGGAGTTGTGGTGGTAGTACAGGGGGTGGTAAGGGCACTTTGGGTTCCCTAAGAATTCCTCTCTAAGCCACTTCATGGCTTGGTTTTGAGGTGCATTATGTAGTATCCTACTTTGAAGGCCTCTTTCAAGGTGTCAAAGGTGGCTTTATCCTCCACCTTTAGTGATCAAAACCACTGCCCAACTTTGCCATCTAGGGGGTGAGGCCAAAGGCACTCACCTTAACTTGGTCATGCATTGCCAAATGCCTCACAGATCTGATTGAACATTTCTAAATGTGGTATGGCATCTCCAGTCCCATCGAACTTGGTGATTAACTTGGAAATGTGGGTTGGTTTATTTCGCTCTTGTCCTGGCCCTTGTGCCGACTGAACTGGTGCTAGCGGTGTTATTCTAGTAGCTTTCCCCTCCCTATTTCCATGGCTATCCTCAATATTTCAGGAGTCAATCTTGCGAGCTAGTGCGTGTTGGTGTAAGACAGGCAGGGGATTTGGGCTGAGTGGACAATATACCATTGGGGTTCCTTGTCTCAAAGGTGGACTAGTTTGTGCTTCATAGAGTCCCATATGGTATACATGGTATATCCCGCGAGCCAGGTATTGTTGGTACATTCATGCGGCGGGTTGATAGGATTGTGTAGGGTAGGCTTGATAGAATGTTTCTGGATCCTAGAGAGAGAGCTCCTAACCAAGGTTTGGCATAGGCCTATAGTTTTGGCATTCGAGTGGTTGGCATGGCCCCCCAAACTGGTGGATTAGACTGGGTTGGGATACGCTCGCTTTGCCCAATCTCCGGCCATGCGATCTAGGGGTGGTGCAGCCTCTTGCTCCAGTTGGTGTTCCATGCCCCTATCCTTGGGATACGAATAAAATTTTTGAGTCTTCAAGTAAGACTTCTTTGCGAATACATGGGGGACTTGGGGTCTTGCTCTAAGGTAGTTGGTTTGTCCATGTACTGGGCCACCAATCCTCTTGTCTCTAGATCAAGGGTAGTGCATCCCATGCTAGGATGCTCCTCGCTCTCACTGTGTTGTCAAAGACTAACATTGTTTAGCTCCACACTGTGTTGACAAAAGGGTTTGATTTTATAAGCAAGGGAGCATCATAAGGGTTGATATCATCGGAGTAGAGGGTTGTTTCGCACCAATTCCCCAAGCGTTAAGTGCATGAATGTAGGAAGCGGAAGTGTTGAATCCCCCTCTGAAATGTGTGTGTGTGTGTGTGTGTGTGTGTGTGTGTGTGTGTGTTGGATGAAGGTACAACCGTATGCTTGTTAAAAGGTATGGGCATTCTTTTTTAAAAGGCACGAACGTGGCTGATGAGCAACGAACGGACGTATGCTTTGAGAAAGGCATGGATGCGGCTAGGCAAATGGTACGGTATGGGCATAATCTTGTGAAAGAAGGGGTGTACGCTTGTGAAAGAATGGGCATATGCTTTTTGGGTCAGGAAGATCTTCTAAATGTGCAGGGACAACGTGTCTTCTGATAGCCACCCCCTAATATTCTCCTAATTGTACAACTGTACCATTTTAGTGCCCCTCTTTAATTCTTTTTATGCCCTTATAAATGTAATTTATTCTCTTGAATTCACACTGGTCATATTTATAAAACAAATTTAAAAAGATCTACCCAGAAGGAAGGAACGGTCATGAAGTGAACGATTGTACACTTCTTAGAAGACAGGTAGAGCCAAAAAATGTGCCAAACCTCCTCTTGAGATTTTTGAGATTTTGGGTTTTCTCTTGACGATGTTTCTTGTGTTTTCTTTTTGTAAGTGGCTTGAGCTAACCTCAAGCTACCCAATGGTACCTAAAATGCTTAATAAAACCTATTTATCTAAGACTAATTAAGGGATTAAGCTACTTATGCAAGTTTTAACAAATGTTGAAGGAAACAAAAATTCATGAATTTCAAGAGCAAATTAGGCACTTACTTGTGTCTCCCGCTTTCGATGAAGACTCCCAAGCGCCTCATGCTCCATTGAACTCCATTGTTGAGAAAGATAAGATCAAACAAACAAACATACAGAAACATACAACTACCAAATCGATTTGCATTCCAACTAGGCTATGCAATGACTCTAGCAAGTGATAGAGTGTGGAGGACCCTAAGCTAAATGCATGTGCTTGGAAAATGGAGACAAAGACGTTAACTAAATCAACATGCTACCTTGCATACAAGAGAGAGAGAGAGAGAGAGAGAGAGAGAGAGAGAGAGAGAGAGAGAAGAAGAAGAAGAAGAAGACGAAGAAGAAGAAGAAGAAGAAGAAGAAGAGAAGGAAGACCATGCAAGGGTCGGGTCGGGAACTAGCAACTAGCCAATCCTAATGAGGGTTAACTCCCCTATGTGAGGCCGCTAGGGGCTCACTCCACCTCCACTTGTGTCACTCAAATGAAGCTTCCACAAGCTAGGTAGGGAGAAAAGAGGAAGGGAGCTATGAAGAGATCAACCTCTAATACATGCCTTTATATATGCAAGAGTGATCTCAAGAAGAAGACAAGGAGAGGGAGAAGAGGAAGCAAGACAAGAACCATCACCTACATGCACACAACCACAATCAAGTAAGCAAGAATCAGCAAACACAAGCTTACCAAACCATAGCCTCAAGAGGGTGTGTGAGAGAGAGAAGTCAAAACTCAATTGTGATAATGGGATTGTCCCTTTTCATATTTCATGAGTCACTTATATACATGAGCTCACTTTTTACAATGGTCGGCCACCCATAGCCTCAAGAGGGTGTGTGAGAGAGAGAAGTCAAAACTCAATTGTGATAATGGGATTGTCCCTTTTCATATTTCACGAGTCACTTATATACATGAGCTCACTTTTTACAATGGTCGGCCACCCATTTAACAATTGGGGGCCCAAAACTAATTTCCTAGCTCTATGTACATCTAGGCTTATTCCTGTGAAACTGGTTACACAAGTCGTAAGCTCGATCATCCCATATATCATTTTCATAAAGTGCTTAGCGCGGTTACATAATAATGAGTTATAAAAAGAAGCATAACCACATGCTTAAAAATGATGTTAACTAGTGTGGTTAACAAAATACAAGGACCAACCCACAAGACATTCTTGAATATTAGCTATGACTCTCAACAGTACAATAATCCAACGTCTCGTGATCTCCTATCTCTCATAACATAACCTGGAGAGTTCCCCACTTTTTCTTCTTACATCTAGTCGGGTACTACCTATTTGCAAGAGGCCGTTACAAGGTTGTTACAAAAAAAGAAGGCATAGCCCATAATAAGTTTATTACAAAAGGGAAAGAAGTACACTAACCAATTGATTGGTTGGGGGCTTCTTCTAAGATAGAGAAGCGAGCAAAAATAAGAGGTGAAGTGTAATTTTATGCTTTTTCTCTACTATTCTCAATGTTTTCACTTCTCAACCCCTCTCAAGCTTGATAAGTTTCTAAATTAAGTGTTTATAATGCAAATCAAGCTTTTCTTAAGAGTTGTAATAAATAATTAAGAAAAGTTTACATTTATACTTAATTAGGATGCTTTTTATGTTTATCTCTCTCTCCCCCAAAGAATGGTCATTCCTATGAATTTATAAATAAAGCCAAGTATCTCTATAGTAGGTGTAAATGTGAAGAGAAACCTAGGTGGACTCAATTGATCTCACTTTGCTTGAAAGTTTTATAAAGTGAGAAATTACATGATGTACTTCATTCTCAAAGGCACATAACCTTTGATGAATGTGTGTTGGACACCATAGATTACAATGATAATTTCATGGAACCACCTAGAGAAACACATGGCTCTAAAACATTATTCAAGACTCGATAAAAAAGTGAAAGATCAAAAGGATAAAAAGAAAGAAGATCATTAACCAACTGACAAAATAATTGAAAGATGAATTCAAGATCACCCTGAAAGAGATGGGAATTCTCACGTCTGCCCCAGGAGACATATTGTTTGGTGTGCATACTATAAATCAAATCATACAATGATAGAGTGTTCACATCTTAAACCAACTAGTCTATATGGTGTGGTTTTTATGTTTGCATGGAAAATCATGACACTAGCCAATGCTATAAATTTAATCATGCACTGAAAGCAAATTCGAAGAATGTATATTTGGCTTTACTTACTCCTCAAAGGCTACTTGGCACACCAACTATTGGAACTCTAATTCTATGACTATGGTAGGATAAGTAAGACTTGTTGAGATGCCTCCACCTATTTTATGACCTCAACCTACTCAACCAAGAGTCACTCCCATACATCAAGTTGAAGCGGAAGGGGAGGATACTTCAGAGATTTTTGTGGTTGATTACAACTATAACTCACTTGTGGATAATATAGGCACACACCTAAGTACTTTGTGAAGGACAAAAAGAAAGAAGATCATGATCTCATTAACTAACTGACAAAATAATTGAAAGATGAATTCAAGATCACCCTGAAAGAGATGGGAAATTCTCACGTCTGCCCCAGGAGACATATGGTTTGGTGTGCATACTATAAATCAAATCATACAATGATAGAGTGTTCACATCTTAAACCAACTAGTCTATATGGTGTGGTTTTTATGTTTGTATGGGAAATCACGACACTATAGCCAATGCTATAAATTTAATCCTGCACTGAAAGCAAATTCGAAGAATGGATATTTGGCTTTACTTGCTCCTCAAAGGCCACTTGGCACCAACTATTGGAACTCTAATTCTATTAGAGAAAAACGATGGAAAAAGCCAAGGGATGGCTCCCCAGTAGCGCCGCTAAAAATGTTAATGGCTCACCCTAATCTCCCTTGAAACACATCCAACAAGAGATTACTTGGTGAACCGCAACTGTCATTGAGGATCTTTCTAATGGCCGAGCTTGGAGACCTCAAGGCCGAGCTTGTCACCCTTGAGGTCTCCAAGTTCTACAACTCCTTAAGAAGCAATTCCACCGCGCCTCCCATGAGCAATGTCACATTGTCACGTTGCACTACGAGAACTTGTCCCTCCTCTCACCTCACTTAACTCACACACACTCATGAGCATGCATTAGGGAGAGAGATTAGCAAGAGCAAGACTCTATTTCACAATGGAAGAGTATTCTTGTATTATGAGAGTTATTCACTTATATACATGGCCATAAGTGTTTACACTCACTTAAACTGTGGCCGACCGGGCACTTTAGGCTTATAAGAGGCCTAATGCTATTACAATGGCTACTCTCATAATATATCCATGAAATACACCACTTAGGACTTCATCCTAACTTGCTACCACATGCTCTTGCAGTGAGAATCGCCATAAATACTCCATCACACCATTATGGGCGCCTGTCCAAGTTGTAGATTTGGACACCATTGCTTCATATCTTGAATGTATGACCTTTTGGTGTATCTACCTTGACTCCTTGACATAAGATAATGGTAGTAGCTCTTGTTAACCACCGAGAATGGGTTAACAGTAGGGGTTGTTTTGGGATCTGTTCTAAGGGAATCTCCTTTTGGCTTGAGGTGGATGGGAGTTCTTGGATTTGTCTCTAAAGTTGTTCCCTTTTTTCTCCTTGGTCCATGGTTTCGTTGTTGAAAGAACATCGATCTAGGGCGGCTCATAGTAAGCAATCAAATCCATGGTGAAGCTTAAGAAAAATACTAGTACAAGATTATGCTAAAGATTAAGAAATCATAGAATAATAAGGACATAAACTTGATAATCTCATTGCAATAATCAAGGTTCATACACCCATATCTATAGCCTTGGAAAGGGATTCAATCCATGCTTTGTGTGCGCCCTAGTGCCAACCATGTGTCCATAAATAATCACACTACATGTGCTCCCTTGCATTTTCCATGTTCTACCTTTTTGACTTGACTTCACTTTTTACAAATGACCAAACAAATTAACCTTTTCTAATGTACCCTTAGTCTATTCTTTTTTCTGATGTGCATGCTCCTTCCCTTGCTCTATTCATGTTGCTCCCTCACACATTGCTTTTCTCAACACCTCCCCTCAATGTGATGTGACGGTCTAACACCTAACATGTATTGACATGACCTAACTCCATACTCATATGGTTGGAGCGGTCCATCTAGGTTTCTCTATGAGCTACAATGTTTGCTTTGTCTCTTAACACTTTACACACTGGGAGAGTGAGGTTACAACTAGGGGTTAGGAGCCACGACATTTCTTTACTACTAGCATCCTTGGTGCCCTTCATTTGTTGGGCTCTTTGGCTTGTTCTTCACCTTGGACTCAGAGGATTTTAGTTTGTTTCTTTTCCTTGTGGACAATTCAGTGGCTCTTGCTCATTTTTTCCCGAGAGCTCTTTCCTTGCCTTCACACACTTACTTGCGTAATGAGCTCGCCTAAGAGCTTAATATTACTTCTATCTTATCGAAACCATATACTTTTGCTATGGCCATCCTTAGGTGGCTTTGGTACCATGTTGAAAGAGCATTGATCTAGGGCGGCTCATAGCAAGCAATCAAATCCATGGTGAAGCTTAAGAAAAATACTAATACAAGATTATGCTAGAGATTAAGCAATCACACAATGATAAAGACATAAACTTAATAATCTCATTGCATCAAGGTTCATACACCCATATTTATAGCCTTGAGAAGGGCTTTACTCCATGCTTTTTGTGCACCCTAGTGTGAACCATGTGTCCATAAATGCTCACACTACACGTGCTCCCTTGCATTTTCCATGTGTTACCTTTTTGACCTTTGACTTCACCTTTTACAAATGACAAAAAAATCAACCTTTGTCAATGTACCCTTAGTCTATTCCTTTTTCTAATGTGCATGATCCTCCCCTTGATCTATTCATGTTGCACCCTCACACATTGCTTTTCTCCTCAACACACTACTTTGGCCTTACCCTTGTTGATCTATTTTTAGGCACCCATACTTACTTTGGTGTATCATCTTTGAGCATGACAATGATTTTGATGCACTTGAGTTCTCGCACTGTGTTGGTTGCACCCTTGAGCTGGCTTCATCTTTGGTACCCAAATTAGTCTTTGTCCTTAGCAGTATCCCTGGGCTTCGGTTGTTACCCAACCTTGTGTGGTTGGATAATTATTCAATTTGCAGCTTCTCCCTTTCTTTAGGATCCATATAACCTTTTCACTTATCGTAGGCTCGAAGTATTAGCCTTTGGGATCTATACTTGCTTTGGGATTTTGACCTTGGTTTTTTGAGAAGTGGAGGGTATATTTGTTGTTGGATTTAGTGAGACCTTTGGTACCCACACTTGCTATATTTTACCCATGGGGATCTTTTATGAAGTGGATGTAAAATGGATTAGAGTATCCTTAGTAGTTCCTTCTTGGTTTTGGCTTGGGTGTCTCCTTATGAGGTGTGGCATTTGGCTTATTGGTCTTGGCTCTAGATAAGCTTGGGAAGGGTTGGTTCGATGAGGCTTGGAGCTTAAGTATAATTGAACTTACCAATTTGATATGACTTATTTAGCAGAGTGAGAAATCTTCGAATCTTTGAGAGATGTTTCTTGATTCTTATTCTCTATGAGAAGAACATTCATGGTCCATTGCTAAAACATAATGGTCTTGGTCCTTGCCTCCAATCAATGTTGTAGTCATGTTTGGCAATCCATCGTTTTGCAAGGATGTTTTCTTCTAGCATAGTTTCTATAGTGATGACTAAGAAACTACCTTCCATGGGATAAGAGATTATATGAAAATAAACATTCGCGGGTCCTTCGCATTTATTTTATAGTTGTGAAAGGGTTTGCACTAAGGCCTTTTGTAGGCTCAATGAGATTGGCTTTTTGAATTAGATCCGAGTCTCATATGACATCAAGTTTCTATTTGCTCTTATATCTAATAAAGCAAGTTTGGTTATACTCTTTTCCTTTGTTTTAAAGTCTAAGCAGAGCTTTTTGTGGCTTCTCCTTTATCATTGTCTACTATAGCGATATGGATAGTGCCTATCCACATGGCTATAGTAGATGCAAGATGTATCTATTTGTTTTGTTTTTCCTATATGCACTTGGACACACCTCCTTTGATTCCTTCAAAACTACAAGCATAAAATTTGAAGGGAAAGGGAAGGAATCCTCTTTAGGACAATAGGTGGAGCATCTAGCAGTCGCATTGATGTAGCAAATAACCCAACAATGGAGAACAAGTCAAGGTCGTGACTCAGGTTGAGAAACTTCATCTTTATCCCAAGAGAGAACTAGTGTGGTACTTGATTTGCCAAGCAAACCACACTAGTACTGAATGTCCACATTTGAGACCTAGACCAACTCTCTACTGTGCTTATTGCCAAAGATGGGGCAATCATGAAAAATCAAACTGCTACCACCAAAGAGTTGCTCAAGCTAGGTTTCTAATGTGGCCTTGTCGCTTTGCTGGCTTTGCTAGCACTAGCACAACACAATGCACCTCAACTTGGCCCCATGAAGTGGCCCAAGGAATCCTTAGGGTTCCCGAAGTACCATTGCCACCTCCAGTCCTTCCACCACAACCTTTGCTACCTCGAGTGACCCCTGTTTTTACTAGTTGACCTTGATGGAGATTTTTGAGAAGAAGGTGAGGAGGGAGAGGCAACCAACAACACCATCTTCAAGCCCCCTGAGCCAAGTGGCCCACACCATAAATCTTGAGTCATTATGTGATGGAGGGTGAGCACATATACCCTGTATACCTAGCAGCCCACAACACTTTGTAGACCACCAAGGATATATGTTCAAGTCATTATGTGATGGAGGTGCTGAATTGTCTACTTTGTAGAAGCAAGGAATCCCTAAACACACAAGGATCTTATCTTGTAAGGAAGTTCCTGAGAAATCACGAACAACTAGGCGCTCTTGAAAGAAAAATGCCACAAAGTTTAGCAAGGGAGATAGCCGTGTTACTATAAAAAGTGGATTCGATGAGGGCACAACTAAAAATGTGTCATCATCCTCATTTTATGAAGAAAAGATATTGCCATCCACCTTTCAAACAAGGGAGCAAATAGACCCCAATCGTATGCCTAGGAAGTTAGTTAAATATCTAAACCCGATTGAGGAGAAAGGTAGGTTGAAGGAGGCTGCTCTGAGGAGCTAGTCAAGGAATGTCAAGCTTGATTGGAGGAGAAACCTCAGGCAGTTCAAAGTACAAAAAGTTCCTCTATGCCTAACAAATGATATGTTCTGAATGAATTGTGATAATGAGTTCTATATGAGTATCTTTATCCCATGATTCTGTGGGGAGCTGACCAATCTAAAGAACCCCAGAATCAGTTGAATCTAAAATCGGATTTGAATCATAAATAAAGGGACTTAACAAGAATTTTCGTATTGATAGGAACATGGATCGAGGTTGTCGTGGTAGAAATGATAACCCCCAACTCGATGAGGAAGAGCTCGACTTGGATGTTTGTAAAACTCTTCATAGATCGCAGCCTAGACCTTTCAAGGGTGAAGGGAAAAACTTGGGCGAGGCTGTGGAGAAGTGGATCAAAGCAATGGAAGAGTACTTCGATGTCATCGGGTACAATGAGAAGAGAAAAATGGCTCTTGCAAGTATGGGTAGGCATCCATTGAAACAAAATGCAAGGTCAACTCCTTGATGGATGGTGCCACTGAGCTACCTCCAATCTCCTATCCACCCCAAAACTCTACCCGGATCGAGCTCAACTTCTAAGCCCTCTACCTAAATCTACTTCACCACAATATCTTTCTGGATGATCCTCTCAATGCCTCTACCCTCGCCTCCCTCATCACCAAAATCCCTCCCCCCTCCATTAACTTACTTGTTGTCACCCTCTTCCTCTAGAGACAAATCTCTTTTGACACCCCCACAATCCTCTTCTCCCTCCACCATCCATCTTCTCACCCACCAACCTCTCCAATTGGGCCCATCTCCTTGAGTACAAACAAGCCACCGATACCGATGCCTCCATCAAGCTCATTGTACCCCCTAGCCTTTGTCCGTGCCCATATGCTTCTTCCAAATTTGTTATCACCCTCGCCTACCTAGAAGGACAAGGCTAGACAGATGTTTACAAAGCCTACAAAGCCGTTCTTTGGAGTGCCATCAAACCCTACCCCCCCATGGCCTTCTTGTACTATATAGAAGGATCTACCATCAACTGGAGATCATTTCCACCATACTCCAATTTGCACAACTTACATGTGGCTTTCCCCCAGGATTTCACTCTCAAAGAGGCTCGATAGGACAAAGCCTTTTTTGCCATTGAGCTTTCTTGCCAATTCTAAGGATGGACTTGAATTAGGGAGGGGGCACGTTAACCACAATAGTTAACATTACTCAAAGTGTGGTTACACTTCAGGTAATTTATTTTTATGCAAAACCACACTAAGAGATTCATGTAAAAAGATATGGGATAACCAAGTGTATGACATGTGTAATGGAGGCCATGAGTAACAAAGCCTAGGTGTACACAGAGCTCGAGAACCAATTTTTGGCCCCCAATTATAAAAAGAGAGCTCATGTATAAGAGTGACTTATGAAATATGAAAAAGAATACAATCCCATTATCATTATTGAGTCTTCTCTTCTTCCCCCTTGCTCTCTTGTGTGGCTACTATGGTGGTGGTAAGCTTGTGTGTTGATGCATGCTTGCTTGCTTGTGAGTGTGTGCTTGCTTGCTTGTGAGTGTGTGCTTGTAGGTGATGCTCCTTGTCTTCTCTCCCTCTTCTTCTTCTTCTTATTCTCTCTCTCTCTCTCTCTCTCTCTCTCTCTCTCTCGCACACATGAAGGCCATTAGGAGTTGAGCTTTCCATAGCTCCTTCTCTCATTGCTCTCTACCTAGCTCAAGGAAGGCTATACTTGGGTGATAGAAGTGGTGGTTGAGTGAGTTTATAGCAGTTTCACATTGAGGAGTTAACCCACTGAGGGTTGGCTAAGTGCATGTTCCCGAACCGACCCTTGCATCTTCTCTTTTCTTTTCTCTTCTTCCTCTCTCATGTAAGAATAATGGTCACTTAGGTGAACACTTAGCTACCCTGCACGTTGGGATCATGAATTCCACAAGGAGAATCACTGTTAAAATGCAAGCATGAGTGGGCTATGGTGGATCAAATGCAAGAATCAACATAATAAGCAAGTGATTAGATGATGATTAAGATAAGATTAGTGAGTAATTAATCTAATCAGATAATGTAGGCATGGATACTCAAAAACCAGCAAATACTCATTAGTCCAATGCCTCAATTTATAGTGTTTACATCTACAAGATGCCAAGCATCTAATCCCATTGATTTCTCCTTGATTTGTGCCACCTCCCCTACATCTGGGGGCACCTTTTCCTAGAATCTTTACACACCCCTATATTCACTCATGCTGCCCTTGATTCTCTCATCAATAGATACCTCTCACCTTTTCACTACTACCCACTCGTTTACAAACTCTCTTTTACAGCCTCTTGCTAAGGGCTTGTTCCCGCACACACCCAATTGCTTCTGTGTAAGAGTAGATCTTCAAATTGCCTGAGAAACTTGGCACTGGTGAATTCACGTTTTTTGCATACCTGCGTGGCAGTTTGGCATTTTGAGATGATTGGCTAAAGTGTGGGAATCATGGTTATATGTGGCTAGAAGCATTTGGCCTAATGTTGAGGATGGAGGGAGATCAAGCCCCTCCACTAGCTCGGGGTGCAGAGAATAGTTGAAAAAGGCTTTAAAAATGTGATTAGATATTAATCATGATTAGCACGATAATCTATTGCTTAAAAACTAGATGAGTCCTAAGCTATGGCTCTGATACCATGTTAAAATGCAAGTATGAGTGGACTATGGTGGATCAAATGCAAGAATCAACATAATAACCAAGTGATTAGATGATGATTAAGATAAGATTAGTGAGCAATTAATCTAATTAGATAATGTAGGCATGGATACTCAAAAACCAGCAAATACTCATTAGGCCAATGCCTCAATTTATAGTGTTTACATCCACAAGATGCCAAGCATCTAATCCCACTGATTTCTCCTTGACTTGTGCCACCTCCCCTACATTTGGGGACACCTTTTCCTAGAATCTTTTCACACCCCTATATTCACTCATGCTACCCTTCATTCTCTCATTAGTAGATACCTCTAACCTTTTCACTGCTACCCACTCATTTACAGACTCTCTTTTACAGACTCTTGCTAAGGGCTTGTTCCTGCACACACCCATTCACTTGCATATTTCAACAATCACATCCAGTCCAAAGACCAAGTTATAAGGTGTAGTCCTAGTTGAATGTTTGTAGACATTTCTGTATGCCCACAATATTGATGCAAGTTTAAGTTCCCATTATCTCTGCAGGTTTCATATATGATATGGAGCACATATATTGGGATCACTAGTAGTGGTCATAGTACCAAAGAAGAATGGCAAGATCCATGCATGCACAAGCTTCAAAAAGTAAATGCTTCCCATGGTAAGAGACAATTACCCAATTTTTTCACACTAAACATGTGCTCAAAAGAGCAGCAGGAAAAGAAGCTTATACATGGGTTCTTTAGATACAATCAAGTATCCATAGATTCGAAAGACCAACACAAGATTGCATTCACAAGCTTATACATGGATTCTTTAGATATAATCAAGTATCAATAGAACCCCAAACAAACACAATATTGCATTCACAACAACTGAGTGGGGAACATTTGCATACCAAGTAATGACATTTAGACTCATAAAGATGCCAACTATGTTCTAACAATTGATGTTCGCCACTTAGAAGGATTGATGTTACCACCACTTAAAAGGATTTCCTATAGAAATTCTTAGAGGTATTTATGGATGACCTCTATGTGAATTCAAAGTTGAGAAGAGAGCATTTCCCACATTTACAAAAAGTGTTTGAAAGATGAAGATACTATAGGCTATGCTAGAACCAGATAAATCTGAATTCATGGTTAGGCATGGAAGAATCTTAGGGTATGTGGTGTCAAAAATGGGATAACCATAGATGAAGTAAAGATCCAAGTTATTATAAAATTCAAAAGACCAGAAAGCCAAGGCTATCGAGAGATTTATGGGACAGAGTGGGGGATAATAGGCTATCAAGAGATTTATGGGACACAGTGGGGATAATAGGAGATTCATATTCATGTATCTGGAGATTGCAAGGCCTTGATATGCCCTATTGGTGTGTTGTTTCAAGTGGACTGAAGAATACGTGGAAGCATTCCAAAAGCTAAAACAAGCTTTGATCTTAGCTCCAATTTTCAAAATGCCAAAGTGGGATGTCGTCTTCCATATGCATATTTTAATGCATATACCTATGCCATAGGATACATATTAGCTCAACTAAGAGGAAAAATGTGGACTTTCTAGTTTGCTATGCTAGTAGATAATTGAATGAGCAGGAGAAGAACCATATGACGATGTCAAAGAGAAGGATTGTCGACGATATATGTTATGAAGAAGTTTTTCCATTATTTATTAGCAAACAAGTTTATGTTTTATGTGAACCGTTAAGCCTTACTCTATTTCATGAATAAACTGTATATACCACGGGCCAATCACAAGGTGGGAGTTGCTTTTCACTATCTCTATGGAGAAAAGGGTCAATACATGTAAGTGCTGACCATTTGTCAAGAATTTTAAGTGGAGAACCATAAGGATGATCTTCTAGACACTTCTCTCTTCCAAATAAGTCTTGTACTAAGATGGAACTATGAAACCACTCAATTCTTGAGCCATGGATGAGTCAATATCCCTAAAAAGAAAAAGCCAAGTTCTGAAGGGAGTAGATCCTTGCATGTTTGTCTGTGTAGAAGGCATGCTCCTCTTGCATATTTCCAAATCATGATTTACTTTTGATATTCATCTTCTCAATGGATATAAGATCCTCAAAATTTAGGAAGTCCTCTTGAGTTTGGATAAATGTTCACAAAACTGATTCTTCAGGATTTTCCAAGCCCACTCAATGTGACCGTTGCCAATACCAAGTCAATGTCATCAACAAGAGATTTAATAGAGCTGAGTGCATCTAGAAGTCCTTTAGATTTTAATCACTAATACTCATCTTATTCCTCTACACATTATGTATCTCTTGTTTTAAGTGTATCTTTTTTTCCATGGTTCTTATGCTATATAGTTTAACCAAGGTATCCTGTGGAGCCTTAGGTGTTCCTGCATCTTGTATATGACCAATTATAGTATACGACACACTAATAAATAGCAAATACATTTTTTTGGCTCTTTGGAGCTATGACTTAAAATCCTATGCATGTTGAACAATGACATTTTCTTCTGGAAGCTTCAGCTCCTTATCACTTGAAATAGACTCCCAATATTCTTTTTCCATGTGGAAATTTCTTATCCTAAAATTCCATGCTTAGAAGTTGTTTTTGTCTCTAGCTTCATGCTCACAATCTGGGATAGATTGTCAAACATGAAAACAACTTACTAAATAGTGCACGTAAAAACTTGTACACTTACATGTAATCCCCCATATAGCGATACTATAAACTTGTTAGAGCATAACTGTATGTAAACTAGTCACATATACAAACATCCACTTACAATCTACAAATCTCAAATTCTCTACACACACTATTTTGTAACCAAATTTTTGTTGTAACATTTTCTCAAACTAAAAATTGGGCATACACAATCAAAATTTATATTTCACAGAGAGTGCCTACAAAAAATTTATAGGCCCAACTAAAGGGCAACTCTAGATGTGATAGTGCACCTTAGTATTATGCGTGCTTGTTGCTCTTGCCTAGATACCTATTGAGATTTGCTTCCAAATTAAAGGGAAACTTACCTATGTACTGCTTCCTTTTCTTACCTCTTGCTTGCCTCTTGAGCTCTTTGTATAAACTCGCACTCTGATACCATGAGAAGACTACGGGGGAAGAGCTAATTTCTTTGCAAAAGAAAACACACACACAAGAGTAAACAAGCACACAATAGAGATGGATGGCTGAATTTTCTTCTATTCTCTTATCTTCTTTGCAGGCCACCATAACATCAAGATAAGAATACATACTATAAGGGAAAGTACTCTCCAAATAGACACACACACACAAGTAGATAAGAACCTAATAAGAGATGGATGGCTCAATTTTTTTATATTCTTTTATCTTCTCTACAACCGCCATAACATCAAGATAAGAATACATACTATAAGGGAAAGTACTCACCTACTATAGCATATAAAGGTTGATCCATAGCGTCATCTTGACTACCATGAGTTGGCGCTATAACTATGCCATAACTCTAATGAACGAAAGTGACATAGCTTGTAAACCATTGGCAGCATATCACTCATAATATCACCAACCATACCAGTGGCATAAGTGTGGAGCTATCATCCTAGCATGCCACCCTTATCCGCACTAGTTTAGAGTTCGATATCTAAATAATCCAAAAGATCATCCTCAACTCCTATCTTTAACTCTCATTGTGGTGGTTCTTTACTCAAGGTTCTTGATAAATAGTTACATTTTACATATATTGTTGATGCTTTTCTCACTGAGACAGTAAAATTAAAATCAAGAAAAATAAATAGAAACCTTGTGATTTGCCTCATTCGTGGTTTATTCACTATTTATTACTACTCACTGAAAGCCATTTGTTACTAGTAATTGTTTTTCTACCCAAGTTTTGGGGTTTATTTCTTTGAAATTTATGGTCTTTAGAAGTTTGAGCTAATTTTTATGAAGTTTTGATGCCCCAACTACTAAAAGCCAGTTTGGGTCATGTCCGACCGCTGTATTATTTGTTAAGGGTATTGCCTTGATGAGAGGTCATCACATGATACTTTTCGTTTTTATCAACTATTACCTAGAAGTTAAGGGTATTGCCTTGATGAGAGGTCATCACACGATACTTTTCATTTTTATCTTTGATAACACCTCTATTTTTTACTTCCTTCCTCTTGTTCTTTGATTTAATAGCTATTTCATCTCTACGGTTTCATTTTTACCTTTGATAATCCCTTTGTTTTTACTTCCTTCCTCTTGTTTTTTGATTGAATAGCTATTGCATCTACATGGTTTGATGAAGATAACCAAGTAGTGTCACAAAACAGTTGCTAGTGGGAGTCCACATTTGAATTATGACTAGAGCATGGGTATCTTTGAATGTTTGACAGGTTGGAGCACTTCTTTGATGGCCGAGTACCTTTGCCAGTGGGAGTCCACCTTTGAACTATGACTAGAGTGTGGGGTACCTTTGGATGTTCCACAGGTTGGAGCACTTCTTTGATGGGCAAATGGTTTACCAGTGTTGAAGTTTGATAAGAAATGGGCTCCTTATATGTCATTGGGACAACTACCTACCTGACAACAGCTAGTTTACAAGGTAGTAGTTTGCGAGACGACGAGACGAGGTTTATTAGGCATCGATTGTACCAAGGTAGCACAATCGATGATTGGCATGTATTGTGACCCATCCATCCTCATCTGTGAGAAGCACTTCTTCAGTCATGGTAGGTATAATATAGAGCTTCCCTTTGAAGGTATTACTTCCAATGTGAAACATAGCAGTGGATGAGCGAACCTATGCATGAGGTTTTGAATGTGTTTACTCCTTCTATCTCACTTTTGTGGATGTTAATAACAATTTTTGTCGTGCACACAAAGTTGCGTGGGACATTAGACAAGCTTGTGTTCCAAGCCATTTTTTATGGTCCACGACCTTCACCTCCCAATCTTTCTCTTCCGAGTCAACAACTTGGGTGTCTTTTCTATGACTTCCTTATCCAAAGGGGTTGGTGACCAAGTGATTTCACTCCACTTTAATAGTTGGCTACCCACTTTTACCAATGGGGGTAGGCATTGTTATGTAAGCTTTTGTACTGATTTGGCCTCATCTTTGTGTTTCTTTGAACCTTTATACTTTATAGAGAGATATTGTCTTTTGGCAAGGGTGTTCTGCTGATATTGAGCTTTAGGCATTTTGATGGCCTGATGACTCTAGGTATCCTATTTAGAAAGATTATGCATTTTCTTCTTTGAGAGCTAAAATTGGTCCTTACATTCAGGGTACATGGGTAATTTAATTACTTTTTGTCCTCACAACCAACAAGGAAAGATATGAGTGTGTCTCATGTTAGTGGGGTTAGATGATTTTCCATGGGATTAAACAAGTATATTGGCTCAACTTCATTATCCAAAGACATGTACTCATGAGTTCTGGTTGTAGTGGAAGGCTCCTCAAAATATCCATAGCTACTTTCCTTAGAGATAGATTTAGCACCACCAAGGTATGATCCATCCAATCAATGTGGCACTTATTTTGAGCCATCCAACTATAGCTTATGACCACTTCCTCAATCATCTCACCTACATTTATCACATAGAAACTACCTTCCAAGGGATTATTTTCAATGTGGTACTTAATAGTTAAAACCCCTTGTGGGAAGTAAATGCATGCCCACCATTAAATGAATTAATTTGTATGTTAATGTCTTGTAGCTTTGAATGGCCAAGTGCAAGCTATGTTTTGTAAGACATTAAGTTTTTGTTTGCCCCTGAATCTACCAGTCCTAATGCTTGTTTAATCCCAATTTTGTTTTTGAACCCGAGCCAAAGACAACCAGTTATAGTACTTCAAACATACTACAACTCTCTCATACGAAGTTTTTCCAAATTCCTTTTGGAACCTCTTTAAAATGGGCTACAAAGCTAGGAAAAAATTCTCAAAAAATCATCTTGAGATAGTGATGGAAAATAGGTTTTAGGACCTCCTCTTTCATTTGGGATGCTAATGGCATGCACTTTTTTCGAAAAAATATCTCAGAGGTCGTTCATGTGCGTGTAGCGCCTAAGCTAATTTGGGCAAACAGACACTCGTTTGACCCAACAAAGAGTACGCCAGGCCTCCTCTATAAACGGGCTATGGGAAAACCTAAAAAGTTTTTTTTTAACACATGCTTTCTCATTAAGGAGCAATTGGCAACATCAAACATGGCAACGATAGAAAGACTATGTGGGCCGACATCCTCATTGAACCCAATGGCTGACATCTTTGAGCCATTCAGATCCATGCCACAAATGCTCCTCCTAATACCATTCGCCATGCCAACAACAAGCGTGTCATCGGGTTTTACACCCCTTGTCACATCAATTCCACCAGGACTTGGTTCCTTACCTAACATTCCCACAAATCCTATAGGTACCAACCCTTTTCAACCCCTGGATGCCTACACCTTGGACATATTGACTAGTCTAGGAAGGGGGGTCGTCCAAGGACTACATGAGGTCCTACTACCCACATTACCACCCACATATGGCCTGAGTGACTCATACAAAAACATAGTCATACAAATTTTCAAAATCATGGACAAATATGATGGAACAACTGATCTTGTTCAATTCATTCAAATGTTTGAATAGAAATGCAAAGCCTTTGGAAATCCAAATTGTCCCACCAAGGTACATGCGTTGAACCTATGCTTAGTGGAAAAAGCTAGTCAATGGTTCATCACATTGATGCCGGCGATCAAGACAAACTTCAGGACCTTGAAGTCAGCCTTTATTCATGGCTTTTCAAGACAAGGTGATTGGTGGAGTGCAACGACAAAACTCTATTCAATTGAGCGTAAGCCAAGCGAAACCACGATGTGAGCCATGGGAGAAACTAAGTGATACTCAATTGAAGAGATGTTTCATGATGGGCTTAAAGAATAATAACTTACACAATTTGATCATTATATCCAATCTGAAAACATTCGATCAATGTTGTAGAGAAGAAAGACAACATGATGGAAGATGATCATGAGATGAGATGTTCCTCATCTAAACCAAGTGAAGCAATGGCTAACGAAAAATTGATCTCGATATTGTCATTCCCTGAATTCTATGTAGCCTTGCTTAAAAGCTTACAAAACTGACATCTTTAAGAGAGAATGAGATCCTTCAAAACGAAACATCCTTAATGCCTCTTCAAGTGATGAGTGAAATGCCTTGTGTTCAGTGCAATCACTACGACCATCCCAATCCCCATTGTGCACACAAGGCACCTGTTTTTCTGTATTGCATATATTGTAAAAACTTTTTCATGATACTACCGAGTGTCCCAATTCATCAACAATTGACTCAAAACCTCTCTCCTGTGTACCAAACAGAAACAGTCGAAAGGGTAGAAATTGCTCAGAAAGCATTTAAGCAAACACTTCAGTGTTTCTATTATCATGAACCGCACAAAGTGGCAGACTGCACAGTTTGTAATACTTCCATGCCCATAGTCACTGACACTTCGCAACCCATATGTGAACAATGTGACATCAATCACCTATTCCAAGATTGCCCAAGTTGAGTCGCTTCACTGCAACCTGTCTCACACAAAATACAACTCTTAACATCGTAAGTGTGCAAAATGGGCAATTGTCTACGGTACCCTTGAACGTGCTTACACGCTTACAAGCCAAGGCATGAGAAATAGTAAAAACGAATGCCAAAGAAAACACTTCGATATGGGTAGAAGAGCATGCTTTAAAACAAAAACCAAAAGAGCAAGTAAAACCTTCTAAGCTCAAGAAAAACAAGGGGCAACAAACTGTCGAAACCAAAGTTGAAATAAAGGACACAGGAAAAGAGCTTGTGGAGGAAATAAATCCAAAAGAGACAAAAGCTACACATGATGTGGAAGCATCCATCTCAAAGGCTACCACACAAACCATGATACCCACATGTGCAACACAAAAAGCCAAAAGAAAATTCATTCTCATCACATGGGTAAACATAATGAAAACCTAACGATCCAAAGAAAGTCAGAAGATGAAACAAGTTCTAGTACGTCACTAACTGAGGATGAATCAAGTTCCAATTTGACACTAGTAGGTGCACCTCACAGACCAATCCAGAAACTAGAACCCGCCCAACCACCCCAAATTGAAAATCATAATCACATGACATATGCAAAACGCAAAAAGCAAGCTCTCAAGAGAGCATGTGTAGCATTGTCGAGTGTCATACAAAATCACTGATTGTGCTTGAATCGGGGAAGTATCGCTTCCCATTTGAAGAGGAAGACGTATTCTCTAAAGACGAGTCATTAGAGGCAAATTGCATGAATTATGCGGTTAAAAAAGCACGTGAGGAATTCGATGAATCCCTTACGAAATTAAAGCAATCTCTCAAATCCTCATTTGGAGAAGTGCTCTTCTCTTATGGTGAAGCCAACATAGCATCAGCACTTGCACCTTTAAAGGCTAAACATGAGCTATACCAAGACATAAAGAGCTACATAGAATAGGATTGTGAGAATTCACAAGTTTTCAAACACACCTCATAATTGTCAGAGGACCGAGTGTAGCATTGTACACATTCGGGACTCTTGAAAAAGATGAGAGCCAAAACGAGGATGGAAGTGAATGGGAATATAAAAGCAAAACGAGATTTGAAGTTGAAACAAAAACTAAAACATCCATGGTTCCTCTTGAAGATTCTATTATGGTATGGTTATATTTTCCTACAGGTAATGATGTTAAGGGTAAATGCGCACTGATTAGCCCTCAAGCTAGTCATAATATCATGAAATAAACACTTGGGTGTCTTTGGGACAACCTAAAATCATCCCTAAAGCAATGGTCTTGCAAGAGGAGCCAATGGTCAAAACATTAAAGTTCCAAGTTACTTTAGCTATGCTACTCAAACAATCAGTGGAGATGTGGAATTTAGATTCTATGTTACCACAGATCCTCTTGAGTATGATGTCATCCTTGGTGGAACTTGGATATGTGATTCGTTGTATTCAATTGATGAATCTATGCAAACATTCACCTTGAACACTCATGCAAGCATTGTGCAATTGCTCTTACGGGAAGAAGATACCTTGGAGGAGCGAGAACTTCTAACATATCTTACTGAGAATATCCCAAGAATTATGGTTAGATTGAAACTTTCCAATAAAATCACCATAATTCAAGCACAGCTTTATCCAACACGAGAGCAGAATCTCATGACCCTCGAGTTATGGGATTTATTAGGTCAACCAACACTCACGGCTCACCCTGAAAGAATTCCATTTACAAGACTTGAACATGCCATGTATGGGGTACTTTGAACATACAATGTATATTGAAACTAACCCCCTTATTTGTAAGTTTTATGGTTGAGTATGTGTTGGAAGCAGATTTGATCTTGGGGCATAAATGGACTATTACTACCCAAGCACCACTGTGCTTTGCTATCGATAAGGTCATCATGATGGTCAATGACACAGAGTTGACAATACCATAATGCATAGAAGAGGATCCAACTCTAATGGATTTCTATGATGCTGAACGCAAAAAGTTAGAAGTCTCTTCCACAAAAGCCCCTCTACACAATGACTTACCACACTGACTCCAAGAAAGCATCTACTCCTTCAACTCCATCCTCACCAACACAGTTCGATGTGCCAAAACCTTGCAATCAACCGCTATTTCTAAAGAAGATCCCCGACCGAAACCATCTATCTCAAAGAAGTAACTCAAGGGAAAAACCGCTGGGCAAATGCCTCTTCATCAAACCAACCTCGCCAAAAGAGGGCACTTCGAGCTCAAAAGCCTCCACATCAGCAACCACTCTGTAAGAGACTCGAACCTCATCGTCACAACAACTCCCATGAGTCTCAAATCCGTAACCACAGTGCCAACCAATGTCAAGGAGGGCCCCCAACCTTCTACTTCCACCAAAAAGAAAATTCCACCAAGATAACCAAAATCAAGGTATCTTAATGGTATCAAAATGTGGGTGGAGAAGCAGCTACTTGTAGCCCAAGGCTACTACGAAGCCACTAATCCAATTTGGGTGCCTTGATCATCAAAGCCTCTTCCTCAACGCAGCACTCAGAGGCCACAAAAAAAGAAAAGTACCCCACAACACCATCCACAAAAGCCTATGCGAGTTCCTCAACGAACTCCAACATCTCAACGAGTGTGGATACCCAAAAGATTACTGCAAGCACAAAGGTACTACCAAGGAAATACCAAAGCTTGGATTTCTAAGTGCATCAAAAGGTCCCCTAAGCTTGCACAAAGAAAGAAACCTCAGCACCAATAGCATCAGCCACCAAACTATAATGTTCATCAAAGATGGGTGCATGTGCATGTGCTTCAACAACAAGGATACTATGATGGTAATCCTATCATATGGTTGCCAATATCGAACCAAGTGAAGATAGCCTCACCCTAACTTTAATCCTAACAACTTCACCTAAAGTTCGACAAGAATGGAAACCCAAGCAATACCAAGCAAGCCATTCAATAAATAAATAAGAGCTTGCGTGTTCATTCAAACCTAATGGCAACCAACCAGAAGCTGTACCTACCACCTGGACAACACTTATGCCAAAAGTTCAAGATTCAATTTCCACATCTGCAATGGAGACTTATGAGCGCATCAAAGACAAACTCACAATGCTCTTTTCACACCTCTGATGCGAAGCAAGTGCAGAATCTACGCGACAGACATAAGAACCTATTCTCTCAAAAAGGAGAGTAGCCATAAGAACCTATTGCTCGCAAGGTAGTAACCCAAAAAAAAAAAAAACACAACCACAAGGAAGCCACACATATAGCCTACCTAAAAGTGGTAGAATATCACAAACAACTCCCAAGGATCTTAAATAGCCATTCCATTTTTGTTAAGCTTATAGCTTGCTATTCTTTTGGCTAAGTTAATGTAGCAACTACTCCATGAGTACATATCCATACTCATACACTGGAGGACATTTGCACCAAAGCCTCACAATCAACAACTTTCCAAGTACATCTCTAGATAGGGGAGCCATGGTGAGCGAAAGCCTGGTCAATGGTACAACTCATCGCCTAGAAATTTCTTTCAAATTGAAAACCTTTCCAAACACAAGTCTTCACAATGCATGGGTTTCAAATCCTTAGTGATGAGGAAATCTTAGCCTCGCAAGCCGACATAATTATTTCATGCCTCACCACGAGCAAGTGGCCACATCAACAAGCAGCAGCTCCATAAGAGTCTATGTGACTCAAGTCTTGTACTTCATATATATTTGCTTCATTAGAGCACTTAAATATGTATAAAAGCATAAAAAGCAAATGGAAAGAAGCATGCAAGAACAAGTCCTACTCAACAACATTTGACAAGAATCCTACCACACAAAGGGACATCATCGAAGGCCAATTTCTTCAAATGATGAATGTCGCTGCAATAAACCAAATGAGGAACTGAGAATCACCATCTCGTTCTGATGATTATGTCTACGTTCCTACGGATCCCTCCCTCTCTTCTCTAACATTATTAACATCTCTTAGCGTCACCACTAACACAAATCATATGTAACCTTGCTTATGATTGCCAAAACAAAGTGAGCCAAAAAAAAAACATACTCACTAAAATATAAAAATGCAATCATTCGCAAAATACTCCACCTACCCACCCATTAGGAATTCCCAAGGAAACACTAACCTTTTCATTTACTAACTAGCCCTTCTTATTCCTTCCAAGAAACAAAAGACCATTGAACGTCAATCAACATCAAAGCCATCTACAAGCATGTCGATTCTCCCCACACAAAGGTCTTCAACGCAATCACACGAGGAGTGATCACCATCAGAAAGGGAGGAATGTTAACCCATTCCTAGGGTTAACAAGATCTATTACCATTATCTTATATCAAGGAGTCAAGGTAGGTACACCAAAAGGTCCTACATTTAAGATATAAAGCAATGGTGTCTAAACCTACAACTTGGCTAGGCACCCATAATGGTGTGATAGAATATTTATGGCTATTCTCACTTCAAGAGCAAGTTAGGATGAAGTCCTAAGTGATATACATCATAGATATATTATGAGAGTAGTCATTGTAATAGCATTAGGCCTCTTATGAGCCTAAAGTGCCCGACCGGCCACAGTTTTAGTGAGTGTAAACACTCATGGCCATGTATATAAGTGAATATCTCTCATAATATAAGGATACTCTCCCATTGTGCAATAGAGTCTTGATCTTGCTAATCCCTCTCCCTAATGCATGCTAGTGAGAGTGTGTAATTGAAGTGAGGTGAGAGGAGGGACGAGTATCCGTAGTGCAACACGGTGGTATGACAACACTCGCGGCGGGAGGCGCGGTGGAATTGCTTCTCAAGGAGATGTAGAGCGTGGAAACCTCAAGGGTTACGAGCTCGGCCATTGGAAAGATCCTCACGATAGTTGCGGTTCACCAAGTCATCTCTTGTTGGATGTGTTTCAAAGGGGGATTAGGGTGAGCCATTAACACCTACTTTCACACCAACAATAGGAGCAGAAGAGCATGTATTTAAGCAAACCTCATTTCATGGAATCCCTAAGACCCTCAAGTCTTCAATTCTTGTATGGGTGGAAACCTTATTGGTAGTCATGTTTTGAAAGGCTGAAATGAGGCCAAGTGTAAATCCTAAGCATACTTGAGGATGCTCACTGATCCCCAAGGGAGGAGCTATAGCTGGAAAGTGAGATCACCAACTCATCCTTCAGCATCCAATTAACTAACGTTTGTTAGATATTCACAGGCCCACATTAACAGAGATATCATTGTACAGAACTTACAGTCAGGCATATAACCCTCATACCCATTGTGACTATTTCCAATGGTATCAGAGCAACTCAATCATGCTTTGGTGAGATGCTTAATAGAATATTTATTCTAATAATGAGATTAATTTGTAGCATACTCAATGGCTAATTGTTCCTTGACGAATTCCATTCTGAGGTGTAAGAGCTGAAGTTTGATGGGTATCGGCAGATGGATTTTTGTTAAGGTTTAGTCGCTGTAGAAGGGATGAGTAGCTGTGCGGAAAGGGCAGCTGATCAATACAGCTGTTTGGCCAATCAAGCAGATTGGTCCTCCATCCAAAACATAAAATGCTCCTATGAGTCCTTGTCTAGAGCTGCAATCCGATCCTCCATACCTCCATAGCACTTCCAACAGCTCAGTAGCTTCAAGTAGTCTTCAGTACCTCTCAATTTCCGAGTAAACCGGCCACCTCCTCTCAAGCCTGCACCCTTCTTATGCTTGTTGTCCAACCTTAACCTGTTGAATACACAAATATGTCGCGCTCCCATTGAAGCACATACTCATAAGCCCCATGTTGGACCACCCAAAAGGTTTCTCAAGTACCCCAATCCATCCAATAGGAGCATTGGCTATGCTTGGTCTCCAAAGCTATTAAAAGAAAGTCCACAAGGAATGCGAAAACCCTCAATCCTGCCAACCATACCACTCATAAAATGAAGTCACAAAGGATGACATAAGTAACTTCAACTTAGCGTTAGGTATACATAAGAGAGTTGTACCTTATTTCTATGAATTGGGCACACAGTGAAGAAACGGCCACGTTTTTTCAACAATGCCATAGACATTCAATGTGAGGTTTTTGATACTCCATAGAAATGGCATCTCTTACCCCCATTGGACAAAGGCCATTCTTGCGTTTCTCCACTAGAACCAAAGAGTGCAGATATATAAACATTACAACACCCTTTAGCATGAAGTAAAGCCAAGGGGACTTTTAAAGGAGCGTTGTAGAGGTCTTGTCATTCATTTAGCCTTCCTCCAGCCAACCATGGTGAGGCCACTCGTAGGATTGAAGTGCGCTCTTCACTCAAAAGAACAAGAAACAGAAAAGAGCTCTTCCTCTGCTGGGTTACAGGCCGCTCTGCATGTACATTGTCGTAGCCATAACTGATTTGTTTGTAGAAGTCTTCTCTATGATTTTCATTTCTTACTAACTTATTTATTACCAAAGTAATACACACAAGTATACTCTCCGCGGCTTCGCAGGCGAGTTGGTAAGAATTTAAACTCTTGAGCGGTCTCAAATCCCACTCGCCTCAGCCGACGGACACCAAGGTCCTTCGTTCCCTAAGGTCAAACGGCCTCGCCCAGCTCGCAGTGGGTTGAGCTTGGAGAGAGAAGCAACATCGTCAACTGCTTAGCAGAACAGGGTCTCTACTGTTTAAAAAAAATAGGGTTAGGGTTCATCCAGCCGACACAGAAGATGCAAATAGTAGTCATAGACTGCAAAACTCCTACCTGCTTGTTTCCTATTAGGCCAGGCTTTCATACCTGCTGCCGGACGCAAGCCTCACCAGTGCCCCCATGAGATGCATTAGCAGAATTTTGTTGGTCCTCAGGCGCTTATGGACCCCTTTTTTTTGTTAACAGAATATTCTTCAAAATAAAACACTCTCAAACCCATACTACCTACTAAGTTGACCTACAAAATTCATCTGTGTAATTCTTGAAAAAGTGTAAAATTTAGGACATTTTTGCTATGTTTTGACTCCAAGATCTTCAAAGTCTCTAAAAACACATGTAAAATCTTGAAGTTTTAAGATTCACACACAAACATATATATATAGGACATTTTTGCTGTGTTTTGACTCCAAGATCTTCAAAGTCTCTAAAAACACATGTAAAATCTTGAAGTTTTAAGATTCACACACAAACATATATATATATATATATATATATATATATATATCTTCCCCTAGAACCATTCCAAAAATGGGGCCTCAACTTTGTTGGCCCATTTAAGCCCCCAGTCCGTTTCATCGATCACAAGTATATCTTAGTAGCAACAGACTACAGCACCAAATGGGTAGAAGCCCATGCTCTTTGGGATAACACGGCACAATCAACTGCCAAATTTTTGTACAAGATGATCATCACTCATTTCAGATGCCCAATCAAGTTGATTAGTGACCAAGGCAAACACTTTGTCACAATGATGTCATCAAAGAACTAGTCACCCAACATCTCATCATTCACAAGCGCTCCACAGTATACTATTTGCAAGCCAACGGTCAAGCTGAATCAACTAACAAAATCCTCAAGAAGATCCTCACAAAGTTGGTCAATCAAAATCACAATGGCTAGGATGAAAGGCTTTATGCAACTTTATGGGCATTCCACATATCCTATAAGATCTCCACCGGAATGACCCCCTTCACATGAGTATATGGCACTGAATCAATCATACCAATGGAATTCCTAATGCCAAGTCTCCACATTGCTATTGTAGAAAAGCCAAGCCTAGAAGAGTCCCTTTAACATATCCTGGACCACAGCTCCTTGCATTGGATGAAGTTTGCCTCAAGAGTTTCTACGTCACCACAGTTATTCAAAAAAGAAGGAAGAAATGGGTCGACCGTCAATCCAAATTTTGGATGTTCAAAGAAGAAGACCAATCTTGCTATTTCAGTCTTGCATGGGTCCACATCCCAGAAAACTGAAGCTCCAGTGGATAGTTTCTATGAGACGGCACTTTCCTTCTCGACGGCACACTCAACGAACGTTTTCAAAAGCTAGTCAATGGCTATCACTTGCAACCCTACCACACATCAATGCCACCAAATCCCTTCATTAAGGTGATAGAACCACCAATCCACTACCTAAGCATCCATCACCATCATGACAACACCCCTTTTCCAACCAATCATGAAAGATTCACCTCAAGTGCTCACCGACATGTAATAAAATATTTTCAATTGCTACGCACCAATGCTACATGGTAACTCTTTTTAAACCCCCCCTAAATTCCACTAATATGGGTGTATCTATCTATTTGAATGCAGCACCCCTTCTCGCCCCAAGTTATAACCCTTTGCCTGCAACCACCTTCTACATTTCCTCTCACCTTACACATGTTCTGCATAGAGCCATGAAGAATACCATATACATACCCAAAGCCAAACTCTTAACCTTAGAAAACCCAACCCCCATATCCAAAACTGAAGTACCACCTATCTATACATCCACATCTCATGAGGCACAACATACTCCCAAAATCCAACAACTCTTAGTTTCTTCTTCAGTCTCTAACTACACAACCTGTAGTCACCATGACCGTAGAAAAGAAGCCACGACCTACAGTGGCACTCCTCGCCCTCATAGAAGTTTCCTTTATGAAGGACAATGTTTTGGTGCCACCAGTCAAGATCTTTACAGTCATGGCCTATGGCTTGCATCATCCTTCACATCAATTACTACAAAAGATTACCTCTTACGCCTTGTTGAATCTAGATCATCACTTAAAGGAGTTGGTGCCTTGTACATGGGAGTACCTACAGTGCTTCTTTTCATAGTCCGTATGACCTGTGCTAGACTAGGAGTGGTAGAATTTTCCCTTTCAACAAGCTTCTCAAGAGACTAGGCCCTACTCCAATGTGCTTCCAAGGTTGTTAGAATTATGTTTTGCACTTTGCAAGAGGGCATTGGCCATGTCTGTGTAACACAAGCATCATATAATGATAGTCCTCCTCGGCTAGCCAACTTCCATGCTTGGATTCTGATAAGTTTGAGCATGGTGTGCATGCTTGATCACTACTCTTCTCTGCCTACAATAACTACTCGAATATGCACATTAAACTCTGGCCTATGGCTTGCATCATCCTCCACATCAATTACTACAAAAGATTACCTCTTACGCCTTGTTGAATCTCGATCATCACTTAAAGGAGTTGGTGCCTTGTACATGGGAGTACCTGCAGTGCTTCTTTTCATAGTCCGTATGACCTATGCTGGACTAGGAGTGGTAGAATTTGCCCTTTCAACAAGCTTCTCAAGGAGAAGTCGAGGACAACCAAAAAGAGAACCGCCTTCTTTGCAACACTGGAGATCAAAGAATGGGTTCTCAAAGCTCACTCCTGGCTATGCCAATAGCCACCACGGTAGTCATAACTCTGCTGACAAAGACAATTACTTTGGTAGCCCAAGGCAAAGAAGCCATCATTTTGAAAGATGGAGATATAGCAATAGTAGTAGTAACATGGAGGAACATGCAAACACGAGGGCTCATATTCAAGGATCATGGCAACTCCTCTACCTCTTATCTCTGTGCTCCTACACGGGGTCGCTGGATCAGCATTAGAAGAGGTAGAGCCATCCTCACCTCAGAGCATCATCTTGCGCTCTGAAGTAAGTGGTAAAAATAGCAAAGTGGCAAAAGCAGTGAAAGTGGAGATACCCCAACAAAACCTGCTAACACCAAATCCGCAGACATCTATCAACATGGGAAGACTGCAGTTGTTGGAAGTGTGATGAAGGATTACTCCATCGCTCTCCAGAAGAACTACAACCAGCTACATAATCGACTAATCTCCATGATGATTCCCGGCACAAAGACCATGATGATTCCCGGCACTAATCTCCATGATGATTCCCGACACAAAGACCAACAGAAAACCGACAACCACAACACTGCCGAGACCCTCGCTCACATCAAGGAACTCAAGAACTTAAGGTAAGCACCCTAGGAAGAAGTTAGTACTACCCCGGAATTTTTCTTCCGGAAGTCTGGTTCCAGGAAGCAATCCCCAGAATTCATCCTATGGAAGGCATTCTTCATCCTCCGCATTCTGGATCAACTTGTCCGAGATGTTCCTGCTACCACACATTTAGAATCCAACCTCTACAAGCGTCGAACCATCATCGACTCTGGTCAAAACTCGCCCAAATGAAAGACATCTAACAGTCTAGAAGACGAAAATTTTATGGGTTCAAGTCAACGGCGGATTGGAAATCAGTCCCATCGAGTGTGCCAAGTGTTAGCCGTAGGCTAGCCTGAGCCGGGGCCAACGTCTACCAGCGTCGCAGAGCAGCCAAACAGTCGCATGTCAGCATCACCAACTATCAGGGCCCGCCTACTTTATTGCAGGAAACAACGCTTCCTTAAACACTCGGTCGACACATCTTATCATCATAGTACTAGTAGATATTGTAAGAAGGCACTATAAAAGGATAAATACGCCTTGCAAAGGCTGGTTGTCGATTGTATCATTCTTGTTTTGGATTGATATAAGCAAGATCAGGAATCCACAATAGCAAGAAAGACTAATTCTGGAACCATTGAGGAATCAGGAAGAAGATCGTCCAAACAGGAGGCTGGTGTTAACCCAATTCTAGGGTTAACAAGATCTACCGCCATTATCTTACATCAAGGAGTCACAAAAGATACACCAAAGGGTCATACATTCAAGATATGAAGCAATGGTGTCCAAATCTACAACTTGGACGGGCACCCGTAATGGTATGACAAAGTATTTATGGCAAATCCCACTTCAAGAGTGTGTGGTAGCAAGTTAGGATGAAGTCCTAAGTGATGTACTTCATGGATATATTATGAGAGTAGTCATTATAATAGCATTAGGCCTCTTATGAGCCTAAAGTGACCGACTAGCCACAGTTTAAGTGAGTGTGAACACTTATGGCCATGTATATAAGTGAATATCTCTCATAATATAACATACTCTCCCATTGTGTAATTGACTCTTTCTCTTGCTAATCTCTCTCCCTAATGCATGCTAGTGAGTGTGTGTGAGTGACGTGAGGTGAGAAGAGGGATGATTACTCGTAGTGCAACGCGGTGGTGTGACAACGCTCGTGCGGGGAGGTGTGGTGGTATTGCTTCTCAAGGAGCTGTAGAGCTTGGAGACATTAAGGGTTACAAGCTCGGCCATTGGAAAGATCCTCATCACGATAGTTGCGGTTCACCAGGTAATCTCTTGTTGGATATGTTTCAAGGAGGGTTAGGGTGAGCTATAACAACTGGAAGCTCAAGGAGGGGAAGAATTGGCAGCTGGGAGCAGGATGTCTCTCAAATACCCAAAATTCAAAGGCGAGAGTGAGGAGGATCCAGATGCTCACATCTTTGCTTTTGAAACCACGTTCCAAGCAAACATAGCTCCATTGGGAAAAAAGACAGAATATTTTGCCACAACATTAGGTGGCAAAGCCACTAGCTGGTATGCCCAGTACGGTCTGGAACATTTCTAGACATTTGAAGAGTTTGAAGAAGGCTTTCCTAAAAATATTCAATAAAGATAAGACCATAACGGAGATACTAGAAAAGATGCAGAGGATGACACAAAAAAAGAGGCCAACAGAAGACTGTGATTGAATTCAGAGCAATGTTGATGTACCTAGACCAGCCCAACCAACACACCGAGCCAGTGGTTTGTGAGAGAACTAAGGGAAAAACTCGAGAATACAATAGCCTCGTACGACTTGGAAGCCCTGACCTTCGAACAAGTGGTGGCAGGAGCCGCCACCCAAAACTGAAGGAGTCCTGAAGCAAACTAAAAACTTCCACTTGACTAAAAACTCTCTGAGGACTTTGCTCCTGAGAACCTTCTCCTGAACGTCAAGGATTTCTTCAGGCTAGAGTACCATCTAGCCTTGAGTCAGAGAAATCAATTGTTCATCATCAAGCACGTGACCGGGCTGGGTACATATTTCTTAAGTACACTGACATGGAATACATTATGTACCTTGAGATGGGGAGGCAGAAGAAGTACACTGACATGGAATACATTATGTACCTTGAGATGGGGAGGCAGAAGAAGTTTATAAGCTAGATTACTTACTTTCTTTATAACAGCATACGGTCCACAGTATCTAGGAGTGAGCTTCTTATACTTCCCTAAAGATAAGGAACTTCTTTTTGGTCGTACTCGAATGAAGACCATATCTAATTCTTCAAACTCTCTCTCTGATCTCTTTTTATCTGCATACTGCTTTTGCCTATCTTGGGCTGCTGCCTTAATATCTTTACGGATTGATTGCATTTGCTGGTCCATGTCATCAAGCATTTGTTTGGACATTTCGACTCTAATCAATGGGTTGGACCAAGTCAATGGTGTAAGGCAATCTTGTCCATACAGAGCTTTGAAAGGGCTCATCCCAATGCTTCGATGATAAGAAGCATTGTGAGCAAATTCAACTAGGTGCAAATGGCTTAACCACTTCTTGGGTTTCCTGCCAGCATGACCGAAGGATATCTTCTATTACCTGATTCACTCTTTCAGTCTGGCCATCTGTTTCGAGGTGATAGGCTGTACTGAGATCTCTGGTTTTTAGCCTTGCATTTTACGTCTACTGGATTCATCTTAACAACATGAACAACTTGCCTCTTTCTGAGCCCTTTTAATAATTTAGAAGCCTTGACTAATTGCAGCACTAGGGATCTAGAAATTCCAGTTCCTTGAACTTTATTCCCGTGAAGGTCAAGGAATGAGATGGTTCCATTGTGACAATGAATGTCAGCTTGATTCTTATGGAGCCAATCCATTCCAAGGATTCCATCATAGATTCCCAAGGGTAGGACTCTAAACTGGCACTCTGTTACATTCCAAGGATTCCATCATAGATTCCCAAGGGTAGGACTCTAAACTGGCACTCTGTTACATTCCCATCTAGACTAAACTGAATAAGGTCTGTCTCAAGGTGTGTGAAAATCTTTTCACTAGCCAATTCCACTTGCATAGGTTTCCCTGATTTTTAGGACTAACTTATGCAGACATCCTGGGGGGGAAATAAAAGAATGAGTATGCTTGAATCAATCAAAACTTTAATTGCTTACCTTGGTACTCTGCTGGAGTCTAGAGGACTGAAAATTGACAATTATTCCCTGATGCTCAATTGCAACATAGATCTATCTTTTTTTTTCCTCCACTTCCTCAACTATAGTGACGGCTCTAGCTGCTACAGTCTGAGGCGGAACTCTCTCTCTTTGGTTTTCCCAATTCTGGGAGGGAGTTTGGAGACTACTTTGCATGGAGGTTGCAGGCTGAGCTAGCACTCTTCTGGGGTTGCCTTGATTTTGGCGCGGGGGACCCTGATTGTGGACTGATACAAAGGAGTCTGTCTCTGAACTCTAGGACCCTGGCTTCCTTGGCCTACAGAAGGAGATGGGTAATCCTTGAGCTGGTGCCCAAACCCCTGACATCCAAAGCACCTGTTCTCACTTTGAAGCTCTTCCCTTTGCATTCTTGAAAGAGCTAGAGTTCCTGAGAAAGAGCTTCGAGGAAAAGGTCTTCCTTCATTCCTAAAACTTCATGACTCCAGATTCTGGTTGGGACCTTGGTGTCTCTTTAGAGGCGGAAGGTTGGAAAAACTTCCCAGTGTTTGGAATCTCTTGAAGGATGAGGGAGCTGGCTTTGGTGGGACTTTAATGTGAAGGCTTTGGCGAAGTCCTTCACCATTCTTACAGCTTCAGCCATGGAAATTGGCTTGTTATTCTTGACCAGGGGTTTAGGGGAAGGCAAAAAGAGGGAAGAAAGGGAAAGAAAAGAGAGGGAAAGGGAAAGAAAAGCTCACTAGAGAGCATAGTTAAAGCTTTCCATGAAAGCTTGGAAAATAAGAAAGAAATGAATCTTTTAAATTGAAAGCTTAATAGAAAGAAAGAAAGGAGAGAGACACTTACCTTAGAGAGAGAGAGAGAGCTTTGATGGAGAGAGAGGTGGAAGGACTTGGAAAGAAATGAATCTTTTAAATTGAAAGCTTAATAGAAAGAAAGAAAGGAGAGAGACACTTACCTTAGAGAGGGAGAGAGCTTTGATAGAGAGAGAGGTGGAAGGACTTGGATGGGAGTAAGTTCTGATGAATCTGTCGTCCTAGCATGTGTAACAAAGAGAGGTAGGTAGAGAGAAAGGAATCACGTCAACATCGATTTAGGCAGGAGTCTCAGCTTCTAGGTCGCTACTCAGCAAAACAAAATTTCGGTACTAAGGAGCAATATCTTGTTGTTGGGAAACCGGGCAACAAAATTTCACTCTACTGAGCAATGAAATTTCTCTGCTGTAAAACGCTTCCTAATAGCGAAACCCTGGGCAACTTTCTGTCTGTAAGTTTTGGATAGTTCATGTGTTTTTATGTTAATACATAATTAGTTTTGGCCTGGTTTCAGATGCCTAATAGTGATCAAAGGCTGGAAGTTGGTTCTGAAGCATGGTTGAGAGAAAAAATTCATTGTATGTGTGCTCAATGCAAGGGCCAATATATATTACAACGTCATATAACAATTGAGCATGTCCAAATATATGGGCTTCATGAGGCATTAGCACGACCAAGTGTGGATGATGACATGGAGGAGAACCATAAGAGAGTGTTACAAAACATGCCACACCATTCAATGACATTGGGTAGATTGTGAAAGGTGGCAAGGCTTCATAGGGAAAGCATGGCTGAGAATCATCTTCACCAACCAATAAATGAGGTGCCTCCACCATTGCCACATGAGGAGGAAGAGGATCTCATCATGGAATACATGGTGAAGGACTTATTTGAACGGGAGGTCATAGATGATAGAGATCAAGCTCCAATGTCACAAGAGGAGGAAATCTTGCATAGAGAGGCAAACATCCCTTTGTATGAGGGATGTTCATACTCTACATTACGAGAAAACTTGGAGCTATTAAACTTACAAACAACTTATGGATGGAGTGATGCAAGTGTCACAAGTCTTCTTAGGTAAGATCCAATCAAAATATTCTCTTAAATAGAAAATGTCTCATGTTTTATATACTCTCCTTGTAGATATTTTGAAATATGATTTCTTATGTTATGTTGTAGGCTTCTCAAGAAGATTCTTTCCCCTCAAAATCTATTACTGGACTCACGAGATGGGTCTCGTAAAATGCTCTCTATGATAGGTATGGATTATACAAAAATACACACATGTCCCATTGATTGCATGCTATTTAGAGGGGTAAATAAAGATGCAATACAATGTCTACAATCTGGAGAGAGCCACTATAGAGATGATTTGCAAGGAGAAAAAATTTCCCAAAAGGTGTTGAGACACTTCCTTATCATTCCTTGCATCCAACACATCTTTAAATGTAAGGGGATTACAAAACTCATGACATGGCATGCTACTCATCGCTCAACCAATGGCATCATGAGGATCGTAGAGCTGATTCACCAGCATGGAAACGTGTGGGGCATCAAAGGCCAGAGTTTAAATATGAGCTCCGTCACTTACGTCTTGGCTTGGGCATGGATGGTGTTAACCTATTTGGCTTCAAGTCCACATCATGGTCTACTTGGCCTATTGTATTGGTGAATTACAACCTCCCTCCATGGGTGACAATCAAGAAAGGTCATATCATGCTTTCTCTCCTTATACTAGGCAAGTATAAGGTGGTGAACATAGATGGGTACCTTGATCCTTTAATTGAGGAGCTCGAAACACTATGGTGAGGTATCAAAGTGCATGATGTCTCAAGTCCAATAAATAGGCCTGATATGGAGGTGAAATGAGTTTTTCTTTGGATGATGTATGACTATCTCGGGTTCTTGGAGTGCTCACGTACATACTTGAACTAGATAACATTAAACTTTAACTTTATATCTCTACCTCTCAATCATCTCAATTTTAAAATAGGTTTGGCAACCTCCAGACATCATGCATGTCCAATTTGTGGACCATCACTTGTTTTGGAAAGACCTCTACACTAAAGGAGGTGGTGTATGACAAACATGATTGATTTATCCATCCACATCCCAAGTATGTGCCACATGATGTCTCACTACTTGTAATGAGAGTAGAGAGTCTCTCTCTCTCTCTCTCTCTCTCTCTCTCTCTCTCTCTCTCCAAATAAAAAGTAAAATATACATATTCATATTTAAAAAAATATATTTAAATATACACATAATACATATTCATATTTAAATAATTGTATTCAAATATGCACATTTTTAAATATGCACAATATACATATTCATATTTAAATAATTGTATTCAAATACGCACATTTTCAAATATTTAATAAGTCCTTAATTATGTGCCTAATAAGTCCCTAATCAGCTCAAGAAATTGCCAATATAGCCCCACTTAAAAGACTAATAAAACCTTCAATTCTAAGGCGTAATCAAGCATTAAAGGCTTATCCAAATCCAACACTTGATTATAAATTAAAAAACATGTGGATGCTAGCCTTTAATTGAGGAGCTCGAGACACTATGGTGAGGTATCAAAGTGCATGATGTCTCAGGGCCAATAAATAGGCCTGATATGGAGGTGAAAGGAGTTTTTCTTTGGATGATGCATGACTATCTCGGGTTCTTGGAGTGCTCACATACATACTTGAACTAGATAACATTAAACTTTAACTTTATATCTCTACCTCTCAATCATCTCAATTTTAAAATAGGTTTGGCAACCTCCAGACATCATGCATGTCCAATTTGTGGACCATCACTTGTTTTGGAAAGACCTCTACACTAGTGTGTGTATATATGTATATATATACATATATGTATATATATATACATATATATATATATATATATGTATGTATGTATGTATGTATAGAGAGAGAGAGAGAGAGAGAGCTATCTGGGTGTACCTATTTGGCTGCTAGAGCAACTAGGTGTGACCATTTGAGTGGGTGTGATGCAAAACAGTTGGTGAGGCATTGTATCCATGTCCGGCATGGCAACCTTTAAAGCATGTGTGCAGAGGGAGCTCAGTGGTCTTCAGAGCACATGATCAGAGTGACAAACCTGAGGTGGGGTGGCCTTCAATGCACATGCATAGGGCACATCACGACATGAAAGGTGTAGGGAGGTTGGTGGTCTTTAGAGCACGTGTGCAACAAAGCTAAGGGAGCTCGATGGTCTTTATAGCACGTGTGCAACAAAGCTGAGGGGAGCTCGGTGTAATAAAGTTGAGGGAGCTTGTAGGTCTTCAGAAGCTCTACAGTAGCGACTCCCCACCCTCCCCCAAGACTTTAGATAAAATCAAGGAGGAGAGCATCATCAAGATAATGATGGTGATGTCAATATGCACATGCCTCTCTCTGCCACATACTTTCAAATGGGCATGTGTCGATATATATTTGTGGTCTTACTTGTTCGCGCATGTATGTGTGGATATGCTAAGCTTGTAGCTACGTTTATGTGGGTGTTACATCGGACATGCAGCACCACTTCCAAATGGACATGCGCTCTCCTACGATCTGGGGCCATCAAGAGAACGACTTCCTCAATGTGCCAATTTCGGCATTGTCGTCTAACTACACAGGAGGAGGGCCTGGGGCTGTAGTAGGGAGCGTGCAGCATCAAAGCTAAGCTGGGGGGTGTGCAAAAACGATGATTTAGTGATGGGGCATGCAACAATAGTTAGCAGCAAGACGTGCAACATCAATAAGTGGCGTAGTTGAGGAGACGATGATGCCAATCGCCATCCCACTTGGGGAGCTCCGAACGTGCTCCTACATGGAGTGCCTCCGCATTTGCCACATGGCATGTCAAAAATAAGATGTAGAATAAGAAGAAGCATAGTATCTTATCTTGAACTCAGAAGAAGAAGAGCAATCAACAAAACCAAAACAATCTCCTCAAAGGTAGCCACATGTTCGCTTTAAGCACACTAAATCTCATCTATTCGTGGTACTAGGAGTTGCATCAAAAAGAGGTTTGTAAGCCATTTACGATAAATAGTATGAGAGTGATCTGCAACTTGTACTAGTCTTTGAGGCACTAGTCACCAAAAGAGACATGACAACAACCAAAAAGTGCTCTACGAATTTTGAAGGGCAGTTGATAGTTATCACAATAAATCAATAAAATAGTCAAATTTATGTGGTCTACTTGCACATAGCTTAACTTTATGAGGGAAAAAAACATAGCGAGATGCACAAGATTCTAGAAAAAATTTGTTTATTTTGGTGCTTTGTAAAATATATAAATGACTTACAAATATGTATGGATGTATATTGTATGTATATGCATTATCTAACTATGCATACACATCTATCCCAAAGTTTGGGATGAATAAACATGCATGTTATAATATAGTCACAATTTATTAACATATTCTCATAAAAAGATAACTTGGGATTTGGTTTGAAGGGGTGTGTTGAATATGTTTTTTGTATTTTTTAGCTTCTTTGTGAGGATATCAACTTGTGAGAGATAACTTTTACATCCCTTATTGGATTATAGTGTTGTTGTTTGCTAAGTTGATCTGCACATTTCAAAGTTTGTCTCCATTGTTTTAAAAACATATTTTTAATAGAACATATATTAAGCAATAGCCTCCCCATTGTTGCAATTTACCACCTTGATGTTGAAGCCTACACCCATTTTCAAGTATCTCATCAAAATAACTAAAATTTACTTTATTAGGAAATAAATTTACAAAATTATATGCAATTGAAAGCTTAAAACTAGGCCTAGCAAAATCATGAATGGAATTACCATCGTTTGCTATATGTTGTTACTATGAGTTGTGGGATTTGTAAGGATAAAATAGTAGGATGCTCCGTGATTTTCTTGATATTGCATCACCATGGAAGTGTGCTATTTAGGTTTCCTCTTCATTGTGCATATTTCCCATATTTTTTAGCATGAGAGGTTTCACTTTAAATTACCCAATATGACATGGAATTCCTAACATTGTCACAACACCACATTATTAGGTGGCCAAGTTTTGATGCAAAGATCTGACACTATAATTTGGGTGTACCCTCATATTGATTGTCGTAAATAGAATGTCTATATCCCATCACTTTCCCTTCAATAGTCATTATAGTAGAAACTTCACTTTCACTAATCCATATTTCATAGACATCTACTTGAAATGACATGAAATTCTTTGTGTTCCCCCCTTATTCCTCTTCTTCTTAGTTTTCCTTCTTTTCCTCTTCACATTTGTGAGATCTTACCACGTCATGTCACCTCTATAGCTTGTTCAAAATGTTAGCCAACAAGGATTAGGAGACTTGACTTTTGCATCATTTTCATCTTGAAAAATAAAACCACTAAAATTTAATAAACTCTCCCTACACTATTGAAATCAAAAGTGATAGACATGAAAATCTATCAACCCCTATCACATAATTACCATAACTAAGAGTAGCAAACACATATTCTCTCCTTAAACTTTCTCTCTCCAACCATCTTGCAAGCACAAGTATAAGCTCAATTTTCCTACAACCATCTAATTATTTCCATGTGTGATTTTTCCCCAAGCTACAACTATTTAAGTCAAAGTGCAAGATAGTGGAAAGGCATCATTCTTCTATAGCACAATGTAATGGCTTCTCATGAGTTGTGGTCATGGGCAATATGAGTGATTCTCTCCAAATTTACATTTAGCCTCTCCATCACCATTGATGTAGTTGGGTAAGCTCATGAGGATCTTTATGACATTTGAGGTGAAACATTAAGGGCCAGCTTGGGAAGTCGTGAAAAGGGCTATATACTAGGAAAATAGTAGAACTTTCTAGCCTCTCTCTCTCTCTCTCTCTCTCTCTCTCTATATATATATATAATATATATAATATATTATATTTCTAGCCATCGTTTTTTAAAGCTACTCGACGTAGGGTCCTTTGAGGCAATTTTAAGAATATAACAATAACCAAAATCAATGGATGGTGAAGACCCACTTGACGGAAGACATCGATGGCCACAAGGTATTACATCATTGTAATATACAGATGCTACAGAGAGCGCTGCAATGTTAATCCTTCATAGTGAGAAAAAGAATATGCAGCTGCCAAAGTCCTATTATAAGACTCTTCTTCACAAGGGGCATAGCCATAGCAAATGACGGCAACCTTGTGCCACTACCAAGGCAGTGGTAGAGAAGATGGCAAAAACTCCAGTAAGGCCCATCAGCAGTACTTCAGGCATCTTCAGCGAAGAGTAGAGAAGCACCACCGATCGACGCCCACAAAGAAGCAGTGCCCACGGCTAAGAGAGACGATAAGGTAGACGATAAGTTTCTCCAAAATCACGTTAGGGTTAGAACCCTAAGGTCTTTAAAAAAAAACAAAAGCATTGGTGTAAAAAGACTGAAAGAAGAGTGTGTTCATATGATGGCCCACTAAATCTCATGTGTGCACATGTACAGAGCCATTATCTTGTTCTTCATTGAGAAGGTTGGCATCGTCAAATGTCACAGCATCATCAACTATGTTATCATGGGTGTCACCAACATCAAAGATTTTGTATTTTAAAAAAACCCTTGTAGCATACCGCAACCAACTGAGTATACGAATAAAATCCTCTCACTACCCAATTCTTAAACAAAAATTTGTGGTAAAAAATCCTACTTCCCATAAAAAAGTGCTTGTCCTACCCTCTAGCACCGATGATGTAGCCAAGGTAGAAGAAATAGCCAAAAATTTGTAACCTTACTCTTAGAAGAGACCTTTAGATCTCAAAGATAGGTGAAGTCTCTATCAAGGGGGGGATATCACTCTTAGAGATGACCTCTAGGCCTCAAAGATAGGTCAAGTCACCATCAAGGGGGGGGAGGCTAAAGTAGCACATGAGCCAAAGTTCTTTATAGCACATAGGGGAATGTAGAAAGTAGGCTCTATCAAAGCTAAATCAGTCATTTAGGCAAATTCAAAACAACATTTTGTAACCGACATCCAACCACCTTGAGTAGCCTAAAAATTTGGCACCAAGAAGGAGGAGTGTTGAGAAAGTTGTGCCAAAGAGCACAAGGAAGATAGGGAGTGAGTCACATGAGCAAGAGAAGGAGCATGCACATTAGAAAAGGAAAAGACTAAGGGTACATTGGCAAAGGTTGATTTGTTTGGTCATTTATAAAAGCTGAAGTCAAAGGTCAAAAAAGTAACACATGGAAAGTGCAAGGGAGGACATGTAGTGTGAGCATTAATGAACACATGGTTGGCACTAGGGTGCACACAAAACATGGATTGGAGACCTTCCCAAGGCTATAAATTTGGGTGTATGAAGCTTGATTTGATATGAGATTAGTTCTTTGTTTGTGATTATCACTTGGCTTAGTTTGTCTTGTAGTAATCCATTTTTTATTCTCTCTTAATCATGATGGTTATTTGATATGAGCCACCCTAGATCAATGCTCTTTCAACAATAAGGGGTTGTGAGCATGTCTTAATCCAATCATTTATCAACTCTTATTAACCACATTTGTTTATAACATGGTGCTTCACTAACTATGTCTATACACACTTGTAATTCCTGTCATTTGATATTATAAGCCCTCTTCAAATGCTCTTAAGTCTTATACAACGAGCTCATAACATGAAGAACCTCGCCAGAAAGGCTAAACACTTGAAAAATCCTTGTAAGTCATGGGGGCCTTGGTTACTTACTCCCAAGTGGCCTAGAGAGAAAAGGCTTCTTATGTATAAAAGCCAACTTCTTATGTTTGTAACTTATTATTCCCATTCATACATTAGAGTTTAGTATTCTCTTTTAGAATAGAGTTTAGTGTTCTCTCTAGTTTCTCTTTCAACTCCTCTAATCTAGCAAGTGTGAAAGTAGGATGAGGGTTTGGGTATGTACTATCCATTGGATACATATCCCCATCGGTGTAACAATGAGTACGTGAGAAGCACGGCATAGAGCTCTCCCACACAAGGGTGAAGCCCTTGAGCTCGGCTTTTGCTTGATGATTTGGTAAGTTCCCAATAACTTTTGTTCTATCAAGGCTAAACATTTTTTGGTGTTGTTTTCGGAAGCACCTTATCACTTTTCTTTGGCATTTTTTGTTGGTATGTTTCTTATTGTGTTGGCATTTTCGGGCATGCTTCTTATTTTAAATCCAATGGAGTGTAGTGGCACATCATAAAAATATTGAGATTTGAGCATTTTGTGTTTTGTTTTCATTTACTTTGAGTTTTTTTATGTTTTTGTTTTGCTTTTATTCTTTGTTTTATAAGTGTTTAAAAAGTTAAATTTTTAATGGGCTAATGCATAAGAGAAGCATAAAAAGGCAAATAGAAGAGGGATTTTGTTGATTTTGAGTCACATTTTCTTTCACTTTGTATTTGATCCTTAGTTTTTTTCTTGATAGGCTCGGTTTATCTTTTTAATCTTGTTAATACAAGTATGTTGTACTTGTTTTTTTGGTGATGATTGATACTACTTGGTTCTTTTATTAGTATTATTTAACGTATCACTAATTACTATACAAGATTAAGGATTGATTTGTGCTCAATTCTTGGGGATTAATTGTGGCTTTATCTATGGCTCATGGAAGCTTGAACTAGCAAGAAGTTTGGGATTTAATTAGTTCTCTAATTAACTTGCAAATCAAATAATATTAGGCCCAATTAAAAATTCAATTCCCACTCTTTGAGCCTCCCATAATGTGACTTGCCATGCTAGGAGGAAGAGGGAGATAATTCATGCATAACCAATCATTTCATTAGGCATTAAATAGAGCATTAAATTGAGCTATCAAGTGAATAATTTGGGTTAGAAATGTATGCTTAATTTATCATTGTGGAGTCTCTAACTAAGCATGATTAATAGTTTAATAAGTCCTTAATTGTGTGCCTAATAGGTCCCTAATCAGCTCAAGAAATTGCCAATATAGCCCCACTTAAAAGGCTAATAAAACCTTCAATTCTAAGGCGTAATCAAGCATTAAAGGCTTATCCAAATCTAATGCTTGATTATAAATTAATAAACATGTGCATGCTAGCCTTAGATTCTAAGGCTTAATTAAGCATCAAGGGCATCTCAAATCAACACTTGATTGGTAATTAATCTCATGCTAATTATGATATAATCAACTCCTGATGCATTAATTGAGATTTGAAACAGCAACCCACCTGTGTATTGCCATGTTGCTATGTCGCCACCCTAGCCATTTTGTCACTACAACAAGAGGTTCATCCATTTTCAGATTTGTATCGATAGTTTTTAAAAAATACATTAGTTTTTCTATGAAAGTCCCTCAACATTGGTATATGTGCATCACTAATTTTGTTAATATGCACATTAGTATAACATTAAGAAAAATATGGACTCACAAAAGGGCCATCTAAGAAAATATTAAAAAAAGAATGGGCTAGCCAATGAGAGAGTTGGGATTCTAGATCCATGTAACATGGATCTTTTTAAATCTTCTACCACCAAATCTTACAAGATGAAGCTAGTGGAATATAATATTGGGACCAAATATTAAAGTAAAGAAATATCAAATGTGCCTTGTGGTCCTTACAATAAAATACTATAGTGTCAGAGTAGTGAATGTTCATTTTCAATCAGGAATTTATTTCCCTCTTTCAATTTTCATGCTTTTATTTTTTTCCCTTTTCACTTTCCTTCCTTTTTTTCCCTTTTCACTTTCCTTCCTTTTTTTCTCTACAAAATTCAATTTTATCATATTTCACGCTTCCTTGCTTTATTTCTTGTAAAAATTTATTGTAAGCATTGATTTCTCATGGCATTCTTGAAGGTAGTCTTTCTTCTCTGTTCTTTTAGGGAAAAAAATTCTCTTTAGTATGTTCTGGTGAAAGATTTTCTCCTTTGAATAGAAGCTCAATGAGATAATGCTAATTTCTCATGGTATTTATAAAGTTAGTCCTTCTCTTATTTCTTTGGGAAAAATTTTACATTTTGCATCCTCTCTCGTATGTTGTTCTTATGCTATGGAGACTAATTCAAAATCTTTGGTGTTGGTCTGCAGCTTTTGAAGCTTTGTTGTTGGTCTACAGTTTTTTAAGTTTGGGAAAGGAAAAGGTAATAAGAAATTTTCTTTCTCTTTTTATTCAAAGTTTGCTAATTTGTAAATGTTCAGTTTTTTTTTAAAATTGGTAACCTTGATAATGTAATATATTGATAATATGTGAAATTTATCTCTTTTCTCTTTGCAAGTTTTTAACCTCTGAGTTTTGTTGGTTTGGAGACTACTTGGGACTCTGGTAAAAAAGGTAATAATCAACTTAAGTCTCTTGTTAATTTAGTTTATGAGTGCAAAATTATCAATTTTGACATGTTGGTTAATCCAATGGATTACGTTCTGCCTAAGAGAAGCTTTAGCCTACAATCTTGAATGGGCATGCCCTAGCTTAGACCAGATTCAAGATTGTAGGCTAAAGCTCTCAAATGATATGCACGCTGCAATGAAACCATCCACGGGCTCAAAAGATGTTCAGTTGAGCTGGTTTTTTCCTTTGGATTGCTTTATCTATTTTTTTTGCATCTTATGAAGAATTGAAGAAAACTAAAATCACCTATGCTTTGCAAAAGTCCAACTAATGGTTGAATGACACATTTCTTGGGTGATCAATAGACTAGAAAGAGAACTTCAGGTGACTCTGCACTTTAGTTGATACAATTGAGTGCAGAGTCACAAAGTTGGATGTCACCTTCAGGTGAGAGTTGCAATGAATGTAACTAAAATGAATGTGGCTGCTAAAAATATGGTTTTACTAATGTTGTTTGTTTTGATGAATAGGTACTTCACTGCTCAACAAACATTATGTATGCATTTCAGGTATAGAAGATGGAGACTCTTAAGAGGTGATTGGCTAAGCTTAGATCAAGATTTATGGGATCCCACACACTCTAATGTGGTGGATGTGGCTATTCTTTGGGAGGGCCACGATACACTTTCATCCAACGTGGAGAGTAATTGGCCTCTAGCCTTTCTTAGACAAGAGATATCGTTGATGTTAAATGATCCTCCTACAAACTTTTATTTCAAGCTAGATGGTAGAAAGGTTAGGAGTAGACATGAAAAGTCTATTACATGCAAGCAATGTATTGCCCCTCATATCCTTGAGATTGTGGAGTAGTTGTAGCATTCCCCATCTCAAATTAATGACATAAATTTTTGGCTTTTTCAAAAATTGTGTTCATTTGAGCAATTTTTAGGTTCTCAAAAAATAAGTAGAATTGTAAAATAAATCTATGCTTAATGTAAAAAGTAAATCTGTGATTGATGTTAATCACTTATTTAATTCTTTATATTTTGATTACAAGTTTGTATATAAGATATACTTATATTTAATTATAATTATAAGTATAATTTCATACATAAGTATTAGTATAAATGTAAATTTAACATTAGTTTGGTAATACTAGAACATAAAAGTGTCCATGGACATATTTATGTCCTATTTACTAACCAATTTTATGGAATTATTTAGAACACATGGATATTAAAAATTAAAGGTTTCCTTTTTTCATATCATCAAGTACATAGTGAAGGAAAATTGGGATTCTTTGGGATCACATTGGCTACCTCTAGGCTTTTTAATTTCTTAAGAATTCATAAGACCAAATTACAGTCGTAATGCAGAGCTGTTTTGACTATATTTGGATCAAAGGCTTTAATTAGCCAATTTCTCATTGCTTTCTAAAGTTTTTGGATATGCATTACTTCACAAACATATATATGGTGTAATACATTCCATCTTAGGCTTAAAAATCAATTAGAACTCCAAAATTTAGATCTTAATGAAAATTATAAGGCATTTAGCTGTCTCAAAAAAAATTAACTTTAAGGAATTTTATAGCTAATCAAATAATCATAGACTAGGACCAAATCTTACACATATTTTCTACACAATGTTATGCTTTGTTGATGCATTTTTTGAGAGCTAATCACATATACACCTATCCTTTTAGGTACTTTGTTTTAGAATAAAGTTTACAAATTTTAACCCATATTTATTACTATAGAATAAGAGACTACTTCATGTATTTTAAACATCTCGTAAGGCTTTAAGTGTAATATCTAGTCATTTTATATAATAATAAATACTATTTTCAAAAGTTTCTCACTAGATAATCCAAATATAAGCAAGGATTCATATACCGTGTTTTGTTATCAATGCAATGCAATTTTGAAAGTTGAGACCATCACCTTGTCTTCTAAATAAATGTAAAATATTTAGATACTGATTACTTTAGTGGAGAAATTGATTTATTAGTATAACTAAAGTAAATCACCATATAAGCTCACACTATTTAGATAAATGTAAAATATTTATCTAAATGTAAAATATTTAGATACTGATTACTTTAGTGGAGAAATTGATTTATTAGTATAACTAAAGTAAATCACCATATAAGCTCACACTATTATCATATTTTGGGTGTCAAAGACGCAACGACTAAAAAGAGATTCTAAGAAGTAAATTTAATTGAACTAATTATTGATGCAATAATTTTTTTAATCATGAAAAATCTATCTCTCATTTATTAAATACTATGTAAGTTTTAGGAAAAATTTATAATGAGTCAAGATCGTTTTTTTCTTGCATGTAGAAACCTACTTTATAAATTTGTAACCTATTCGGATTATCCTTGAGTAGCCTTTGATGAGTGGATTAGTCACACTTTCTATGCTCATCTTGCATACTCAATTTATGCAAGATTTTGTAAGAACATAGAGCTTGAGAGCTTGCTATCTAGCCTAGAACTTAAGAACTGTGTCTCGGTAGAGTTTTGCTTTGGGATGTAATGAAATTACCTTCTCCATTCCTAACTTTGTTTCTAGGTGGATCCCTGTGGAATTCCTCTTCTCCATAAAGAGAAAATATTGAAGGAGTTACTCTTGAATATGAGATTTCAAATGCAAATTTGGAAAGGCTACCAAAGGAGATGTTCGGGCCTCGACAACACCACGAAATACCAATGTGGGAAGTAAAGAAGGTATTTGTAAGATTCCTCCTCTTCTATATCTAGAAGGTTAAGACATCACTGTACACCTTTCCCTTGACTTTAATCTTTGAAATAGTTCATTTTCTCTTAAATTGCTTAGAGAGAGAAAATATTATAGAGAGAGATAATACAGTTTTGGGATATTTTGGGATACAAAGTTACCCTTTAATTTTAAGATAAATTACCCTGAAATAGAAGTTTAAAAAGAGTTTTCCAATGTGCATTAGAAATTAATTGAATATGTGCATTGGACATCTTAACCTAGGGATACTTGTTTTTAGAAAATTTTGGATTAAGGTCCAAAGAGTGTTCTAATGGGCCTATGGTATTAATCCAAGTGTTTGGATAAGAATAATGCAAGAAGAAAAGAAAATCCACCAAAAATGAGTAAATTTTCACATAAGATGAAGAGTTGACTAGTACTGGTACTTAGTCTTTAAAAATGTGAATTTTGACACCTCAAGGGAGTGGAAAGCATGCTTCAAGGAGGCTCCAAGAAGTCCCATCAAACCCCCATTTTTTAATTCAAAAATACTCCAAAAGCATGGGATATTTCATCTCTCATCTCTCCTCTCCCATTCTAGATCAAAAAGTGGGCATAACTAGTCTAAAACTTGTCCAAATTGGATCAAATTGAAGGTCGAACCCTCTAGATCCCAGTTGGTCTTGGTTGGTGGCCTCCCTCACCTATAAATACAACCCCATTCCTTTGTATTTTCATTCTAGTGTATTCTCATGTTGGTGTTAAGTTCATTTTAGTGTATTTCCTTTATCTCTCTTTCTTGCCTCTCCATTGTGAAGCTTTGGTGCTTCACTAAACCTCTTCTTCTCTTGAAGACTACCCTCTTCTCTTGGTGACCAAGCCTCTTCCTTGAGGGCTACACATCTCCTTGCAAGATAAAGAATCAAGCTCACACCAAGGGTAAGCCTAAACAATGATGCTTATACTATCTTCTTCTCCTATCTTCTTCTCCTCTACATGCTTTGAAAGCATGAAGATGCATGATTCTTTTCTTGAAGTCTTATTTTATGGATCAAGTAGATGATTAATCTCTTTCTTGAGCATTAGGAGATCTTCTTTTCTCTTCCATATGTTTTGAAAGCTCTCTAATTCATGGTTCTTCTCTTAAACCATGTGGAGTTGGTTTATATGCTAATCTTTCATGCCTATGGTCATGATTTAGGATTAATACTCATGTTTAAAATGAAGATAATCTTTCTTTTTGGTTATGCATCCATGAAGGATGAATCTCCTTCTTCTCTTCTCTTCCACATGCTTGGAAGCATGTTATTTTCATGGTTATCTCTTTAAACCATGCTTTCTAAATCAAGTAGATGATTAATGGTAAAGATGTTAACCCTCATGCTTAATACTTTATTTTAAGGTTTATAATGATGTTTAGATGCATATATGTTTATGCATAAATATTCTAAATGCTAAAAGAAGGATTTTCATTATATTTTTGTGTATACATTCTTAGTGTGTGTATACATAAATGTTTAAATGTCAAAAAGTGAAATTTTTACCATATTAGATACTTGGATAATGCGGGAAGCTATGGCAAAAAAATTTAGAAGTTGAATTTTATACATAATAAATTTTTATGCTAAAAGTGAAATTTTAAGCATTCTCATTTCATAGAAAATACGCGGAAGCTATGGCAAAAATTCATCATTAGAAAATGAATTTAAATTTATGCATAATAAATTTTATGCTAAAAGTGGAGTTTTGAGCATTGTTCATTTGCATGAAAAATAAAGAAGGTTATGCACAAATTTTTCTAGATTCATTTAATTTATGGGAACTATGGAAAGATTCACATAAATTTTTCCTTTCATCAAAAGTGGACTTTTTTAGAAATTATGAGAAGGTTATGTACAATTCTTCTCTAATTTTCAAATGGGATTATGAATATAATTCGTTTAGATAAAAATGAATTAGTATGTGTGCATAAATATTTTATGCTGAAAGAGGAATTATGGGTATAATTGATTTTGTAAATCCCATAAGTATGTATCCATAAATCTTTAATTCAAAAAGAGGAATATTGAGCATATTTCATTTTGGAAAATTGGAGAAAAGAATGTGAAAATATTCATAGGAATGCATCGAGAAAACATGGATAAATTATTAATCAGAAAGAGGAATCACAAACATATTTAACTTTTGGAATTATGAAGTATACGTCTAGATTCTTGAAAAATAGAATCTTAAATACATTCTGAATGGGAAAAAGGTGAGTGGAAACTCTTACCAGAATTATTGGTTAAATCAGGAATTCCACCATAATCAGATTTAATGATTTATGGTGGACAAGGGAATTACATAAAGGCTTTCTATGATGATTAAAGAATTGGTTGATACTGACTAAAATAACCTAATAAAGAATCTAATCCAACTTGTATTCCGTCTCTTGGTTAGGTTTTTGACGGGAAAAGGATTTTCCAAAAAAAGACCAGAAACATGCTTAGTGGAATGAATGTAAATACTTGAGATTAACTTATTCCAAGATTTCCTAGGAAAGGATTATGGAATTCTTGAAAGGATCGAGGATCCAAAAGTGAACGGAAATTCAAAAGTAATTGAATTAAGGCGAGAATAAAGTTGTCTTTAACTAAGCCAAGTAATGGTCGAGACTTAGAAAGTTCAATCTGTAAGATTCCTCCCTCCAACTTTTAAGGTGTAAAGGTGTAAGAACCTCCCCTTCTGTTCTTGAAATTATTCCTCTCTCTGAAATAGGAGAAAGATCTTGTGTTACCTTGTTTTGGCCTAGAGAGAGAAAATATCTAGAGAGAGATAATCTAAAATTTAAATATCTTTGGATATAAAAATCCTCCTAGTGTCTAAAATGGATTCCCCTAAACAGAAGTTCTAAATGAACTTTCCAATGTGCATTAGGAATTAATTGAAAATGGTATAAGGGACCTTAGCCTAAGGGTCTACATTTTCAAAATTTTTTGGATTATGGTCCAATTAAGGTTCCAATGGGCCAATTGGATCAATCCAAGTGTTAGGATGAGATAAATCCAAAGAATAAAAGAAAATACCAAAAAATGAGTAAATGCTCACATAAGATGAAGAGTTGACTGAGTACAAGGTTTATTAGTTCAAAATTATGAGATATTACTAAAAAAAAAGAGATATTTTAGAATAATGATGCATTTTTGACACCTTGGAGCGGGGGACTCTTGAGGTACGAGCCTATTTCACATGTGTGGAAGGGTTTTTAATTCAAAAAAATTGTGATATTTTTATCTCTCCTCTCTCCTGGATCAAACCAAATAAAAAAGAGAGCCAAACTGGTCCAAATCTTGTCCAAATTGGGTCAAATTAAACCTGGAAAATTCTAGAACCCAAGTGGACTTGGTTAGTGGCCTCCCTCACCTATAAATAGACCCTTAGTCTTTTGTAAAAAAATATTGGAGCTATACCATGCCAGTATTATATTAAAATAATCATATTTTCTATTATCCCTTAAATTTTCTTCTCTCTTGGGAGCTTGGAGCTCTCTCTCTCTACAACAACTCTTGGAGTTGCTCTTCTTCTCTTGGTGGACTAATTGATTGGTCAGGGGCTTCATTGCTAATAGAGAATCAAGTCAAACTTAGAGGTAAAATCAATTTTTATGGTTTTTTCTAATTTATCTCAATGACTTTCTTCTTCTCAACCCCTCTCAAGCTTGAGAAGCTTTCTAAATAATTGTTTTAATTCAAATCAAGTTTTCCCTTAAAGTCTTAATGCTTAATTAAGAGAAAGTTAATCTTTATGCTTAATTATAATGCTTTCTTTAAGTAAATCTCTCTCTCTAAAAGAATAGCCATCTCTATGGCTAAATCCCTTGAAAAGGATGCTTCTCAATGATAGTCTCTTAATTCAAAGCTAAACTCTAGGCTTTATAAGCTAGAGATTAAGAAAATGGTATTTTTATGATTTTGTGTTAACAAAATAATGGTTATTTCTTTTAGATTATTTATAAGTAGTTAAAAAATACTAAATGAGAAATAGATTATTCTATCAATTTGAAAAAAGAGAAATAATGAAATTAGCTTAATCTAGTGGGATAATCATAATTAAGTTTATGATTATGGTTAAAATTATGATTTAAATTCATAATTTGATTTTAAGCATAAAAGAGGAACTACTATCATATTTCCATTACAAGTTTTTATTCTTTAGAAAAATTTGAGAATTATCAGTAATAGCGACGAAGATATAGTAATTTTTTTAGAAAATAATACATATCTTATTTTTATGCATAATGCTAAAAGAGGACTTCCTACCATATTCTAGGATTGGACATCCTATGCAAAAAGAATGATTTTCATCATATTCATGAGAAATATTTTTTTTATAATTATGCATAATTAATTGATTATGAGAAAAGAGTAAATTTTGGTAAATTTATTTTATGTAAAAAGAGGAATTCCCATGATAATTGAGATCCAAGTAATTAAATGGTAAAAGATGAATTTTTGGTAAATTTATTTTTATGCAAAAAGAGGAATTCCCATGATATTTGATATCCAAGTAATTAAATGGCAAAAGAGTAATTTTTGCATAATTCAAATTATGAGTATTTATCAAAAGTGAAATTTTAAGCATTATTAATTTTATTGAAAAAATGGGTAGAATTGATTTTTATAAATACCATGAATCTTTTACTCAAAAGAAGAATATTGAATATATTTCACTTGAGAAATTTGAGAAAGAATATGAAAATATCCATTGAGAAAAAGTACCTTTAACTAGGCCAAGCAATTGGCAGAAACTTAGAAAAGTCCCATCGGTATAGAAAGTAGAAAACAGTACTAAAAGTGGATGTGATGTAGAGCCGAATGAATGTAAATGAATGTGACGGGATGTAAATGGATGTGATGGGATGTAAATGGATGCGATGTGATTAGATATGAATGTGAATGTGATGTGACGGGATATAAATGGATGTGACGGGATGTAAATGGATGCGATGTGATTAGATATGAATGTGAATGTGATTTGAGGAGATGTAAACGTGATGTGATAAGATGTGAATGCGATGTGAGTGGATGTGATGAGATGTGATGTGATGTAAATGGATGTGGATGTGGATGTGATGAGATGTGCATAAGATGTGATGATATGTGAATGGGTGTGATGTGATGTAAATGGATAATAATGAGATGTGAAGTGCGTGTTTGTGTTAACTAATGTATAGCACTTGTATGTCTGCTATAGTCCTCAATGTGTACTATATGTGCTATATATACTGCATTTCAGTAGAATGGGGTAACTGTCTGTTATTGTGTGCTAACCAGCATTCTATAGCAGATTATTCACAAGCACTATACTAGCATGATTGCTATTGTCTGCTATTATGGTGCTATATAGCATAGAATATCATACTAGTTATTGCATAGCATACTAGTATGTGACATTAAGTGCTATCCTATGCTATATAGCATAAATGAGCATGTTTGCTATCGTCCACTAGCATGTGCTATCTAATGTTGTGCACTGGCATGTGTGTTATTGACTGGTATTGTGTGCTATATAGCAGTGAGGAGATTTACAAGGTGATGCATATGTGCTATGGTGTGCTATGGGGTGCTATTCTTTACTGCAGTCCACATGCATCTGTGCTGGTGTATACCAGTTATTGCATAGCAGTTGCATCTGTGCTATTGCTTGCACATGCGCTATTGTCTTCATATGTAATGCATTGCACTAGAATGTGTGTTTTTGGTGAGCTATTGTGTGCTATATACTGCATAGCACATTGAGTGCTTGTTGTACTTGTGTAAGATGCATTGACATAAATGTGCTATTATGAGCTATATTGCACATTCCACATGGGATTGTCAAGTATTGCACTACTCCCATGCACTATACTAGCATGTTTGTCATTGTCTGCTATTGTTTGCTATTGTGTGCTATTGAAGAGCTTCTATGCTATTGGTTTGTGGTATGTGCTATATAATACATAGCACTAGCATGTACACTAATTGATTGTTCTTTCTTGTTTTTATAGACACTACTTGCTAAAACTGAGATGGAGTATGAAAGAGAGATGGGCTACCTAAACTTTTGTGGTAGCATGGATATGACATGTGAGACAAGAGTGCCAACTGCAATCAATCCTCTCCCTCCATCTATTGTTGAGGGCAACCAACAAAGCACCATAGTTGGAGTGTGCACAAGGTGTGGGTGTCCATTTGATGATACTACACTTGATGCCTTCTCACCTCCCTGCTACCATGTTTACCACATGTTATGCTTTGCTCATGTCTGCAGAGAGTATGGTGCTTGTGTTGCAAGCGACTGCAACAACCAAGAAGTTCCTACCAGGGCAAAGAGGATGATGGGCCAAACAATTGTAAAAAAAGAGCATACTTCTGGTAAGTTAAACATGGGTTTTATTCCATCAGTATTTTAAGATGTTGCATGCATTTTATATATCACATTGGATTTCCAGGTACAGAGAAGGAAAAATTTGGGTTTGCACATGAAGTGGCTAGGGAAGGGACATAGCACCTCTCCACTCAAGTCACTGGTAAGCTCATTGACATCTTCAGATGAAGTGTACTTTCCTTCCAATTAGTGACTAATTACAACTGAACATGTTGACCTATAGAGTAATTCTTATGTGCTGGTAAGGATAAGGTGGTTGACTCGACAACTATGGATGACCCGTTTACGCCACATATGCAGCAGGAAAGTGAAGCAGAATCTACAATGGAAAACGATGTGGTCGATCAGTTGGCAGAGGACGCATGTGAGCCGGAGAGAAGAGTGAGCCCAAAGCTAGTGAAGCCTACCCCAAGCAGCAACGGTTGATGAACTTGATGTCCCTCTTATCAACTATCTAAAGAAAAAAAAAGCTCTCTGCAAAGTAGAAGTTGTATTCTAATGAGATGTCAGATGAGGCTCCTTAGCCATTTGACATCTATTCATTCATCTTCTTGTAGCCCGAAGGCATTGCCATAATTTGAATGAGTTTGTTTGATTTGGTATTCCATTTTTTTGTGCAAGTGTACATTCCTTTGATGTTTTTTGCTCCTCCTTGCAACTTGCAAATTTAAGTATTTGAGTAGAATGCAGTGATGTGTGTGTGTGTATGCTTACCTCCTGTGCATGTTGCAGGTGTTCCCCCTATTCATAAATATCCACTACGATCCCATTCAAGTGGCTCCAATGTCATGGCTACTCCTGTAAAAGCCATCGACAAGAAGGCTACTTTGAAAGATTCCTCCAAGGAGGCCATACCTGCAGGTCCTAAGGTTCCAAGTAGTAAAGTTAATGTGTTAGATGCAATTAGTAAAGTTAATGTTCCCATGCTGGCAAACAGCTCCAAGGAGGCTATACCAGCTGATGACACAGGTGACAGTGTAGGATGTCAAAATGCACAGAATGCAGGCAACAAATCTATTGATGACATCAAGTTTGATGCATGTGTGTGATGGTGTCGATATGGCAGTAAATGTATTTGACGACATCAAGTTTGATGCTTTTTTGCATGTTGATGCACTTGTGGATGCTCTTATAGGTAAAATAACTGATGCACAATTCGATGCATGTATGAATGGTTCTGTGAATGCGACTGTGGCCAAGCGGCTGTGGCCAAGGATGTCATCGATATGAATGTGGATGCTGGTATTGGCAAGGATGCCATTGACCTCAATGTGGATTCCAGTGTGAAGGACACCCCTGACTTGAATGAGGATTGCCATGTAGAGCCTGCTGACTTTAATGTTCAGATGCTAGCACATGCTACGACTTCCCCGCGGGCCCATGTCATTAGAGAGGCTACTATGCAAGATGATATGTCACATGTTAGTGACCAGGTGGATGAGCAAGAGCATGTAGAGGCTATTGTGAAGGACACCCCTAGCTTGAATGAGGGTTGCCATATAGAGCTTGCTGACTCTAATGTTCAAATGCTAGCACATGCTACGACTTCCCCGCAGGCCCATGTCATTGGAGAGGCTACTTGTGCAGGATGATATCTCAAAGGTTATTGACCAATTGGATGAGCAAGAGCATGTCGAGGCTACTGTGCAAGATGACATCTCACATGTTAGTGACCAGGTGGATGAGCAAGAGCATGTAGAGGCTACTGTGATATCTCTTATCGTGCCTCCTCTACATACAAAGACCCGCTTATTAGTGCTGGATCTGAATGGCCTTTTGTTGAAAAGGTATAGGGTCACATATCACCGAGGTGTTGCTAGGGGAGGGGTACCTATTCATGCCATGAACCAAATCTCTTTGAGACATCGAGGGTTGCCAACAGGGCACACTTCCATTATGTGGTCAGATCAGATTTGGCAACTTTTTTAAGTAGTTGTAGTTGCCAGTTCAATCTTATTTTATGGATCAACTGCTCAAAACAGAATAGACAAGCAGCGCTGTCTACTTGTTTTCCACATATGCCATCAAATATATTTATTGATAGGATCGTGTAGGATAGGTGCAAGATGGCTAACTTCAACCTGAAGGACATCCTAGGTGTGCCTAGGCTGATAGAGAGAAACCAGTGTTCTTCAAGGACTTGTATGATCTGTGGCGCTATTACGGAGAATGGAATGAACACAATACACTCCTCATTGGTGATACACGATACAAAAGTTTACTAAATCCAAAAAATTGTTTTATTTGCCCGCCGACCTTTGAGCCAGAGGACACGGATGATAACCCCTTCTACCTCACCCCATAACCCTTTTCCCGTGTGGCTGCTGAAATGGAGGCAAAGTGGGAGCCCACGGGAGTATACACGTACTCACATGATTACTAATCCAAAGGACACTCTGTCTCTCTTTGTGATTAGGCACTTTAGTCGACAATAAGTAGATGATCTTTTTGTACAATGGTACTCCCATACCTTTTTGTAATAGGATACCCTTATACGATATTGTGTACTCTGAAACCCTTTGTAGTACAATTATCCAAATACTATAGTGATTTAAGTTTAATGCCTTGTTGCTTTTTTGAAGATTAGTCTAATATGTGCTATGATAGGTAGTGCTATGATAGGTAGTGCTATATAGCACTATCCAGGTTCTGTTGGCTCTGTTGTTTCTATGTAGTGGTACCAAGTGTTCCTTAACTCGCTGCTGCCTATGTCAAGTACAAGAACACAAGCTGTCATAGATGTGTGCTATATTGCTGATAACCATGTCAAACATCTAAGTGGTGACTACACCTATGTTGGCACTTGTGACAAAGACATGTGTGCCATAAATCACATGTATGTGATAGACACCACGTGCATGTCCACTAACTCATCTGTGCTATATAGCTCAGATGTGTGCTATATTGTAGTCATGTGTGACAACCATGTCAAACATCTAAGTGATGACAACACCTATGTTGGCACTTGTGACAAAGACATGTGTGCCATAAAGCACCTAGTGTCCCAACACAAGAAGGCAAAATAGGGTAGAATGCCATACTAGCATATGTCCACAAGAGTCACAAGGAGTAGCAATACCATAAAAACCTATAGGATCAAGTCAGTACAGGGTAGATGAAAACCAGCAGCATCGGAACGTAGTTGATTATATGCATCGGAACGTAGTTGATTGTATGCATCTTTCAAGAACAACATTTCCATGTGGTACACACAGCAGCATGTGTTTCGATTTTTTAGCTTTCTTATAAACCATGGTTTGAGCTTCTCAAAAGACCTCTTCCCAATCTTCACTATTGGGTGGGTCTCTGTGAGCTTTAGGAAATACTCTATCTGTAGATAACACATATGCATTAGTTGTCAATGTCCTAAAGTAACTCAAAACTGTAAGCTATATAGCACACTAGCATATGATAATACTATGTGATATGCATTGTATAACGCATAAGCAGTAGTGCAATAGTAGAGAAATGCTTCTGCTATGCATTATATAGCACATAGCTGACCAAAAACACACATTCTAGTGCAATGCATTACATAGCACACATATGAAGACAACAGCACATGTGCAAGTGCTATGGCTTATGTAACACATACTAGTAGACAATAGCAGATGTATTCTTGGCTGCTATATAACACACAATAGCAGTTAATGCCACACATGCTACTAAAAAAGTTGATAATAGCACATATGCTTTTGATTGCTATATAGCATAGCAATAGCAAAGATGTAAGTGCTATGCAATAACTGGTATACTCCTGGATGCTATATAGCAGACAATAGCAGTCCATACCACACATGCTAGTGCAATGCATTCTATAGCACACAATAGTGGATAATAGCACAGATGCCCTTGGTTGCTATAGGTAGCACATAATGGCAAGCAATAGCACAGATGCAACTGCTATGCAATAACTGGTATACACCATAGCATAGATGCCAGTGGACTGCAACAAAGAATAGCACCCCATAGCACACCATAGCACATATGCATCACCTTGTAAATCTCTTGACTGCTATATAGCACACAATACCAGTCAATAACACACATGCCAGTGCACAACATTCGATAGCACATGCTAGTGGACAATAGCAAACATGCTCATTTATGTTATATAGCATAAGATAGCACTTAATAGCACATACTAGTATGCTATGCAATAACTAGTATAATCTTCTATGCTATATAGCACCATAATAGCAGACAATAGCAAACATGCTAGTACAGTGCTTGTGAATAATCTGCTATAGAATGCTAGTTAGCACACAATAGCAGATAGTTACCCCATTATACTAAAATGTAGTATATAGCACACATTCAGGACTATAGTAGACATACAAGCGCTATACATTAGTTAACATGCTAGTACAGTGCTTGTGAATAATCTGCTATAGAATGCTAGTTAGCACACAATAGCAGATAGTTACCCCATTCTACTAAAATGCAGTATATAGCACACATTCAGGACTATAGTAGACATACAAGTGCTATACATTAGTTAACACAAACAAGCAGAAAAAATCAAATAGAAGCCTAGTGCTATACAACACAAAATAGCACATATGCTTTTGATTGCTATTTTGCATGCAATAGCACAGATGCCAGTGGGATGCATTGCATAACACATAGTAACAGACAATAGCAACAAAAGTTAAGATTGTGACTCCTTATTACTTGAGATTCATCAAGCAAGTGCACTGGATGCTCATCAATGTATTGCTTGCGGCCAGTACGTTGTCAAACGATGTCTTTCTTGTTTGGAGAAACCCTAGTTTGCTCTATCCAAAACTTGACAACTATCTCCTTCACCTCATCTTCTAACTTGCCATGCATCGATTGTCTATTACATAAGTCCAATGGTAGGATGCTTGAAGCACCAACATCATTATCAACTCTGTGCATAGCACCATAGAGGTTCCGTGGGGATGAATACCAAGTAGATTGGATACTTCGATAAGATCGATACCTTTGTTTCTAGTGTCATTAAGTTGCATTTACTCATTCACAAGCATGGTTAAAGCGCTATGTTTCAAGAAAAGCTCATTGTTAGACTTCAGATTCTTCAACGTCGCCTGTAGGGAGATCATAAATGCAGAGAGAATATCAAGGGAGTGATCATGAACTTTATCTTGTGCACATTGTAAAATGCATTTGTCATTTAAAATTGCTTGGATTACTTCCTTCTGGTCTTCTCTTCCATAAACACTCAACTCTAAGATAATGTGGTGAACAATGGTCTTAGAAGACCTCCTTTTCCTTGCTTGAATGTCCTCTTCAATAGTAGGTTCCTCCTTGCACCTTTAGCCTGCTTTTGAGTCAGGCGTCTTTTTCGATACTCCCTCTTCATTATGGCCTCATATTTTTGTACTGAAATGATCTCAGCCTCACCAAGCTGTTACATGCGTTTGGAATTCATTTGTACCTTACATATTGGTGCCTCCAAAACCTGTGCTTCTAAAAGTGACTCCCCATTTGGCTTAGAACAACCCTATAAAGTGATTACGCTATGCACCTATTCAACAAATCTTGGATAAAAATTACCCTCAGTAGTACTTCCAAACACCTATAATTCCTAGACAGCTGTAGGCACAACAAGCTCCATTTGACAAGTCTCAATTTTGCTGATTGTAGGCCTTCCATAGAGAGAGAGAGAGAGAGAGAGAGAGAGAGAGAGAGAGAGAGAGAGAGAGAGAGATGGAAGCCTGTGTAGAGCTCTATGATTCAATTTCTCAATTGCACCCACTGAAGAGAGAGAGAGAGAGAGAGAGAGAGAGAGAGAGAGAGAGAGAGAGAGAGAGAGAGAGAGAGAGAGAGAGAGATGGAAGCCTGTTGTTGTGCAGAGCTCTATGCATGCCCAAGGTAGAGAGACAGAGAGAGATGGAGTTTTGTGCAGAGAGAGAGAGAGAGAGAGAGAGAGAGAGAATCTCACGACCACTACTCTCAGAGGAGTGGAGTCGTGAAGACGTTTCAGTTGGCTCCACTTTTTTCAGTTGGCTTCACTTTTTTTAAAATGTTTCTTTAAAGTCTTTTTAAAAAAAAGATTGAGGCACCCTTTAAATTACCAGTATGAAGTGCCAAATAGCTCTATACTTGGGTGTCCATGGACACCAGCTATTGAGCCACCTATTCATGCTTTCATCCCCAACCACTACTATGTCTACGCGTAGTCAAGCGACGGCTAGGGGTGTGTGCTGGTGTAAGCAAGGGAGTGGGGATTGGTGTGGCTGTAGTGGTGGGGATGGATTGGAGGACCCAACCCCCTGCCCCCCCAAAGTATTGTTGTTCCATGGCTCTCTGTTTAGGGGTAGCCTGTGAGATGAACTCAAAGAACTACTCTGGGCTAAGACCCTATGGTGCAGGCATGACAGAGGTGTGCTGCGGCGTGTCACCTCCCGAGGTATCGTCCATGATCCTACACACATACGTGAATTTAGAGTTTGTCAGAAGCATGCATAAATCTTAATGCAAGAAGCTTAACGCATGCATAGAGCTAGATGCATTAAGCATGTATGCAAGAAGCATGCATAAATCTTAATGCAAGAACCTTAAGGCATGCATAGAGCTAGATGCATTAAGCATGTATGCAAGAAGCATGCATAAATCTTAATGCAAGAACCTTAAGGCATGCATAGAGATGGATGTATTAAGCATGCATAAACCTTAATGCAAGAACCTTAAGGCATGCATAGAGATAGATGTATTAAGCATGTATGCAAGAAGAATGCAAAGAGCTAGATGCATTAAACATGTATGCAAGAAGCATGCATAGGGCTAAAATGCAAGAGCTCTATACATAGATCTAGATGTAAGAAGCATGCATGCATTAAGCTCTACGCATAGAGCTAGATACAAGAAGCATGCATGCATTAAGCATGTATGCAAGAAGCATGCATGCATTAAGCATGCATGCATAGAGCTTAATTCAAGAAGCTTAATACATGCATAGGACTAGATGTAAGAGCCTGCGTAGAGCTAGATGCAAGAGCCTACATAGAGCCTGCGTAGAGCTAGATACAAGAGCCTACATAGAGCTAGATGCAAGAGCCTGCGTTAAGCATGTATGCAAGAAGCATGCATAGAGCTTAATACATGTATAGAGATTTATGCAAGAAGCATGCATGCATTAAGCTCTATGTAATCTTGGAAGAAGCCTATGCATAAAGTTTGCAAGAAGCCTATGCAAGCTTCATGCAAGCTTACAAGAATCCTATGCATAGATCTTGTAAGCAGCCTATGCAAGCTCTATGCATAAGCTTCATGCAAGCTCTATCCATAAGCTTCATGCAAGCTTGCAAGAAGCCTATGCAAGCTCCATGCATAAGATTCTTGCAAGCTTACAAGAAGCCTATGCATAGATCTTGCAAGAAGCCTATGCAAGCTCTATGCATAAGCTCTACACATGAGCTTCTTGCATAAACTCTATATAAGGAAAAAACCCTATTCATAAGCTTTATCTACCTACCTCTCCATCTCGGAGCCTCTTTTATACAAGTAAAAAAAGAGAAAAAATAACAAAAGCAGCAAGGGTTTATGGTCCATACCTGGAAGTGAAGGGACTGTGTAAACGATCTTAACCTACAAATACACACAACACAAGCAAACCAACAAGCAAATTACACCATTAAACTCTATTCATCTAACTTAATGCAAAAAGCATGCATAGAGCTTGCATAGAGGTAAACCTAAGCAAGAGCTTGCAAGGCTATGCATAGAGCTTGCAAAAAGCCTATGCAAGCTCTATGCATAAGCTTTATGCAAGCTTGCAAGAAGCCTATGCATAGCCATTGTAAGAAGCATGTGCAAGCTCTATGCATAGGCTTCTTGCAAGCTCGCAACAAGAAGCCTATGCATAGAGCTTGCACATGCTTCTTACAATGGCTAAGAATAGGCTTCTTGTAAGCTTGCATGAAGCTTATGAAATGTGGGCTTCTCTATATTCAAGGAGTTCTATGAGGGGTGCTTGGTGTTCCAGTGTTCCGCTGACACTTCCTTATCCTTCTCATCTTTGTCTACTACCCATCTCAAGGTATAGCTGGGCTGGAAGCTATACTATAGCATTTGCGGGATGATTATGTCCTCCTTGTGGGAGATATATCTTCTTCCATCATATTTATCATTACTCTGTGATTTTTAGGTGATACAACCCCTTGGGTTAAAGAGCCAGATTATTCTGTCACACTATGAATAGGGTGATTGCAAAGAGTTTTGCTTGTTGTTGTTAGGAATTGTAGCATCAATAGTCCTTGGAACTACTAGAGCTTGTTTTGCACTACCTTTAGCTATAGGTTCTTATGTAAATTTTCTTACATGGCTAGTCATTCCTTTGCATTGGATGCTGACATCATGTTATTTGCAAGTGTGAAGCAAAAGGAACTTGGCCGCCTTAGTTTTAGTGGTGGTGAGATTTGGGTTAGTTCTCTATACTCACACCCATCATATTTTGACTAGTGTAGCTTACAAAAACCATCTAGTCTGTATATGCATAAGCATGTATGTGCATTGCATTTGCATAGTGTACATGCACAAAGATACACTCTAAAAAAAGTAGCTAAGTAAGGTAATATCTCACCCTACCCACTGTTGTTTCTGCTAGTGCGATGTTATCAAAACCGAGACTCTCTCCTTTAGTCAAGCCACAGGACAAGACTAGAAGGATTACATACTCTCTTTGGGGAGTGTGGCTGATGCAATGATGATAGGTTTGGGATAGCAAGGAACGTATTCTCTATGGTGATGAGTTCTCAATCCTTTATCCTTGCATTAGTTATATGACCAGAGGGCTTACCAATCCTGCTGAGATCGTAACCTATCATATTTACTATCAATTCTTGAAATTGACCTTTTTGGGGCCATGGATCTAGGTGAGGATGATAGAATAAATGATGATCTATGACTTTGTAACTTTGATTATAAATATAAGCAGTGAACTTTGAATTTATAAATATAACTAGTGGATTTTTCTTGAAGTCTATGACAAATTTGAAAAATTATTATTTTTCCTTACTAGCGCACATATTGGTGCTCATACTGGCACTCATACCAGAACCCATACTGGCGCCTGTAAAATGACATTTTCCCTTTTATTTACCACGGCTTATACCGACACCCATGATAGTCACCACCGTTGGTGACCGGCCATTCCCTTGTAGTGCTTGGGATTATCTACTGGGTTTTTAGTAATGTCAAGATATATTTTTAAGGTGTCAAAACTTGCCTTCTTCATGAGTTTATTCCAACATAACTCCTCTCTTGCTGGTTTTTAGTAATGTCAAGATATATTTTTAAGGTTTTTAGTAATGTCAAGATATATTTTTAAGGTGTCAAAACTTGCCTTCTTCATGAGTTTATTCCAACATAACTCCTCTCTTGCTGGATTTCATTAATAAAATGCATTATAAATAGTGCTCTTATCATTAAAGCTTTGTGGGTCCCTAGTTCTAATTGTGTGTTCAATATTTTTTAGTTTTTTTGGGTGAGCTTCTCTACATTCAAGGAATTCTATGAGGGGTGCTTGGTGTTCTGATGTTCCGCTGACACTTCCTTATCCTTCTCATCTTTGTCTACTACCCATCTCAAGGTAGAGCTGGGCTAGAAGCTATACTATAGCATTTGTGGGATGATTATGTCCTCCTTGGGAGATATATCTTCTTCCATCATTTTTATCATTGCTATATGATTTTTAGGTGATACAACCCCTTGGGTTTTGAGACTATAGGAGATATGGTTCTGATTAGAATGATATTGTTTTATGTGGTTCTTGGACATGTGTCCATTGGCCAATAAGTGTATCTAGGTTTACAACTATGTCCATTTACATGACACATGTTTACAATTTAAGAACGTGTTTCTGCATTGAAGTAATGGGAGTCTCCTCCTCATGCTCACACCTTTTACAAACTATTTCCATTTGCATGAGTGTTTACAATTTATGAACGTGCTTTTGCATTGAAGTAATGATAATCTCCTCCTCATGCTCACACCTTTTACAACTATGTCCATTTACATGACATGTTTACAATTTTTGAACGTGCTTTTGCATTGAAATAATGGGAGTCTCATCCTCATGCTCACACCTTTTACAACTATGTTCATTTACATGACATGTTTACAATTTATGAAATTGCTTTTGCACCAGATCATTATTCATTAATAGGCATCCTCATCACATCTCTATAAGGTTTTGTTGGGTTTAGTTAGTTTTAATTATATATTAGGCATTTTCTAAGCCTTTGCATTACTTTATAGGCAATTGGATCTTAATTTTTACATTAATTAAAAGAACTTAATTTGTACATTATTATTAACTCTCTCAATTAACTCTAGTGAGAATAACATAGAAAGAGTTTTCAACTAATTAATCTCTAATCTCTAATCTCTAAATTAGTTAATGATTTACATTAGACGTTCTACTCACAGCATTATTAGAAGTATTTTGATTGATTTTATAGGTTTGATTAGTTTTGATCAAGTTGGATTAGGGAGTGATTAGTATTTGAATTGATTTCCTACTAATCGTGTTTTGTTGATATCTAGAGTTCTAGATTGGGCCTTGAAATTCGAGACCATCACTAGAATAAAGAGATCAAGCTTTACAATCCTATGACTCCAATTTTACTTGTTTTGGCTTGTAGTTTTTTTCTATTTTTAGTCACTTTTCAAGATTAGTGAAGTAATACATTGTAATCTAGGTTGCATCCACATGTAAATCACATATTTAGTTTGGGATTTGGATAAAACTCGATCTTATTTAGGTAACCCAATCTTATTTGGGTTAGAGAGTCGGATTACTTTGTCACACTATGAATAAGGTGATTGCAAGGAGTTTTGCTTGTTGTTGTTGGGAATTGTAGCATCAATCGTCCTTGGAACTACTAGAGCTTGTTTTGCACTACCTTTAGCTATAGGTTCTTATGTAAATTTTCTTACATGGCTAGTCATTCCTTTGCATTGGATGCTAACATCATGTTATTTGCAAGTGTGAAGCAAAAGGAACTTGGCCGCCTTAGTTCTGGTGGTGGTGAGAATCGGGTTAGTAAGGTAATATCTCTATACTCTCACACATCATATTTTGACTAGTGTAGCTTACAAAAACCATCTAGTCTGTATATGCATAAGCATGTAGGTGCATTGCATTTGCATAGTGTACATCCACAAAGATACACTCTAAAAAAAGTAGCTAAGTAAGGTAATATCTCACCCTACCCATTGTTGTTTCTGCTAGTGTAAGATTCCTCCCTCCAGCTTTTGAGGTGTAAAGGTGTAAAAACCTCCCGTTCTATTCTTGTAATTATTCCCCTCTCTGAAATAGAAGAAAGATCTTGTTTTACCTTGTTTTGGCCTAGAGAGAGAAAATTTTTAGAGAGAGATAATCCAAAATTAAGATATCTTTGGATATAAAAATCCTCCTAGTGTCTAAAATGGATTCCCCTGAAATAAAAATTCAAAATGAACTTTCCAAGGTGCATTTGGAATTAATTGAAAATGTGTATAAAGGACCTTAGCCTAAGGGTCTACATTTTCAAAAAAAATTAGATTATGGTCTAATTAAGGTTCCTATGGGCCAATAGGATTAATCCAAGTGTTGAGATGAGATTGAGATGTGATGATATGTGAAAGGATGTGATGTGATGTAAATGGATGTGGATGTGGATGTGATGAGATGTGGGTGGGATGTGATGTGATGTAAATGGATGTGGATGTGGATGTGGATGTGGATGTGATGAGATGTGAGTGGGATGTGATGTGATGTAAATGGATGTGGATGTGGATGTGAAGAGATGTGGATGGGATGTGATGTGATGTAAATGGATGTGGATGTGAATTTGATGAGATTAAGATGTGATGAGATGAGATTAAGATGTGATGATATGTGACAGGATGTGATGTGATGTAAATGGATGTGGATGTGAAGAGATGTGGATGGGATGTGGATGTGATGTAAATGGATGTGGATGTGAATGTGATGAGATGAGATTGAGTTGTGATGATATGTGAAAGTATGTGATGTGATGTAAATGGATGAGAATAAGATGTGGATGTGATATAATGTGGGTGAAATGAATGTGATGTGATGTGGATTCAATGAATGTGATGGATGTAAATGGGTGTGATGGATGTGAATGGGTGTGATGGATGTGAATGGATGAGATACGATGTGAATGGATGTGAATGTGATATGATGATATCTAAATGGATGTGATGTGATGTGAATATGATATGATGAGATGTAAATGGATGTGAGGATGATGTGATGTGGCATGAATGGATGAGATGTGATGTGGATGGATGTGATGTGATGAGATGTGGATCTGAATGAACATAAATGAATGTGATGTAATGTGAATGGATGGATGAGATGTAAGGTGGATGAATGTGATGTGATGTGGATCTAGGTAGATGTGAATGGATGTGATGTGATGTGATGTGGATATGGGTAGATGTGAATAGATGAGATGTGATGAGGATAGATGTGATGAGATGAGATGTGATGAGGATAGATGTGATGAGATGTAATATGATGTGATTGGATGAGAATGGATGGACGATGGCAATACATATGATTGGATGTGGAATAAGCAATGTGAATTGATGTAGAAGAATATGGAATAACGAGAAATGATGTGGAACAAAGTGGAAAGATGAGAGTTCGTTTAGAAACTGTATTTATGACCTATTTTTAAATGACTGTTTTATGTCAAGAATGATGGGGAAGCATTTTTTACAATCTTCTGAATGAGGTCGTGGTGGTGACCTAAGTGATAAAATTGCAACAACTGATGGAGAGTCAACAGAGGATGTCTCGGGTAGCAAGGTCGGTCGAGGTCTTGTGTGACCAGCCTTGGTTCGATTTAAATGGTAATCTTCCTGTAAGATTCCTCCCTCCAGCTTTTGAGGTGTACATGTGTAAGAATCTCCTCTTCTAATCTTGTAATTATTCCCCTCTCTGAAATAGCAAAAAGATCCTGTTTTACCTTGTTTTGGCATGGAGAGAGAAAATATCTAGAGAGAGATAATCCAAAATTGAGATATTTTTGGATATAAAAATCCTCCTAGTGTCTAAAATGGTTTCCCCTAAAATAGAAATTCAAAAAGAACTTTCCAATGTATAATTGGAATTAATTGAAAAAGTGTATAAAGGACCTTAGCTTAAGAGTCCAGATTTTCAAAAATTTCTGGATTCTGGGCCAATTAAGGTTCCTATGGACCAATAGGATTAATCCAAGTGTGGGGAGGAGATAAATCCAAAGAATAAAAGTAAATACCCAAAAATGAGTAAATGCTCACATAAGATGAAGAGTTGACTGAGTACAAGGTTTATTAGTTAAAAACTATGAGATATTACTAAAAAAATAAGATATTTTAGAATAATGATACATTTTTGACACCTTGGTAAGGAGGGGGGAGACTTCAAGGAGGTGCCTATTTCACACATGTGGTGGAGTTTTTAACTCAAAAAAATTGTGATATTTTTATCTCTCCTCTCTCCTAGATCAAACCAAATCAAAAGGGAGACAAACTAGGTCTAAATCTTGTCCAAATTCAGCCAAACGAAATCTAGAAAATTCTAGAACCTAGTTGGACTTGGTTAGAGGCCTCCCTCACCTATAAATAGATCCTTAGTCTTTTGTAAAAAAATCTGTGAACTATACCATGCCAGCATTACATTAAAATAATGATATTTTTTATCCCTTAAAAATCCTCTACTTTTGGAGAGAGTGGAGCCTCTCTCTCTCTTCAACCATCCTTGGAGCTTTCCTTTCAACACACTAACCAATTGATTGGTTGGGGGCTTCTTCTAAGATAGAGAAGCAAGCAAAAATAAGAGGTAAAGTGTAATTTTATGGTTTTTCTCTACTATTCTCAATGTTTTCACTTCTCAACCCCTCTCAAGCTTGAGAAGTTTCTAAATTAAGTGTTTATAATGTAAATCAAGATTTTCTTAAGAGTTGTAATGAATAATTAAGAAAAGTTTACATTTATGCTTAATTAGGATGCTTTTTATGTTTATCTCTCTCCCTCCCAAAGAACGGTCATTCCTATGACCAATTCTCTATTCAATTGATGCTTCTCATGGAGAAATTCTCCATTCACAAATCAAACTCTAGGCTCGTGAAGCTAAAGGTTAAAAAAATAATTTTTTATACTTATATGCTAGTAAATTATGGTAATCTTATGAGTTAAATCTATAAATTAGATTTAAGGTTAAAAGATAGTTATACTATCATAATTACATTATTAAGTCTTATTATTTTAAAAAATATTAAAAATTATCAGTAATAGCAGCGGAGCTATGGCAAATTTTTTAAGAAATTATTACATAATTCATTCTTATGCATAACGTGAAAAGAGGACTTCCTACCATATTCTAGGATTGAATATCCTAGGCTAAAAGAATGATTTTCATCACATTCAATGGAAAACTAATTTTTAAGGTTTATGTATAATTAAATAATTAAGAAAAGAGAAAATTATGGTAATTTTATTTAAATGATAAAAGAGGAATTCCCATGATATTTGGAATTCAATCATTTAATAGGAAGAGTGGAATCCTTAGCATATTGGAATTAATGGATATTTTATTTAAATTCAAAGAGAAATTTTAGATAAATTTATTTTATGCATGAGAAATATTTAAATGATAAAAGAGGAATTCCCAGTGCATTTGGAATTCAATCATTTAAATAGTAAAAGTGAAATTCTTAGCATATTGAAATTAATGAATATTTTATTTAAATTCAAAGAGAAATTTTAGATAAATTTATTTTATGCATGAGAAATATTTAAATGATAAAAGAGGAACTCCCATGACATTTGGAATCAAATCATTTAAATAGTAAAAGTGAAATTCCTAACATATTGAAACTAATGGATATTTTATATTAGATAAATTTATTTTATGAGAAATATTTAAATGATAAAAGAGAAATTTCCATGATATTTGGAATTCAATCATTTAAATAGTAAAAATTAAATTCTTGGCATATTGAATTAATGGATATTTTTATTAAAGAAAAGAGAAATTTAAGATAAATTTATTTGATGATAAAAGAGGAATTTCTATGACATTTAGAATTCAAGCAATTAAATGTAAAAAGAGGAATTCCCATGATATTTGAGATCCAAGAAATTAAATGGAAAAAAGAGAAATTTTTAGTATAATTTAATTTATGAATATTTATCAAAAGTGAAAATATGGGTAGAATTGATTTTTGTAAATCCCATGAATTCTTTTATTCAAAAAAGGAATATTGAATATAACTCATTTGAGAAATTGAGAAAGAATATGGAATTAGTTGTCGAGAAAAAGAACCTTTATCTAAGCCAAACAATTGGCATAAATTTAGAAAAAGTCCCATTATCGGTATCGAAGTAGGAAAAGCTATTAAACGGGAATAAGATGTGAATTGGATGCGATAGGATGTGAATGGATGTAAATGGGATGTGATAGGATGTGAATAGATGTGATAAGATATAAATGGGATGCGATAAGATGTGAATGGGATGTAGGATGTGAATAGATGTGATAGGATGTAAATGGGATGTGATAGGATGTGAATAGATGTAAATGGGATGTGATAGGATGTGAATAGATGTGATAGGATGTAAATGGGATGCGATAGGATGTGAATGGATGTGATAAGATGTGAATGGGATGTGATAGGATGTGGTGTGATGAAAATGAATGTGGATGAGATGTGAAGTAAATGGATGTGGATGTGAATGATGAGATGAGAGGATATGTGAAAGGGTGAGATAGGAAGTAAATGGATGTGGATGTGTATGTGAAAGAATGTGATGTAAATGGATGTGGATGTGTATGTGAAAGAATGTAATGTAAAGGGATGTGGATGTGAAAGTGATGTGGATGTGGATGAGATGTGATGTGGTGAAAAGAGATGTGGATGTGAATGTGATGTGGATGTGGATGAGATGTGATGTGATGTAAGGGGATGTGGATGTAAATGTGATGTGGATGTGGATGAGATGTGATCTAATGTAAAGAGATGTGGATATGAATGTGATGTGGATGTGGATGAGATGTGATTTGATGTAAAGAGATGTGATGTGATGTGAATATATGTGGATGTGAAGTGATAGATGTGAATGTATGGATAGATGTGGATAGTCGTGCATGTGAATGATTGGATGGATGTGGATGAATGAGATGGGATGTATATGAATGAGATATGATATAGATGTGATGTAAAGTGGATGGAATGAATGAGATATGATTCGGATAGATGTGGACGTGATGTAATGTGGATAGAATGTATGTGATGGAATGGGGATACAATGAATGTGAATGGATGTGATGTGATGTGAATCGTGATAGATGTAAATGAATGAAATGTGATATGATTTGATATGATGTAAATTGGGATAGATGTGAATGGATGTGATGTGATGTGATGTGAATCGAGATAGATGTGAATGAATGAGATATAATGTGAATGGATGAGATGTGTGGGATGTGAATTGGGATAGATGTGAATGAATGAGATGTGAGGTGAAATGGATGTGATGTGATGTGATGTGATGTGATGTGGATTGAGGTAGATATGAATGGATGAGATGTAAATGAATGTGATGTGATGAGATGTGGATATGGGTAGATGCGAGTGGATGAGATGTGATGAGTATAAATGCAGAAAGATGTGATGAGATGGAAAATGATGTGATTGGATGAGAATGGATGAAGGACGATGGGAATACATATGATTCGACTTGGATCAAGTAATGTGGATTGATGTGGAACAATGTGGAAAGACAAGAGTTCGTTATAGAAACTGTATTTATGACCTGTTTTTAAATGAATGGATGAGATGTGAATGAATGTGATGTGATGAGATGTGGATATGGGTAGATGCGAGTGGATGAGATGTGATGAGTATAAATGTGGAAAGATGTGATGAGATGGAAAATGATGTGATTGGATGAGAATGGATGAAGGACAATGGGAATACATATGATTGGACTTGGATCAAGTAATGTGGATTGATGTGGAACAATGTGGAAAGACAAGAGTTCGTTATAGAAACTGTATTTATGACTTGTTTTATGTCAAGAATGCTCGGGAAGCATTTTGACCGTCCTGTGAATGAGATCATGGAGACCTAAGTGATAAAGTTATAACAGCTGACGGAGAGTCAACGGAAGACGTCTCGCGTAGCACGGTCGGTCGAGGTCTTGACCAGCCTCGGTTCGATTTAAATGGTGAGCTTCCAGTACGGTGGATGAGGGACCAAGGAACCGGCCTATGAGTGAAGCACTAGGTGACCTATGAATGATCATAGAGAGTGCTGACCATACGGTGCTCGGGCTCTGGGTCGCCGAAGATACCCATGCGTGCATCGAGGAAGATATTGGAATAAGGAGTAAGAGTTGTTTTTTGAATTCAGGTATGGATCTGGTTGATTGACCTTGTTGGTCCTCAACGGATGAGTACATGGATCTTTTATATGGATCTGTTGGTTGATCTTGCTGATCTTCAATGGAGAGTCCATATGGATTTTTATAAGTGAATATGTTTCCGAGTACTATGAGCTAGGAACTATTGAATAGGCCCCTGAGTGGACAGGTGGCAAGCGTTCTGGTTGCCAATGATGCCATAGGTACACCGATGAAGGAATGATTGGAAACTAGAATTCAACCGGATATTTTGGAGGATTATGATTAGTGATACTATGATTTCATTAAAAGATTGTTTTAAAGTTAGCTGAATCTGTGAAACAGGCAATTTCATATTGGGTGTGTAAGTGGTGTGACTATCTTGAAGTTTGCATGAAGCGGAATGATGGATCCCTAAAATGAGACTCAATTTCAGTTCAGTGATACTATGATTTCATTAAAAGCTTGTTTTAAAGTTAGCTGAATCTATGAAACACGCAATTTCATATTGGGTATGTAAGTGGTGTGACTATCTTGAAGTTTGCATGAAACGCCGGCTAGGGGGCCTGGGAACTCTTTTCCCTAGTACCCGAGACAAAACATAACCAAATTCCTAAACGAATTCTATCACTTCAGTGGTTGGTGGGGGGCGGTTGGCTAACCAATGGGACTGGATGAGGTTAGGCTGGAGTGATGGATCCCTAAAATGAGACTCAATTCTGTTATGGCATGATTACATGAAGTAAATCTCGGACAGTCCTTGTTCTATGGAAAAGAATCAACAGCTGTGCCTCTCGATGAGGAAAAAAGCGTTGGTCTCTATGATCCAAATGCAAGTCTTTTCCTTGACCTGACCATGTGACTTACGGGTTCGATCGGATCAGTTTGGTTAGTGATGACCTTGACTACGTTAGAATAAAAATATCCTGGAGGAATCGCCCGTGCTTTCTGGGCAAGGGAAGTTTTTTCGGGTTCGGTTTTGGAAGAACCGAGGGATTAGTCTCTTGTCCGGATATTTGTGGGCGAGGCCCCGATGAGTGAGAGGCTCTGTCTCGTGCAAGAAGTGCTACTTCCGCTACTAGCACCCCCGAATTCATTGTGCGGAGGGGGCAGGGATCTTTCACTTCCGGTATGGTGGATGAGGGACCAAGGAAGCGGCCTATGAGTGAAGTGTTAGGTGACCTGCGAAGGAGCCTAGAGGGTGCTGACCATACGGTGCTCGGGCTCTAGGTCACCAAAGATACCCACGCGTGCATTGGGGAAGAAAATGGAACAAGGTGTTAGAGTTGTTTTCTGAACTCGGGCATGGATCTGGTTGATTGTCCTTGCTGGTCCTCAACGGATGAGTCCATGGCTCTTTTATATGGTTGATCTTGCTGATCTTCAACAGAGAGTCCATCTAGATTTTCTTAAGTGGATATATTTTCTGGTACTATGAGCTAGAAACTATTGAAAAGGCCCCTGAGTGAACAGGTGGTGAGCGTTCTGGTTGCCAATGATGCCATAGGTACACTGATGAAGGAATGATTGGAAATTAGAATTCAATTGGATATTTTGGAGGATTATGATCAGTGATACTATGGTTTCATTAAAATATTGATTGAAAGATAGTTGAATCTGTGAAAAAGGCAATTTCGTATTCGGTGTGTAAGTGGTGTGACTATCTTGAACTTTGCTTGAAGCACCGGCTAGGGGGCTTGGGAACTCTTTTCCCTAGTACCCCAGGCAAAACATAACTAAATTCCTAAAAGGATCCTATCACTATCGTGGTTGGGATTGGAGGCTAGACTAATGGATCCCTAAAATGAGACTCAATTCTGTTAAGTTACGATAGTTGAAGTAAATCCCGGATAACCCTTGTTTTATGAAAAAGAATCAACGGTTGTGCCTCTCGATGAGGAAAAGTGCAAGTCTTTTCTTTGATCTGACCATGTGACTTACGGGTTCAATCGGATCAATTTGGTTAGTGATGACCTTGACTACGTTAGAATAAAAATATCCTGGAGGAATCGCGTATGCTTTTTGGGCGAGGGAAGTTTTTTCGGGTTTGGTTTTGGAAGAATCGATCTAATGGAATTTTCGATCTAATGGACCATTATTGTGTTAAGGATATGAATGATATGTTCTGAATAAATGATTATCTGATAATGAGTTCTATATGAAGGAATCTTTATCCCAAGATGCTGTTGGGTTGACCAGACTATAAGGAACCCTAGAATCAGTAACTGTGAGATGAGGATATCTCGCGTTTTTTAAGTGGGGTAGGATGTAAGATTCCTCCCTCCAGCTTTTGAGGTGTATAGGTGTACAGGTGTAAGAACCTCCCTCCAGCTTTTGAGGTGTACAGGTGTAAGAACCTCCCCTTCTGATCTTGTAATTATTCCCCTCTCTGCAATAGAAGAAAGATCCTATTTTACCCTGTTTTGGCTTGGAGAGAGAAAATGTCTAGAGAGAGGTAATCCAAAATTGAGATATTTTTGGATATAAAAATCCTCCTAGTGTCTAAAATGGTTTCCCCTGAAACAAAAATTCAAAAATCTCTATTTGAGCTTCCTTCATTCTCCATTGTTGCTCTGTTTTGCTCTTATGCCTCTCTAGTTAGCATTCCTGACCCTAGTTAGTTTGTGCTTTCTTTTTTAGCTTCTTTTGGCCAGTTTATCCTACAGATTGTGCGTGACTTAACATATAATAGCCTCTATCTCTCAACTACTCCCTAGTGGGCATGCTGTTCCCCAGAAGGATCACCAAAAGTGTCGGTGTACACTTGCGCGGTTTCAGACCACCTAGTTGGCTCCAGAGAGGAGACACAACTAATACAAGTGTGTCCAACAACATAAGCCAACGCTAGTGCATTGCACCACTAATCTACCTAGGCTAAGGGAGTTAGTTGTGATAGGGCCACAGCATTAGGGGGAACTTGAACATAAAAAGGGCCTTGTAAGGATCCCTAATTTTAAGGAATTAAGACTAATTTTATTGAGGCTTAAGGAGACAAACCTCATAATGATGCCTACTTTTGGCCCTAAAAGTAGGGGATCTCTCTAGTTTTCCCTCTCTAGGATTCACTCTAGGATTCTCTTTCTAGCCGCTAAAACTCTCGAAACATCATCAATCTCGTCCATATAGGGACTCCAAAAATATTTTTTAATTACAATTCAAAGTAATTGTCTCAAAATAACTTTCAATCACATTTAATGCACTTTCATTGCGTTTCTGAAGTTCCCTCTAAATTTTATATCAACAGTCATTTAAAAGACAATCTTGTTTAATACACTTTCATTGCGTTTTTGAAGTTCCCACAAATTCTAAATCAAGTCATTAAAAGACAAGGAAAACTTACGTTTTTTTATTTAAAAGTTTAATTTAAATTTAAATTTTTGGATAGGCTAGCAATTTAAAAATTACATTTTATAGCAAACCCACCTAAAAATTGTTTTCTTCATTGATTACTATCACATCTCCTCTCTGTCTGACTCAACAACTAAAAGATTCTCTCTATCTATCTATCTCTCTCTCTCTCTCTCTCTCTCTCTCTCTCTCTCTCTCTCCCTCCCTTCTCTCTTTGTAGTAGGTCTCTCTTTCAAGCTTCTCTTTGGGATCCAAGCTATCTACCATCTTCCTGTTGAAATATACAAGTGAATAGGGTGTGTGCGGGAACAAGCCCTTGGCAAAAGGCTGTAAAAGAGAATTTGTAAATGTGAGAGAACCTGTGAAAAGGTGAGAAGTATCTACTAGGAGAGAATAAAGGTAGCATGAGGAGATTTAGGAGGTGTGGAGATATTCTGGGGGAGAGGTGGAGAGAATCAAGCAAAAGAGGCGGAGTGAATCAAGGAGAGATCAGTGGGATTAGATGCTTGGATGTAAACTCTATAAATTGAGGCATGGCCTAATGAGAATTTGTTGGTTTTTGATTATCCATGCCTACATTAAGCTATCAATAAATTGCTCACTTATTGTCTAATCTCTTTGTTTGATATTGATTCTAGCATTTGATCCACCATAGCTCATCACATTGCTATAATTTTAACATGGTATTAGAGCCTAGCCTAGAATCCATCAATTTGTGAGCCCATTATCTTGCTAGTCACCTGGCTAATTAGGATTAGATGCTTGGATGTAAAATTAATAAATTGAGGCATTGGCCTAATGAGAATTTGCTGGTTTTTGATTATCCATGCCTACATTAAGCTATCAGTAAATTGCTCACTAATCACATCTTAATTACCGTCTAATCTCTTTGTTTGATATTGATTCTAGCATTTGATCCACCATAGCTCATCACATTGCTGTAATTTTAATATGGTATCAGAGCCTAGCCTAGAATCCATCAATCTGTGAGCCCATTATCTTGCTAATCACCTAGCTAATTAAGATTAGTAGATAATTAGTTTTTACCTCTTTTCGACTAGCCCACTGTACCCCCAGCCAATGGAGGGGCTTGATCTCCCTCCACCAGGAGTAACATTAGCTCAAGCCCTTGTAGCCATACATAGCTATCTCACTTGTGCTCTAGCCAAGCGAATCAGCGCAGCAAACCGCCAAGAAAGGCTCACGTTTTTTGCTAATCTGCAGGCACCATTTTTTCTGAGGAAAAATGATATATCTTTTTCTCCAGCTGCAATGGGTCTAATTCCTCTTGGCCCTAGGGGTTTTCAAGGTGCTCTACAAGCTGGTGAAGACAGAATTTTATTTGATCAAGTCTACAGTGAGATCCAAGCTCTTTATCAAATCTGCAGGTGACTTTGGTAAAACAGAGATTAAGCATTCAATGTTTGGTCAAATCTTGTGTTTCTTGGCTTAATCCTCTACTAGACTAATTGCTATTGATGGTCTTGAAAGGATTTGAGCTTATTTGAACTCTAAGGCCTCAGATCTGGACTCCCCGCATACTCTGTTTTTTGCACACAAAATAGAGGATTAATTTACTAATCACAGTGATTAATCAATACTAATCACTATTTTTTGGTACAATTGAGGGTTCAAATTAACCACTAGGTATCTGATACAAATCCCTATAACTTCAGATTGCAATTTGGAGATGGTTTGATACCCCAATCATTTCATACAAATTGGTTACCCTTGATTCAATGTAATTTTTGGTAAAATTATGGTGGTGATAAATTTATGGTAATCATTATTTTGCATTTAACCCTTGGTTAATGCCTACAAATCACACTCAAATTCAAAATTATTCATAGCCAGAGTTGCATTTGGGAATGTGCATAAGAATGAATGCTATATGCATTATGTATTGGGCACATCACATCATTGTAAAAATGGGATCAGACACTACCCTTGTCCTGAATAAGACAAGAGGCAAGACTTCCCGCATAGATTTGGGTTTGCATTACATAATGACACAAGATAAACATCAAACGCCCAAAAGAACTGTCAACAAAACATTAAAACATGTTGCTCACATGGAGCAAGAACTGACGGACAAGCTCATGGCCCCAGTCATGAAAGAAGAAGAACATCTCTTTCCAAGAGGAGGATCCACACCGAGAAGAAGAGCTAGAGGAAGCATTGAAGGAAGACATGGATGCGTGAAGAGAAGCTGCCACAACAAGAAGACTGAAAGAAGAGGAAGACATGGACGTGTGAAGAGAAGCTGCCATGACAAGAAGACTGAAGACAAGAGAAGATGTGAGGCTCCAGGAAGTGAGGAGCCATGTGAAAATCTCAGAGAGAGAGAGAGAGAGAGAGAGAGAGAGAGAGAGAGAGAGAGAGAGAGAGAGAGAGAGAGAGACCCCACAACCCAATGTAACCTGCCCCTACAGGGTAAAACCACCTTTGAGCCATCGATGATGTAGGCCATGTGGTAGATGTATGTATGAGCACTTTAGTCAAGGTCACGGGCACTTGTAGTAGCCTTGGACACATAGAGAGAGAGAGAGTGTCCAAGGACTATGAGTTTAGGGACTTGAGCCACTAGTCGCGGACTATCAAGTAAGAAGGAAACTTGGTAGAGGGACGAGGTGTGCTATGATTGTTCACTTGAGGGGAGGTGTGCTAGGCAGTGGTCGTCGCGGACTATCAAGTAAGAGGGAAACTTTGTATAGGGTCCAAGTGTGCTAGGAGTATTCACTTGAGGGGAGGTGTTAAAATATACAAGTGAATAGGGTAAGTGCGGGAACAAGCCCTTGGTAAGAGGCTATAAAAGAGAATCTGTAAATGTGAGAGAACCTATGAAAAGGTGAGAAGTATCTACTAGGAGAGAATAAAGGGTAGCATGAGGAGATTTAGGAGGTGTGGAGATATTCAGGGAGAGGTGGAGAGAATCAATCAAAAGAGGTGGAGTGAATCAAGGAGAGAATCAATCAAAAGAGGTGGAGTGAATCAAGGAGAGATCAGTGGGATTAGATGCTTGGATATAAACTCTATAAATTGAGGCATTGGCCTAATGAGAATTTGCTGGTTTTTAATTATCCATGTCTACATTGAGCTATCAGTTAATTGCTCACTAATCATATATTAATTATCATCTAATCTCTTTGTTAATGATGTTCATTCTAGCATTTGATCCACCATATCTCATCACATTGCTGTAATTTTAACACTTCCATTGTGTCTACTATGGCACTCACATAAATAACAAACACCTCAAATTCATCACGAGTGAGGAAGGTAGACTTGCATATTCGCATCTTGAATGAATATTCGCATCTTGAATGAATATGCACCTATTAGAAAAGAACGTCTAAACGCATGGGAGAAGCAAGAAAGAAGACAGTAGGGTCATTGTAATGTGGATCTTTGGGTTGATGGGTATTTATATCCTAATGATCCTTCTTCAAATTTCTCTCCACCTTTCACAAACCTATCCTCATTCATTCATTTTGTTGGAGAGGGTGAGAATGGGCTCCTTGGATATTGCAAACGCTTAAGTAAGTATATGTGATGCATGGAAGGTTCAATTTCTAAACTCACAAATTCATAGCTTGCAAGTCACTTTGAGTAGCGTGCAACAAGCTCTCAAAATTACACAAAATAATATTTAACACTACAGAGAGAGGACAAAGAGAAAGAGGACCACATCCTCAAGTTATAGGATACAATCTCGCATATGAAGAGCACACCCATGGGAGCTAGAGAGCGAAAGAGGACAATGAACAACATTCAGACACTTGCAATTGGTGGTGGTGCTCTCAAGTGAAGAATTCATGCAGCAAGGTTTGTTTGATTTCTGGTTATAAGTTATTCTTATTAGAGTGTATCTATTGTTTAATTTTTTTCATTAACTGTTAATTCATTATATAATATTGCTGCTATAAGTAATCTTTGTTAGTTCATTACAGGACCTTTCTTTTTAAAGATGCGTGTGGTGATAATGGTCCTCAAGATATTGGAGATATATTATGTAGCTGCGTGAGAAAACATGACATTCTTTCCATAGTTCGAGATCCACGCTACAAGAAGGTACGACAAATACTTGCAAATGAGATAATGAAAGATATAACTAAAATTTTAGGCATTGAGGAAGTCCAGAATGCATGCGATGAAGTGGGCATAAGCACAAAAGGATACCAGGCTCTCCATCAATTACTGCAAGATACACTTTGCAAAAAAGGCATCACACGAAATATTTTTCCTACCCCAAGAAGATTAAGATTAGTAAAGACTCGGGGGGTCCACCACTAAGAAATCATATGTATCACGTGCGTTCAAGGGATAATAAAAAACCCCCTCTACCTACATGCTATCAACTAATAAAATTACCCCTCTTTCTTAAGGAACCTACGGGTTTTTTTCAAAAGTGTAATAAAAAACCCCCTCTTGTAGATGTAATCCTGTAGGTTTTGTCAATTAAAAAAACCCTCCTGATGAACTCACATGCTACACTTACATTTTTTTAGGTGCACCCCCCGGGAGTAAAGAGGACATGCAATAAAGATGTGCAACGTAAGATTGGAGAGTACCACGATGTCAATGATGTGCAGACCATTAGAGCTTGGGAAAAAAAGCGAGGCAACAATGGTAATATTGTGGTTCCTTTTACAACGAGTTCAACAATATATTTGTTGATCTACAATGTCTTCAGAAAGTTATGATCTTATTGTATGGATTACCTAATAATTGTAAGTAACTTTTATCTCTTGCAAAGTAGTTAAAAAAGTATTTAATTTTGTTTGTCATGCAAGGTGACAAAGTTAGCTTTGTGTTGAAAATGGATGAGTGTCAGATTGTGAAAGGAAAGAGGATAGAGTGAATGAGTATCACACTCATGAATGTGGCTATGGCATATGCAAAAAGTTCAGAGTTTTCGTCTTTTCTCAGTGAAGATACATTTGAGGGAAATACTGAGATCAACCAAAATCCTGATAGGGAGAGGATTTGCAAGCTAGACCTTCCCTCATATAGTGTCCAATCTGAGAAAGAGATATAGTGGCTTGGGGAATTTGAAGTACCAAAAGAGACACATGAAGTTCTCGCTTGGATGTTTGATAGGATACCCTGGATTACCACTGTCATCAAAGCACAGATTAAGGGAGAAAAACTTGAGGTAGAGGGCAAGGGCACTTATACAATAGATTGGCATTTGGGGGGTGACCTGAAGACAATAAAGTGCTTGCTTGGGTGTCCAGAAGGTGCCAACACCCCAAATCCTTGTCCGTGGTGCATGAGAATGGTGAGAGAAGACAAACAAAAGTTGGAAAAGAAGAGGATGTTTGAGAATCAAGATATTGAGCACGACCCCATGGACGATGCTGGCAACTGGGTTGGAGGTGTCTTGTCTGCCAACATGCTAGCTGTGCCAAACAGGCATTTGAGAGACCAGAATGGAATCCTATAATTCCATTTGACCTGAAGAATGTCCACTTCTGTACACTGCATGCATTCATGCGTGTGTTTGACCATTTGCTCAAGTGTCACATAGATTATGCATTTACCATGCAAGGTAAAGAACGACAAGAAGAAGCTCTTCATAAAGTAGTGCAACTACTCAACTCAATTGGGTGCCATGGTGGCAATGTGCAGATTACTGTTAACAAAAAGACATCTGGCATGAATCATGAGGTTGCACAACAAGTTTCCATGAGTGGAAATAAAGCAAGACGTTTTTTGGAGAAGCCAAAAAATGCCAAGGACTCAACCAAGCCTTGGAACTTGTGGAAGGATTTATGCAAACGTACAAATTTCACTGCACCAAATCAAGCCTTGTAATTCTACGAGAAGGTTTGGTCAGACTTTAATAAGATGGTGAAACTTTTGACCAAAAGCAGGACAACCACAAGGAGCAACAGCGATTGACGTCCAATTTTGTCATGCTGCCTAGGCTACCGTCCTTCCTAATTAATGGGAAGTATTACCTCCTCCTCTCCCACATTCAAAAACTCTACAATTTTAGGGAGGATTACTGTCTTGCTATAATAGCAGACGGTTGTGAAGCTACATCCAGTGTTCTCGATGTAGAGAATGAGCATAACGATGAATTTCTCGCATTGGACACAGAAGTGATAGAAAACTTCTTAGAGGCCCCAGAAGCAATGTCCTTGTGCTTTAAAAAAGCCAAGGAGAATGAAGCTTCTCTTCCTTCAGAGGAAGAATTTCAAGCCCTTCAATAGGATATGGGCATTTCTGAGTTTGGTAAGGAACTTGTTCCCGAACTTGACCAAGAAAATGAAGAGGGATCCATCAACCTTTGGGATGCAGTGAAGTTGGAGGAGGATGAGAACCAGAAGGTAAATTATTTCTTCTGCTACCTAAAATAATTATTTCTTTAGTTTGTCGGGTTTAATTCTTATTGCTTCAGTCTGTTTGAATTATTTCTTACTTTAGTTTGTTCCCTCTTGGTTCTTTGTCAATGTAGATAGAGCTTGACGACGCCGATGGATGAGCATAAAGAATGTGCTACAAAAAAATTAAGAGAGTCAGTAGTTATTCATACTCGTTTCTTAATATCCAGCAGGAAGGAGAAAATGTGTTTACCATGTAGTGCGTAATGTTGGTTTCACCCCATGTATCAACCATGGACTTCGTAAAATTAGAAAGCTCATCTTTAAATTTTTCTTCTCTGCAGAATGAGCACTTGAAATAAAGGATTGTTCTGATTTATCAGTCCTTCCTTTGAGCTCCTCTTTTGTGTAATCCTCCTTATTAGCATGAAGAAAAAGATAGTCAACAAACCCAAAATGATATTCTAGCAACCTGCATTTCTTGCCATGCACTGGTGGGCACATGTCAACACAAATCTTGATACGTTGATCATCTGAGTAAGTGTCCCACCTCTTTGACATGCTTGAATTCTGAGATGACGAGGTGACTGTGAGGCTTGACATGTGGACATACGTAATGGACCCATAAGAGACGGTCCCTCCGCCGACCAGCCTGCAATAGTCTGTCCACTCTCCCTCCAGGGATGTCCTTGCCATGTCCTTGATAATATCCTCCAGACTGAAAGGAACGTTGAACATAGGCTCTACATGGCAAAGGGATTTCTCCTGCCCAGCCCTCCTCAGCAGATCAAAGAGATGCTCTATGGCACTAGGCTCGTCCTAAAGCTCCTCCAGCAATAAATCATCCACATCATCTGTAGCATTGTACAACTGAGAACCCTTAACCTCCATCGCTTCTCTAATCTGGGGAAGATGAGGAGTAGTCAGAAGAAATGGACATGAATTAGAGCCTTTCTTAAGTAACTGGAGAAGCGACAACTGTTAGTAATAGGAATGAAGTCAATATTAGGTAATTTGGGAAAAATCTCACATTTTGGGAATCAATTACTCCATATAGTTTTGGACATATCTTAAGCATACTAACTCCAAATTTGTCAGAGATCATAGATTTAGATTCTACTCTTCAAGATCTTTCCGATGATATGTCACATGAGGGGGTTTTGACAAACTTTTGGACAAGTTCACCATGCTCCCATTTTTCAAATGGGAATGGGATTTTTCCCAAATTATCTAGTATGGTGTTAATGGGATAATTCCAGTAAATAATCCAAATGAATAATAAGATATTAATAAGATATTCTACCACTTCTCCCATATTTTCCACCCTCCCTGCCAAAAAGGCTCGAAACACCAGTTCCATTGATAATTCCATCGATTACCCATTGATCAAAAAATACGACTAGCTTACTTAGAAAGACATTGTAGTAATAATCGATGTAACCACGATTTAGTGACCAACCTTGAATGAAATGTTCGGGTAGAATCTGTTCACCATGCGATAAGGGGAAAGCAACGACGTCGAGATGCACCTATCGCACCGTGGATGGTATGGCCCTGAATGACTCGCACCGTGGATGCACCGTGGACAGTATGGAAAGCGAGAAAATTTCGAGTGCAAAGAAAAGCAGAAAAAAAACTCGCACCATATTTATATAGGTCAAATAATAGGGCTGACATCACATGATTGAGGATCGAATGCCACATGTCGAAGGGCTTATATCATCGTCGATTCACGAATTGCCACGTGTAGGGTTGATGCAGTCAACGCATGATTGCGTTTTGCTCTATAAAAAGGAGGAATATTTTCTTTTCCATGGTTTTTTTCACGATTTTTTCCAATTGTGTTTCTCCACACTTTGCTCGTGCAGCTCACTCAATCGATCCATCCCAGCCCTTGTTTCAAGCGCTTGTAAGTTTTTCTCTCTCTGCTCCTTTTCCTAAGTTTTTCTCTCTTTTCTCCTTTTCTTTCGCTGATTTCGTTCATGGTGCGACATGGCTATTCTCCATGTGAAATCGAATCGACATATCGCTCTATGGATGGTTGGGTGAATTTTATTGATAAGAGATTTTGTTCATGGTGCGATATATCTATTCTCCATGTTTTCAAATTGAAATATCGCTCCGTGGTGGACGGGTCTGAAAATTTTATATAAGTTCTTGTTTCGTTCACCGTGCGATATATTTATTCTCCATATTTTCGAATTGGAATATCGCTTCGTGGAAGGGTCTTAAAATTTTATTTATAAGTTCTTGTTTCGTTCACTGTGCTATCTATTCTCCATATTTTCAAATTGGAATATCGCTCCGTGGGGATGGGTCTGAAAATTTTATTTGTAAGTTCTTGTTTCGTTCACCGTGCGAAAAGAACGTTGGTCCAGATTTGGATTCCCCTTATCGCGTGGTGGATGGTGGTCATGTGACTTGTCTAATTACTCTTCCTTCTCTTTTTTAGTGCTATAATGGCACGCACAAAACAGACTGTCAGGAGAGCTTCAGTGCCAGAGCCAGATCGAGCGCCCGATCCATCGTCGAATCCAGTTCTAGTTCCAGATATTCGAGAGAAAAGAGACCGTCAGGACGTCTTAAGTGAACCTATGCTTCCTGATGTCAAACCCAGCACGAGCAGGAACATTTCAAAGGCCAGGGTCGCTTTGCAGAGGCAAATAAAAATGTTTGCGGATATAAAGAAGGCGCAGGCGGCTGTCAATCTTCTCATCTCCAAAGCTCCTTTCTTGAGGATTGTCAAATCGATAAGTGACAGAATAAAGTGGAAAGGTTACTTTAAATGGCAGAGTAGCACCGTCGCATGTCTTCAAGAGTCATGCGATGACTTCCTTATAGACTTATTATTTAATGATAGTAACATTTGTACTGCCCATGCCAGGAGGGTCACACTAATGGACAAGGACATGACATTAGTAAGCAGAGTTAGGTATAGGTATGATAAGTTCATGTGACCTCTACCATTCAGGGATAGGAAGGCAGCAGAAATCCTCTCCATTCCTCTTGCTTTGAAGTGGAACAGGGCTTCTGACAAGGTGGTTATTGAAGAGGTGACAATAGTAGGTCCACAAGGGCTTAAGAGGCTTGTAAAGGGGGCAGATCTAAAAGGAAAGGAGACATTAGAAGAGAATGTCGATAGGGATGATTTGGCAAAAAACCTTCTAAAGTTAGAGGAAGAGAATAATGACAGACTTAAGGCAGTGCCTGGTCCGATTATATGCAATGTCTCATACAATGCCGGACGAGCAAGAGGATTACCTCCATGCGACCCAACGGATGTTTATATGCTCGTTGAAAAGAATAGAGAGATCAATGACAGTATTGTGGTTACTTGTTTAAGGTGTGTACTCTTTGCCTTTTTTTTGAATGCTTTCTTATTTTGATTTCTTTTTTCCTTTCCTAATGTTTTTAATTCAATCTGTAGGTATTGTTGAAAGAGCTTTTGCCAGACCAGGCAAATCAAGTATATATTTGTGATCCTTTGGTATCAACTATCCTGATTGACCCGTCGAGGTCTGACGAGGACCTTGCTCCTTATTTCTAGGGAGTTAGTCCAGGTACCTGCTTTGTTGTGCTGCCATATATAGAGAAGTATGCATTTTCTTTGGATTTCAAGCTATTGATGGAATTTAAGTTATTATTTGTCTATGTTAGGTTTCTTATATTTTTTGTTTACTTTCTCAATTTCAGAGGGCACTGGTCTACTTGAAATGCCGAGCGGACAATTTTTATGAATAGCCTTCTCGGAATGCACGGCAGTCTAAATTGTAAGTCATTATACTTTATATCGTTTCCTTCTTGCTTCCTAATTGTTGATTGTAAGTCATTCTTTATATCGTTGACTGTAGGGCATGTAAGAGGGCAATTGCATTGATTGAAACTCTATGTCCTTAATTGAAAAAGGATATAGAGTGGAAATTTCTCAACCAACCCGTTCCTATGCAAAAGGATTCGCACTCTTGTGGCTGGCACGTAGTCGCAAATTTTTGGAAGTTCCTCCTTTCCAAGTACACATTTTGAGAGCTGTGTAAGTTTCTTGTGTCACTGTAATATAATTTCTCTATGTTCATTTCATGAGAGATCTCGCATTATTCTAATTGACTTTTATGTTGTTGTGTAGTCTGTTCTCTCTCAAACAAGTTCTGGCTGCGGAGTGTGCGGGCAAAGGCAATAAACATTATCCTCAATAATGCAATTACGCTTGATGACCCTGACTCGCCACTTCCACCAGTTGGCTAGCACTAGTGCATCATAGAAGAGAAATAAGATGCCGTTTCATTCCCCTATTTAGCATTTCAGCTTTAAACAAGGAGTCCCTGAGAAGGGAAGCAAGGGCAAGGCGACAAAGAGAAAGCTTCCATTTGTAGTAGGCAAGGGCAAGGACAAGGCAAGCAAGGTGCCAACAAAGGAGGAGGCCAAGGTGCCGAAGGCTGAGTCAAAGGAGGAGGCCAAGGTTGAGTTAAAGGAGGCCAAGGCTGAGTTAAAGGAGGAGGCCAAGGCTGAGAGGCTATAGAGCTCGAAACCGCTTAGAGGCATTTTGTATGTCTAGAGACAACGTTGTAAAGATTCTGTATTTTTATTGAGCTCAGCTCATATTTGTATAAACATTCTATATTTTTATTGAGCCCTACTCATTATTGTATTTTGTGAGTATTGTGCTTTGCCATAATAAAATAGATTGTTAAGAATTTTTATTCTCATAACTTATCTTTGGTTGAATTTTAAAGACGTTTGCTTCAAAATCGTTATGAGTACTTTGTAGAGTAGACACATGTCCATGTAGAAATTTTTCATCACATTAGTCATTGCTAAGATATAACAGTTCACTACAAGTCTTACAATGACTTCTATTGGGCCTAAGTCCATTGATTTAAGACCTTTCTAATTCTGCACGACAGACTTTTCCTCTGTCTTCTTCCCTGGATTGTTCATCTGAAGAATTCTTTGATGCACCTCTTTGGCTTCATCTATCAGTTTGTCTACATCTTCAAGGTCTTTTTTGAAGCTTTCAGATATGTGGATAGGTTGGTCATCTGTATCCCCAACAACAGAGGAACAGGAGTCATCATCAGAAGAAACAACTAAAATAGCTGGCCTAGCAACCTTGCTAGGAACAGTCCTCTCATTAGAAGAATTTGCATCCATGGGCGGCTTTTGTATAGAGCTTATAAGTTGTAAGATATTATGTTCTCAATTCCCTTATGGACTGGTCTTTATATACTATTTTGGATGGACTCCGAAACCATCGACATAAAAAAACCATGTGCTGTAAATCTGTGTGCCACTAAACCATTTTGGAATAGGAACCCTAGTACCTACACTGAGCTGACCATTATTGTGCACATACAAGATAGCTTTAGAGTAAATTTGTTGATTTATAACTTTAATATAAAAATCTAAATTCATAGTTGTTACAAGACAAAAATTCATTGCTCAGTACACTTTTTTGAGGGCAAGGACTTTACAAAATTAACATACTTGAAGTAGCTTCAAAATTCACAAAATTCAAAATCCCCCATTAGTTGAGCGACATACCATCAACATCCCAATCGGGATCTACCAAGGTCTTTGGCTCTTGTCATTTTCGAATCTTCCTCTATTGTTCACCTTGAATTGTGCTCTGCTAATATCCTCACCTCTCACGATATTGAGGTTCTCTCTAATATTTAGGAGGCTCCAATGTCTACTTGCACCTACCACTTCCACTGCACCACTGGGCAACAGAATGCATATATCTAAGAAGAAGAGGAAAAAGGAGGGAACACAAAGAATTTCATGTCATTTGAAGTAGATGTCTATGAAATATGGATTAGTGAAAGTGACGTTTCTATAATGACTATTGAAGGACAAGTGAAGGGATATAGGCATTCTATTTACGACAATCAATATGATGGCACACCCAGATTTTAGTCTCAAATCTTTGCATCAAAACTTGGCCACCTAATAATGGGGTGTTGTGACATTGTTAGGAATTCCATGTCATATTGGGTAATTTAAAGTGAAACTTGATCTCATATGGGAAATATGCACAATGAATAGGAAACCTAAATAGCACACATCCATGGTGTCTTGTTTCATGCAATCTCAAGAAAGTCATGGAGAATCCTACTATTTTATCCTTACAAATCCCACAACTCATAGTAACAACACATAGCAAACAATGGTAATTCCATTCATGATTTTGTTAGGCCTAGTTTTAAGCTTTCAATTGAAAATAATTATGTATATTTATTTCGTAATAAAGTAAATTTTAGTTATTTTGATAATATACTTCAAAATAGGTGTAGGCTTCAACATCAAGGTGATAAATTGCAACAATTATAGGCTATTGATTAAAATATGTTATATTAAAAATACATTTTTTGAAGAATGGATACAAACTTTGAATTGATTAGATCAACTTAGCAAACAAACAACAGTGCTATAATCCAATAAGGGATGTAAAAGTTATGTCTCTCACAAGTTGATATTCTCACAAAGAAGCAAAAAAATACCAAAAACGTATTCAATGCACCCCTTTGAATCAAATCCCAAGCCTATCTTTTTGTGAGAATGTGTTTGTAAATTGTGAATATATTATTGGTTAACATGCTTATGTGTATGCATAGTTAGATAATGCATATACATACATGCATGCATGCATATTTGTAAGTCATTAATATATTTTACAAAGCACCAAAACAAACAAATTGCTTTTTTATTTACTACCAACTTGTGCATCTTTCTAATGGCTATGTTTTTTTCCCTCATAAATTTACGTTATGTGCAAGTAGACCACATAAATTTGAGTATTTTATGGATTTATTGTGATAACTATGAGCTGCCTTTTAAAATCCCTAGAGCACTTTTTGGTTGTTGTGTCTCTTTTGGTGACTAGTGCCTCAAAGACTAGTACAAAGTTCACCTTGTATATAAAAGTTGCATATCATTCTCGAATGGCTTACAAAACCTCTTTTTGATGCAAATCCTAATACCACGAATAGATGAGATTTAGTGTGCTTAAAGCGAACAAGTGGCTACCTTTGAGTAGATTGTTTTGGTTTTGTTGATTGCTCTTCTGATTTCAAGATAATATAGCTTAATTGGAGCAAGCACATATGTAACCCCTTTGTGTCTTTCTCTTTTGTAGGTAGGAAAAGTCCCTATTATATTGTAATAGTGCCTTTTCCAAGATGACCATCTTTAGTTTGCTTGGATTATCCCACACTCTTAAGTGGGATTGGAAGTACTCGTGGGGGGGGGGGGGGGGGGGGTGCGTGTGTGTGAATGTGAGAGAGAGAGAGATAGAGACGCAAACCTGAATGTGTGAGAGAGAGAGATAGAGACGCAAACCTTTGCATTGAGGAACAAATAGATTAGGTGGCTTGGCAAGGGTGGAGTTCCATTGTGTAACACCAGCACACCAATACACAAATTAACCGTATCTCTTGGCTACTCCATTACTAAAATATGGACACTTCCAAGATTTATCATTATTGGAAAATTCTTACGAGCGTCTTTGAACCGAAGTAACCACGATGTGGTTGATTCATGGTCAAAGCTCGTCTTACGATCGCGTATAATTTGGAGAATGTAATTCTACCAATCAAAATAATTGTATAAAATGCGCATGATATCAAGCAACGTGCTCATGTGATCGTCATCTTCACTTGAATCTGGGTACATTGTCTTCATACTTAACCTTGCGAACTGTCAGTTGTAGTAGGCGATGCTCTCTCATGAATTCCAGCCCCAACACAGTAGAACATCACACACACACACACACATTTCTTTTCCTTTCCTTCCAATATAATAGTGTGTCGAAGGATGCCATATCTACATCTACATGAGGTATCCATATCCAAGACATAAAAATGGATGTGGGTGCCCATAGTATGATGATGCCAAATTATTATTATTATTATGGTGTTGTGAATTGTCGGATTGGTTGAGCAGATAAGCAATGGGAATGATCGGTGGTGGTGGTAAGTTGATATTCAGAAGAAGAAAAAGTGTGTTTTGAGATTCGCAAGGCGTGCTAAAATTCAGAAGCTAGAGACGAGGGGGTCAATGTCTCTCGAAGTAATTATTGGATCGGGTAGTATCGGAGCACTAGGGCCATGGCAGCTGCATGGGAACTTGTAAGCGTCAACAACCGTCCTTCATTTTTGGATTCCCTTCTGCTTATTATTCAAAAAAGGCTTCTCGCATATTGACTTTAGATTGCCGTATTATTATTGTTATTGCATGCAAGCATGCCTCCTATATAAGTCCTCGCTACCACACCACATATATATAATATGCGGCCCCAGTTCCTACCCACCACCACAACTCTGTCATCGACATGCATGCAAGCGTGAAGTCTAGTTAGTTAGTACATATAGAGGGAGAAAGAAAGAGAGAGAGACACGTATATGATAGGAGGACATAATTTAATTAAAATTTGAGCATACGCCCGTGCGCCTTTTTGGCTCCCACGAACCTTTTTCTTGCAGAGTGAGTGTGGCTAAAGTAGTACTGGGGCTGAAGGTATTTAGTAATAGTTGTTGCCTTGTTTGCCAGGACCATGCTCCTGTAGCTAAGCTGCCTCAACAACAAGGAGCAAGGCAGTAGTAGTACGCTGATTTATTCTTAGTAGCTACAGGAGGCAACAAGCGGAAGGCAGAATCTTTCCAGTGTACTTTTGCATGGGAAGGTGGGACAGCACCCCCCCAGTCCATGTGTGTGTATCATCAGTATGTACATATGTTGGGCAAGGGTGCCATGGCAGCACGCAAAAAAAGAAAAAGAAAAGTAATCCAATCCTCTACGGTCTACCTACTCCCTACCTTCTTTACACACTTTCCTTCCTTTCACAAGCTACGATCTTTCTCCAAGCAAAGCACTGAGAGCACTAGTAGGCTTAAAATATGCTTCTTCATCTCCGACGACGTCGTGGTGCTGCTCTGCTTATTCGACTCTTGCCTAATTCTGGCCCCGTCAGTTCAATCCAATATGGCACTACCGCGGCCCATCGCTTCGGCCCGTAGCTCGATCTCCGTCGCGTTTGCCCTGGGGCTACTCGTCACTATAATCCTCGGGGTCTTGGCTTTCCAGATCGCGGCTTCTGCTCCCATCGATGACGAAATCGACGCTCTCTTAGTGCTCAAGCAAAGCCTGCAGGACCCAATGGGGCACCTGGATGGCTGGGTGGTGCAGATACAAGATGGCGATCAGCATGGTGCAGGAGACACGGTCAACTACAGCAGCAGTCCTTGCAACTGGAACGGCGTGCTTTGCATGATCAGCAACAGCGGCAACACCAGCATGAGTAGGCGCGGTGATCATCATGAGGTGATTGTGGTGGTAGGTTTGGACCTCTCCCACATGAACCTATCAGGCTCCATCTCGCCAGAAATCGGTCGGCTGCAAAACCTCGTCAGCCTCTCTTTTGCAGTGAACAACTTGACCGGGTTGTTGCCCTCTCAAGTGTGTGACATAGGTGGCAGCTTGCGCTACTTGAACATCTCCAACAACCTGCTGGGCGGCCATTTTCCTGCAAAGAACTTGAGCAAGCTGGAGTCATTAGAGGTGCTGGATGCCTACAACAACAACTTCGAGGGCCCCCTGCCTCTGCAGATAAGCAAGCTCAATCACATGCACCATCTCCACATGGGTGGTAATTTCTTCAACGGCACTATCCCGCCCGAGTATGGCGATATGCAGACCCTTGTTTACTTGGGCTTGTCGGGAAACTCCTTGACGGGGAGGATCCCAGTGGAGCTGGGCAATCTTATCCTCCTGCAGGAACTGTATATAGGATATTACAATCAATTCGACGGAGGCATTCCGGCTTCCCTGGGCTGTCTTACAGAGCTGATGGTTCTGGATGCGGCCCATTGCGGCCTCAACGGAAGCATTCCGCCTCAACTGCTACAGAATCTCACCAAGCTTGAGTCTCTCTTTCTCTACACCAACTCGCTCACAGGTCCCATTCCTCCCGAGATCGGCAGTTTGGTGAGCCTGAGGTTCTTGGACCTGTCCAACAATCGGCTGTCCGGTCGCCTTCCGCAGCAGATGAGCAACCTGGTCAACCTGGAGCTGCTGCATCTTTTCCGGAATCGAATCCGTGGCAAGATCCCCTCCGTCATCGGAGACCTCCCCTCCTTGCAGGTGCTCTTCCTGTGGCAGAACAAGCTGACGGGCAACGTGCCCCAGCAACTCGGCTCCAATGGAAACCTGGTAAGCGTGGACCTCTCTTCCAACTCGCTCACGGGCCTGGTCCCACCCGGCCTCTGCTCTGGAGGTACACTTCAGGAGCTCATTCTCTTCAACAATTACTTCACGGGAGCTATTCCTGATAGCTTAGCCAACTGCACACCGCTGGTGCGCATCCGGTTAGGCCAGAACCACCTCGCTGGACCCATTCCTTCGGGATTGCTGGCGCTCCCTCGGCTGCAGATGATGGAAGTGCCCTCTAATCAACTCAATGGAAGCATTCCCCATGGCATTCCCTTGCACACTCAATTGGGACGCCTAGATTTGTCCGGCAATGAGCTCAGTGGCTCTATACCCGCCAGCATTGGCAATTTGTCTGTGCTTGAAACGCTCCTGTTGAGTGAGAATGCGCTCACCGGCAGCATTCCTCAGGAGGTGAGCAGCTTGAAGCGCCTGTCGAAGCTGGACTGCAGCGGCAATTCTATCGGAGGAGCGATTCCGGCAGAGTTGGGAGGGTGTGTGGACCTCACCTACTTAGACCTCAGCCGCAACCAGCTGGAAGAACACATCCCTGCTGAGCTTCAAAACCTAAGCGTCCTCAATTTTCTCAACCTCTCTAGGAATCATCTGACAGGCAGCATTCCTTCTTCTTTTCAACAAATGCAGACCCTCACATCTGCAGATTTTTCATACAACAATCTGTCGGGCATCATACCGGATGGGGGTCAGTTTGCGGCTTTCAATGCAACCTCCTTCATCGGCAATGCAGCCCTGTGCGGCGCTCAGCTACTGACCCCTTGTAACACTTCTGCCGGCAACCTATCGAGCTATGGCCAAATCCTTCGCAAGGTTCGAAGAGATCCCGCGATCATATACTGGGTTATTGTGGGGGTAATGTCCTCGCTAACATTAGCGGTGCTTCTGGTGGGTGTGTTCTGCAGCCGGCATGCACTCTGTGCATTCATTGGGCAGAATTCTGTGATCCACACTGGTCCGACATGGAAACTAACCGCTTTTCAGAAGCTAGACTTCACGGCAAACCATGTCCTAGCCTGTCTCACAGATGAGAACATCATAGGCAAGGGTGGTTCCGGCACTGTGTACAAGTGTGCAACACCATCAGGATTTGTGGCGGTGAAGAGGCTTCCGTCTAGCTGCTCTAACTACTGCAAAGGTTCAGCTGTAGATCAAGCAGATGTGGGTGGTTCATCGCGAGATGACCATGGTTTCTCTGCTGAGATAGAGACGCTGGGCAAGATCAGGCATAGGAATATAGTGAGGCTGCTGGGCTGCTGTTCGAGCCGGGAGACCAACCTTCTGGTGTATGAGTACATGCCCAACGGCAGCTTGGGTGAGCTGCTACACGGGCCGAGAGGGGGGTCGCTGGATTGGGCCCGGAGGTACAGAATCGCGCTGGAAGCCGCCAATGGGTTGCGTTACCTCCACCACGACTGCTCGTCTCTCATTGTGCACCGAGACGTGAAATCCAACAATATCTTGCTCGACTCCAAATATGAAGCTCATGTGGCCGACTTCGGGCTTGCCAAGGCCCTCAACAATTACCCCGAATCAATGTCATCCGTCGCTGGCTCCTACGGCTACATTGCTCCAGGTACTAGAATATTTAGACGCTTAATTTGGAGTAAATCTAGCTGTGCTTGCAACGGTGCTTATTAACATTCACAATTGCAGAGTATGTTTACACTCTTAAGGTGGACGAGAAGAGCGACATCTACAGCTTCGGGATTGTGCTGCTGGAGCTGCTCACTGGCAGGCGGCCCTTGGAGCCAGAGTATGGTGAGGGCGTGAACATTGCGCAGTGGGTGAGAAAGAGAGTGAAGTCAAAGGAAGGGGTGCTGGAAGTTCTAGATTCACGGCTCGGACCCATCATGCAGCAACAACAGGAGATGGCGCAGCAGGCGATGCTGGTCCTGCGCGTCGCCCTGCACTGCCTCAACGAGCTGCCCGTGCAACGCCCCACCATGCGTGAGGTGGTGCAGATGCTTGCAGATTTTCCCAAGAAAAGCAGCAGGAGTATTAAACTGCTTGCAAATTCGAGCACTGGGAAATCCACAGCAGCACCTGTTTTAGGCTCTGCCAGCCCTCCTGACCTTATCTCCATATGACCAGCTCGTCTTGGCTAGGACTTTTGTCGTCCTAATGTGTATTGAGGCCCAATAATGTCAACTTCCAAGGTTTGTGCAGAATTTGATTTCCAAAGGGAATTATCAGAAGGAATACCTTCACACGCAATGACTTCAACACATAATGTCGTCCTCGACACAAGTCTTAAAATAGATTACAACAAGCAAGTCCCTCATGCAATTGCTCTCTCTTTGGAATCTAGAGAGAAAGCAGCCCGTGGAAATAATTATTTTGGCACCTACTCAAAGATAAAGTATTACGCCTCTTAAGACCGACTTTATCCAGTAAAGCAATGGCTGCACAAGACTCTTCATGATCAGGAAGTCAGCCCACATCTGCGCAGTTGACACATACCCACTTTCAATAAGATCCCTGATGAAGTAGTATTTAAGGTCCACATGCTATGTCTTTTCATGGTGCTTTGGATTTTTTGCCAGGGCAATGCAACGTGACTAATTATTATAGAAAAGTGTGAAGAGAACCAGACGAGATATGCTAATCTCTTACAGTAATCTTTGAAGCCAGATCCCTTCATCTTTGGAAGTAATTGTTGCAGATACATATTTAGCTTCAGTTGTAGACAGAGCAACACTATCTTGCTTGTGAAATTGATTCACTAGATAGAGTGAAAACATAATCGGTGGACTTCACTACAATCTAAGGGAGGGTCTACCGACACTGGCTAATTGACAAAAACACCAATAACAACACAACTCACTAAAAGGATGCCCCTAAGAATGAGTTTTTTTAATAGTTGGTTGTCACTTAGCGACAAAATTAGTGTCGCTAAGTGACAAGATCACTGTCGCTAAAAGCGACGTTTCTAGTGACACTAGTGACTATGCCCATCAAATTTACAAGTGAATTATAATGTAGAGATTGTACTACAAAATTCATTTGTCTACTTCTTGCTTTTTCCTGCAAGCTAGTTGCTTGCGTTTCGCCATGTACCTCATCTATTGCCATAGCTGAAGGCGACTGCTCACACCTCTTCCAAAGCGCCCCCCCCCCCCCCTAGATCATTGACGGCTCTGAAAAGCCCCTGCACTATCACCACCACCTGAGTGGCATCGTAAAGCTGCTGCATGTTGGGGAGATATGTGAGTGGGGTCTATTGTGTGGAGGAGATAGGTATAGGCCATGCTGTTGTAGGAGCCAAAACACGAGGATTAGGCAAAGTGGAAGGAAGAGAGGTAGGCAAATTGGAAGTGAGGGGTAGGAAGCTGGTGGGATGCATGAAAATGGGTGATTGCGGGATAGATGAAGTCTCTGGCACATAGAAGGCAGCGGATATGCCTGAGTGGCTTAATAGCTCAGCCCTGTACTTAAAGTCCAGCCGACACCAAGCCGCTTGTACCTCATACACACTATGTAAATATGGGTGATCCTCTGGTATAGTTGTACTCAAGGATGCCCCTCATTATGCATTAAGCTCATGCATAAGCTCAATGCATTAAGCTCATGCATAGAGCTTAATGCATAAGTTTTGTGCATTAAGCTCATGCATAAGCTCTATGCGTAGACCTTACGCATAAGCTTATGCATAGCATTATGCATTAAGCTCTTTGCATAGAGGTTATCTATGCATAGAGCTTATGCATATTATTAATACATAGGCTTAATGCATAGAGCTCATGCATAGGCTTATGCATTAAACTCATGCATAAGCATGTGCATAGCATTATGCATTAAGCTAATGCATAGACCTTCTTATGCATAGGCTCATGTGTAAGCTCTATGCATATCATTATGCATAGAACTTATGCATTAAATTGATGCATAAGCTCTATACATAGAGCTTATGCATTAAGCTCACGCATAGAGCTTATGCATGATTCTTATTTTTATCCTTAAGAAGGTTGGTAAAAGGTACTATTAACTTAGAATAATCCTTGATAGATTTTTGAAGAAATACCATGAAACCTAAGAAAGATCTTAACTGCTTGATCGTATGCAAAACTGGCCATTCTAAAACCTTTTGGATCCGATCCAAATCTATACTTAAGCCATCTTGAGAGATCTTATGACCCAAGTATAACAATTCCTTTTTAAAGAAATCACACTTAGATAATCTATAATACAGTTTCTCCTTCCTGAGCCTTCCTAGAACCTCTTTAAGATGATTCTCATGATCAGCCAAAGTTTTACTATATATCAAAATATCATCTAAGAAAACCACCACGCATTTTCTTAACAGATGCCGAAATATATCATTCGTCATCTGTTGGAAAGTTACTGGTGCATTAGTGAGACCAAAGGGTAACACTAAAAATTTATAATGGCCATAACGTGTCCTAAAAGCAGTTTTAGGAACATCTTCCTCTGCAGTACGGATCTGATGATAACCGGTTCGCAAATCAAGCTTTATGAAATACTTAGCTCCTTGCAACCTATCAATAAGATCATCTGATCTAGGTAATGGGGGTATTTGTTCTTAATTGTAACCTTGTTAAGACGTTTGTAATCAATACACATCCGCCAAGTACCTTGATCTTTTTTCTTAACCAAGAGAACCGGTGCACCCCAAGGAGACTTACGTGGTCTAATTTTACTCATCCTCAAGTATTCAGCTAGCTACCTTGCTACCTCATCTTCATTAGTCTGGCTAAGCCTATATGGAGGAATACTAACAGGTTCTGCACCCGACATTAGCTCAATTTTATGGTCCACCTCTCGTTTAGGAGGTAATCCATGAGGTAACTCATCAGGAAATACATCCTGAAATTCGCTCTTAATGGAATTTAACACTTTACTTTCCCAAATATCCAAAATAATGTTTATATCAAAATGAACACATGAAGACACTGGATCCATAACCAATTGGAAAAGTTCATAGTTAAAAAGATTTTCCATTAACTCAAGCTCATTAATAGAAGTTTCCTTAGGTACAAAAATGTTTCCCTTAAGAGTAACAAGGTTTCCATTGTGATGAAAAGACATTAAATGTTTAACCCAATCAATAGAAAAATCCTTATTTTTTCGATGAAACCATTCCATCCCTAAAATGATGTCTACATGACCCAAGCTCATGACATGAAAATCAAGTCTATATGAGTACAACTGGATGTCTAACAATAGTTTTGACACTTTCTTGTCTCCCAGAATTGGACTTGTCCTCCAGCCATCTTGACCTTGTACATGTGATCATTCTATGTGTTTTCCAGCTTCATCCTATGTATCATAATATTGTCAATAAAATTATGGGTACTACCAAGATCAAACAAAATATGAATCTGATTCTATTTATTGATCCATAAACACGAAATAATTCGTTTGGACTAAAAATCTCTTTACTAAAAATATAATCTCTCGTTTGGACCAATAATTCGTTTGGACTAAAAATCTCTTTACTAAAAGTACAATCTGAACATTGGCTTCCTTCAAGATGTGTGATATTGACTTTTGAAAATCTACCTTGACGTTCTGTAATGTGCACAGATTTCTTTGGTATGAACTTCTTCGGTGTCGCCTTTTGTCCAGGCACCGAAGGTACTGTAGCTCTATTCAAAGGATAAAATTTATTCTGTGTCCCTTTTCCTTGCATTTGAAACATGTGATATTATCCTTACTCACAAATTTCTACTTCTTGCTGGCGTTGTCAGATTTTTTTTTTTGGTTTTGGTGTGAAAACTAACTTTATTTTTTGTCCACTATTTGAAAAAGTGAACATGGATTTCTTTTCATTAGACAATGGTTTTAAAGTGTTGGCACCAACCACAGTCTTGAAAAACCTGAGTTGTCTGAATAGCATCCTCAGCCATTTTGACCTTGCATTTTTTTTAACCTCATATTGATAGTCTTGAGCTAGACCATTAATGAAAATTCCACACAAGGTATGATCATCAGACTTGGCTTTAGTAGCCAATTATCTAAACTTCTGCACATAATTATCAAAAGACTGATTTCCCATGCTATTTTTAACAAGCTTGGAAATTATTTTGAATTCATTCTCTGGTTGGACAAACTCTTTTTTAAAAGCTTCCTCAAAACTTTGCCAAGTGGTAGGAATGGAATCTTCTTTAAGATCCTTCCACCAAGTTAATGCCTTTTCAATAACCCTTGTTATGATCTGCACAGCTTTTGCGCATCAGTGAATGGATGAAAGACAAAATGTGTAGTCCACGTATTGAGCCAGGCAACTACACATTCTTGAGTCTTCTCCTTTTTCTCACCGCCGTACACCTTTGGTGCAAAGGATGGAGCAACTGCTTTGGTAGGAGTAGGAGGTGCCGCCAAAAGAGCTTTTTGCAAAGTCAAAATCTGTATCTTTAGTGACTCCATCTCGTCATGGCATTTGGCAATAGTTGCCTCTAGATACTCTGTCACTTCCAAAAATTCACTCCTCCTCTTCTTCAACTTGGAATTTTAGATCTTCCCTACATGAGTTGAGATGATCACTCATCTCATCGACATTATCGCTCATTGATTGAGAAGTCAATATGAGCCAGGTAATAAAGTTCTTCAAAAATCACGATTCACTCAAACCAACTTCACTTGCCCACTTTTAACCAAGCAAATCAATTCACTAGAATTGACTGCATTCGATGAGATGATCAGTCATCTCATCGACATTATCATTGACTGAGAAGTCATTGACATTATCATTGACTGAGAAGTCAATATAAGCCATGGTAATAAAGTTCATCAAAAATCACGATTCACTCAAACCAACTTCACTTGCCCACTTTTAACCATGCAAATCAATTCGCTAGAACTGACTGCACATAAGAACAAATGCTTTAATTAGCATTTAGTGGTGGCTAAACAACCGTAAAAATTTATAAAAACACCGTCTAGAATTAATCCAAATGGAAATAACTACAAATACATGGCACACTCACATTAATTATATACAAATAACCCGCATTTATCTAATGTCAGCACGTAAAAAATGTACTTCAACACTAAATAACCCTTCAAAAAATATTAAATTCTCGCGAAAAAAATATATCATGACTTTTTTCTATTTTTCTAGGGCCTCAAAATTTACTAATTTTGAAATCCACCAAATTCCATCTTATGGCACTCCAAATCTAATTTTTTCCAGAAACTTTTAGCAATAAAATTTACCAAAATATAATTAATATTTCAAAAATATCAATTTCTATGATTTTTAAAATAATTTATAGAATTTTCCTAAGTAATTATTTAAAAAATTTACTCCAAGAATCCCATCGATCATGAAATGTTTCAATTCCGCCCGACAATTCTCAAATCCAATCAAAATCTATAATTTTAATGGAATTACTATTTTTTTTGGGTAAAAAATTGATTTTTTTGAGAAATTTGAACAGTCATGGGCACCTAAATGGACACCCCACATGCCAATTGACAAACTTGGATATTCAAAAAATTAGAAATAACCTTTTTCTAATTTTTTACTAATTTTAAAAAAATGAAAATTTTTATTATACCCCGAACGCATTAGAATAGGAACGGTCAAAAAAATTTCGGAATCTGAATGGTCACCACGGAATGTGCATAGCCAAGGGTTGCAGAAAATGAAAAGATAAAAAACTGTGGAATACAGAAGGTTAAAAAGAATTTGGACCCCAAAAAGGTCAAAAGGCTCTACATGAACTTTTTTTTTTAAATCATGAATTTGAAGAATTTTTTTCCCTCTAAGCTTTAATTAAAAACTTAACAAAACTTTATTAAAAGCATTAACTAAGATTTTAAAAGCTTAATAAATTTTTTTAAGAAAACGTGGGGGGGACGCTGTGCGCTAGCGGTCGAAAAAGAACACCCCCCCTTGTGCGCTAGCGGTCGAAAAAGAACACCCCCCTTGTGCGCAAATTCCAAAGAGAGAGGAGGGATCCTTTACTTCCTCTTTCCCTTCTCCATCTCCACACCCTCTTTCCCTTACACCATCTTCTTCCTCTCGAATCTTCTCTGTTATAGATAGATTAATGAATAATCTTGAGTATGTGGGTTAATTAACCACCATTAAATTTTAATTAATCCACCCAAATAAGAGGCGTTCCCATGCGAGAGAAAATGAAGAAAAACTCAAATTTGAGAGATGGAAAAACTTCCACACATCAACATTGTAAGATTCCTCCCGAGCCTCTCAAGATGTCCAGCATCTTCCCCTGTAATCAAATCCCTCTTCAAAAATATAAAAGATCTTGTTTCTAACTGTTTTGGCCTAGAGAGAGAAAATGTTCTAGAGAGAGGTTATTCAGATTTTGAATATTTTTGGATGGAAAAATATCTCTTCTTATTAAAATAAGTTCCCTCGAAACAAAAGTTTAAAAAGATTTTTAGAAGGTGCATTAGAAATCAAGTATAATATGTTCAAGAGGCCTTATCCTAGGGGTCCAGATTTCCAAAAAAAATTAGATTAAGGTTTTGAGAGGCCAATTAGATTCATCCAAATGTGTGGAGAAGATAAATAGAAGAAATAAAGAAAATCCCCCCAAAAATGAGTAAATACTCACATAAGATGAAGAGTGGACTAAGGACCAAAGGAATTACTAAAAAAATGAATTTTTGACACCTCACAATGTGAATTCCCCCCCATGAAGGAGGCACCTACTTCACATGTGTGGTGGAGTTTAAAATTATCAAAAATTGAGATATTTCATCTCTCCTCTCTCCTAATTCAAGTCTAGTTCCAAAAAGTAAGCTAAACTGACCTAAAAATGGTCAAAAATTGACCAAACTGATCTGAAAAATTCTAGAATCAGTTTGCTTGGTTAGAAGCTCACTTTTTCCTACAAATAGAAGCCTCCCCCTTTGTTGAAGCTTAATAGTGTTTTATGCACTGTTACTCTACTCCTCCCAAGAGCCAAGGACTGTGAATTTCTAAATAATTCACTAGTTTTTGACCATTCCCTCTTCTAAAGAATTGGTGGCCACTCTTGTTGCAAACAAGAGTAGAATCCTCAAACCATCAAGCCAAAGGAAAGCTCCCAGAATTCATGTATGTTAGAAATCTTATATTTTTCTTTATTCTTTTAATGGTTTTCTAAATTGTTTGTTATCTTAAAATGATAAACAGATGCTATGCCTTCTTGGAAAGGCTTTCCCCCTCTCTCATTCTTAAAATCAGCCCTTCTTTATCCTAGTTAAGTGATCTAATTGTTGGAATTAAACTTTTCATATTGTTTCTCTCTTAAAAGTGAATATTGATTAGTTTAGAATGCTTTAAACCAATTGGGGATAATTCCTAAGTAGATTAAGGTTAGAAAAATTAAAAAATGGTCAGCCATACAAAGGAGGTTATGGCAAAATTTTCTAAAAATTTGTGAAAGAAATTTCATCTTTTATTAATAAAAAAGAGTAATCCCCATCGTTTGTGTATTCTAAAAGTGTCATTTTCATTCATGCATAGAAAGATGCATATTGATTTTTTATTATTATAAAAGAGTGATTTTTAATAGAATTAAATTCTATGCATAGAAAGATGGATAGAATATTGATTTTTTATTATTATAAAAGAGTGATTTTTAATAGAATTAAATTTAATGCATAGAAAGATGCATATTGATTATTTTTTTATTATAAAAGAGTGATTTTTAATAGAATTAAATGCTATGCATAGAAAGATGCATATTGATTATTTTTTTATTATAAAAGAGTTATTTTTAATAGAATTGAATTCTATGCATAGAAAGATGCATATTGATTATTTTTTAATTATAAAAGAGTGATTTTTAATAGAATTAAATTCTATGCATAGAAAGATGCATATTGATTATTTTTTATTATTATAAATGGTACGGTTAAAATGCTACACTCCCTGAGTGAAGTGTTAGGACACCTAAGGAGGATCCTGGAGGGTTCTGACTAGGAGATGCACGGGCTTGCGGTGCCAAGGACACCCATGCGTATGTCGTGGAAGATATATATGTATGATGACGAGAAACTTATTGTAATCTATTACTGGATCTTGTTGTTGACCTACTGGTCTCAACGGAGAGTCCAGAGTGATATTGTTTTGTGAGAAACAAGGATTGAATGGAGATTTTGAGTTGTGACATTTGTACCCAGTAATTATCAATGGATTGTTTTATAAATTAAAGTTTAAAGAGGAGTGTGTGAGTATCTGTATTCTAAAGCACAAGTTAAGAAAGGCTTTTAATTATGGGTGGGTGAGTACTTGTCTGGTTCTACTATTCCAGTGGTTGGGCGGTGGCTAACCCTAACCCATGGGCCGGATGGGATTATCGAGAATCCCGTGCACGGAGGGGGCAGTGGGATCTCACAGTTGGTATCAAAGCGCTGTTGTAAATTTACGTAACAGCAGCAAAAATTGCTTAAAATTTTTAAAGTAAATCTGGGAAATAATGTTTTCACTTGTTAATATTATGTTGAAGGAACTTCAAAAATTTCAAACTCATAAATTGATTTGGAAATTTATAGATGGATACCCTGAATCTATCTGGCATTCCTGAACTCTCCTAGAGTCAGGATATGATAGCCTTTGCATTCGAGCACCTCATTAACTCTGCTACTACGACCCGAGTAAGCAGAGTGAGACTCGCACATCATTTTGATAGTCTTTACTTTCGTGATCCTCTTGAGTGACGTCGGTATATGTGGTTCTATGGAGGACGATGTATTAATGTCAGTACCAGTCAGCGTCAGAGGCTCAGGGAGAATATTTCCTTAGCCATGATTCTGATAAGGCTAGGGCTTGTTCAGCATGTACAACTCTTTGATCATTCACCTAGGAACTTCAGAACTTCATGCCGATTTTTTAGGCTTCTTAGCCACTTTATCCCTAGAGATAGAATTACAGCACCTCTTTGTGTAATGAATTGTGTGTACCATGGCATGTCTCCTTCGCAGTTTTGCTTCTTTATGCGAATACGATTGAGGAAGTGATTTTGGGAGCCGTGATGCTATAATAAATGGTTTTGTAAAAAAATTCCAAATTGTTTTCATGATTGTGAATATGGTTAATCTTGTTTCATGAAGTATGATGAAATAATTATCTGTTTAAAGAATAAATCGTAAAAATTAAATAATCATAAATCTATTGTCAAAGTTAAGTTGTTGAAAATCTCGTTTTGCCAGAATCATGAGACGCGCGGCCCGTGCAAGGCAACCGGGTCCTCTAACCGATGATGAAGAGTTAGATCTGGATGTTCGAAAAGCCCTGCACATATCCCAACCTGGTCCCTTCAAGGGTGAAGGGGAGCAAGAGAGCAGTTAGGTGAAGTAGTGGAAAAGTGGATTGAAGTAATGGAGGAATACTTTGATGTAACTAGCTACAATGAGAGAAGCAAGATGGCTCTCGCCAGGTTAAAGATTGTGGAAACGGCCAGGGTCGCTTGGAGGAATCACTGCTGCGAGACTAACTGTCTCGACCGGAATACCCAGACCTAGACCGATCTTAAAGCTTACCTCAAAAAGAGGTTTTGTCCTCCGGGCTTCCTTGAAACTAAAATGAATGAATTCTTGGAATTAAAGCAGGATAGCCGGACAATTGAAGAGTACCATCATCAAGTTTTTGCCCTTCTCCTTAAATATTCCCCTTAGTTGGATGAAGAGCAGCTGATGGCCAGGTTCATTCGAGGAATGAACGAGCCATTGGACACCTTAGTAAAGAATGCCAAACCTGTCTCAATGGCCGAAGTAGTAAGAATGGCAAAGGACTTTGCCAAAGCCTGCACCCTCTAACTTTAAAAGATTCCAAACCCCGGGAAGTACTTCAAACTTTCCCCCCCCTAAGAGGCAGCAAGGCCCAAAACAGAATCAGGATGCGGGAAGATTCAGAAGTGAAGGAAGACCCTTCCCCCAGAACACTTTCTCAGGAGCCCCACCTATTTCAAGGATTCAGAGGGATGAGCTCAGAAGTGAGAACCGGTGTTTTGGATGCCAGGGTTTTGGTCACCAACTCAAAGACTGCCTGACTCCTACCATGTCAAGGGGACAGGGAAGTCAAGGACCGAGAATGCAAAGACCAACCCCTTCCTATCAGTCGAATCAAGGTCCATCTCGCCCAAATCAGGGAAATCCTAGAAGAACTCCAGCTCAGTCGTCTGGCTCTGTCCAAATTAGCCTCAGAACTCCTTCCCAGAATTGGGGCAACCAAAGAGAAAGAGTTCAGCCTCAGACTGCGCAGCCAAAGCAGTCACAATTGCAGAAGTAGTGGAAGAGAAAAGAGGACAGATTTATGCTATAATTGAAACCAAGGGCAAAACCGTCAATTCTCCGTCATTCATACTTCAGCTGAGTATCAGGGTAAGCCTTTTAATCTTTTGATTGATTCACGCAGTACTCATTCTTTCATTTCCCCTGGATGCTTGTGTAAGCTAGTCTTAGATCAAAAATCAGGGAAATCTATGCAAGTTGAATTGGCAAGTGGGAAGATTCTTTTCACTCACCTCGAGACAGACCGTATTCAGTTCAATCTAGATGGAAATTTAATTGATTATCAGTTCAGAGTTATACCTTTGGGAGTTTTCGACGGGATCCTTGGAATGGATTGGCTCCACAAAAATCAAGCTGACATTCACTGTCATAATGGAACCATCTCCTTCTGTGACCTTCACGGAAACAAAGTTCAAGGAACCGAAAATTCAGGATCCCCTAGTCTGCAATTAGTAAAGGCTTCTAAGTTACTAAAAGGACTTAGAAAGAAGCAGCACATTTATCTTGTCAAAATGAATCCGGTAGTCTCAAAGTTAAATGCTAAAGAACCTGAATGGTTAAGTGAATATGATGATTTATTCCCAGCAGAGCTAACAGAGATGCCTCCAATTCAGGAAGTAGATCATTGTGATAGAATTGACCCCCGGAGCTCAGCCAAGGGTTTGTAAGACCCAGTGTTTCACCTGGGGTGCGCCAGTTCTCTTTCAGAAAAAGAAAGATGGAATGCTAAGACTCTGTGTGGACTACAGAGGTCTCAATCAGCTGACAGTTAAGAATAAGTATCCTATCCCCAGAATTGATGAGCTTCTAGATAGGCTAAGTGGAGCCCAGATCTTCACAAAGATAGATCTCAAATCAGGGTATTATCAGATTAGGATTAATGAGCAAGATATCTCGAAGACAGCCATCAATACTCGGTATGGGCATTATGAATTCACTTTCATGCCGTTTGGATTGACAAATGCCCCAGCTACATTTAATTGCTTAATGCCGTTTGGACTACAGAGGTCTCAATCAGCTGACAGTTAAGAATAAGTATCCTATCCCCAGAATTGATGAGCTTCTAGACAGGCTAAGTGGAGCTCAGATCTTCACAAAGATAGATCTCAAATCAGGGTATTATCAGATTAGGATTAATGAGCAAGATATCCCGAAGACAGCCATCAATACTCGGTATGGGCATTATGAATTCACTGTCATGCCGTTTGGATTGACAAATGCCCCAGCTACATTTAATTGCTTAATGCCGTTTGGACTACAGAGGTCTCAATCAGCTGACAGTTAAGAATAAGTATCCTATCCCCAGAATTGATGAGCTTCTAGACAGGCTAAGTGGAGCCCAGATCTTCACAAAGATAGATCTCAAATCAGGGTATTATCAGATTAGGATTAATGAGCAAGATATCCCGAAGACAGCCATCAATACTCGGTATGGGCATTATGAATTCACTGTCATGCCGTTTGGATTGACAAATGCCCCAGCTACATTTAATTGCTTAATGCAGGACATTCTCAGAGAATACTTGGATGATTTCGTTCTTGTTTTCTTTGATGATATTCTGATTTACTCAAAGAATGCAGCTGACCATGAAGCTCGTGTCAGAAAAGTTCTTGAGATTCTAAGGAAGCACCAACTCTTTGCAAAAAAGAGCAAATGCACTTTCTCTGCCGATCATGTTGAATACTTGGGCTTTCTGGTATCCAAAGATGGAATTTCTCCAGACTTCGCGAAAGTCCAAGTAGTCATAGATTGGCCTGAACCGAAGACAGTGAAAGAAGTCAGAGGGATTCTTGGGATTGATTGGTTGGTATAGAATTTTTATACCAAAGTATGCTCTCATAGCTTCCCCCTGACTAATCTTCTCAAGAAGAATATCCCGTTTCAATGGTCTGCCAGGTGCCAGAGGGCTTTTGATAAGATGAAGACTGCCTTGGTAACCAATCCCATTCTGAAGCTGCTAGATTTCTCTCTACCCTTTGAGGTAGTAAAATTGATGCCAGTGGTTTTGCCATGGGAGGTGCACTCATGCAGGAAGGTCATGCAGTGGCCTATGAATCCCGAAAACTCAGAACCCATGAGAGGAATTATGGTGTCCACGACCTGGAACTACTTTTAGTAGTATATGCCCTGAAGTTGTGGAGACATTACCTATTGGGTCTGTAAGATTCCTCCCCAGCCTCTCAAGATGTCCAGTATCTTCCCCTCTAATCAAATCTCTCTTCAGAAATATAAAAGATCTTGTTTCTACCAGTTTTGGCCTAGAGAGAGAAAATCTTCTAGAGAGTGGTAATTTAGTTTTTAAATATTTTTGGATGGAAAAATATCTCTTCTTATTAAAATAAGTTCCCCCAAAACAGAAGTTCAAAAAGATTTTCAGAAGGTGCATTAGAAATCAAGTATAATCTGTTCAAGAGGCCTTATCCTAGGGTAGGGGTCAAGATTTTTTAGAAATTTTAAATTAAGGTTCCTATAGATTTATCCAAATGTAGGGAGGATATAAATGGAAAAAATAAAGAAAATCTCCCCAAAAATGAGTAAATACTCATATAAGATGAAGAGTTGACTAAGGACAAGGTTAATAGTTAAAAAAGAGAGATATTTAGAAGAAATGATGCATTTTTGGCACCTCAGTATGGGGGAATTCCCCTCATGAAGGAGGTGCCTATTTCACATGTGTGGGAGAGATTTAAACTCCCAAATAATGAGATATTTTTATCTCTCCTCTCTCCTGTTTCTACTAGATCCAAAAAGTGAGCTAAACTGACCTAAAAATGGTCAAAAATTGACCAAACTGATCTAGAAAATTCTAGAATCAGTTTGCTTGGTTAGAGGCTCACTTTTTCCTATAGATAGAAGCCTCCCCCTTTGTTGAAGCTTAATAATGTTTTTGCACTGTTACCCTGCTTCTCCCAAGAGCCAAAAACTGTGAATTTACTCATAATTCATTAGTTTTTTACCTTCCCTCTTCTAAAGATTGGTGGCCACTCTTGTTTCAAACAAGAGTAGATCCCTCAAACCATCAAGCCAAAGGAAAGCTCTCAAATTCCTTTGTAAGATGGAGATTCTTCTCTTTCTATTTCATTTTATGGTTTTTTTAATGATTTTTGTCTTCTCTAAAATGATTATGATGTTATGCCTCATTGAAAAAAGGCATTCCCCTCTCTTCTTTAGTAAATCCAAACATTCTTTATCCTAGATGAATGATTATTGGATAAAATCAAGTTTTTATAATGTTTCTCTTAAATAAGTAGAAAATGTTTACATTAGAATGATTTAAATACTCTTGGTGAAATTCTAATTAATTTTAGAGAATTAAAAATTGAAAAATGATCAGCCATACAAAGGAGATTATGGTAAAATTTTCTAAAATTGTGAAAAATAAGTTTTACCTTTTTTTATTCAAAAAGAGTAATTCCCATCATATATGTACTCTTAAAGTTTTATTTTTCATCCTAGGTATAGATAAATGCATACTAAAAATATTTTATTAAAAAAGTGTTACTTCTTTAGAATTAAATTCTATGCATAGAAGGGAGTATATTGAAATTGTTATTTTGATTATAAAAGTGCTATTTTTATCATAAATGATTTTTATGCATAAATGGATGCATAAAAGAAATTCTTTTATATTAAAAGAGTGATTTTCATCATAAATGATTTGTATGCATAAACATATGCATAAAAGATTTTTTATATATTAAAAGAGTGATTTTCATCATAAATGATTTTTATGCATAAATGGATACATAAAAGAAATTCTTTTATATTAAAAGAGTGATTTTCATCTCATAAATGATTTGTATGCATAAACGTATGCATAAAAGATATTTTTTTAAAGTGTGATTTTCATCATGAATGGATTTTATGCATAAACTAGATGCATAAAAGAAATTGTTTTATTATAAAAGTGTGACTTTCATTAAAATTGAATTTATGCATAAATAGATGCATAAAAGAAAGTTTTTATTTTAAAAGATTTATTTTTCATTGGATTTAGTTTTTATGCATGGGAAGATGCATAAGAGAAATTCTTTTATTCTAAAAGTGTAATTCCTACTAAATTAGATTTATGCATGGGAAGATGCATAAAGAATTTATTTTAATCCAAAAGTGTTATTCTCATCAATTTTGATTTTATGCATAGAAAGATGCATAAAGAAATCTATTTTTATTTCAAAAGAGTTTTTTTCATCAATTTTGATTTTATGCATAAATAGGTGCATAAAGAATTTTATTTTTTATTGCAAAAGAGTTATTCTTATCAATTTTGATTTTATGCATAGAAAGATGCATAAAGAAATCTATTTTTATTTCAAAAGAGTTATTTTCATCAATTTTGATTTTATGCATAAATAGATGCATAAAGAATTTTATTTTTATTGCAAAAGAGTTATTCTTATCAATTTTGATTTTATACATAGAAAGATGCATAAAGAAATCTATTTTTATTTCAAAAGAGTTATTTTCATCAATTTTGATTTTATGCATAAATAGATGCATAAAGAATTTTATTTTTATTGCAAAAGAGTTATTCTTATCAATTTTGATTTTATGCATAGAAAGATGCATAAAGAAATCTATTTTTATTTCAAAAGAGTTATTTTCATCAATTTTGATTTTATGCATAAATAGATGCATAAAGAATTTTTTTTAAATTCCAAAAGAGTTATTCTTATCAATTTCGATTTCATGTATAGAAAGATGCATAAAGAATTTTATTTTGATTCAAAAGAGTTATTTTCATCAATTTTGATTTTATGCATAAATAGATGCATGAAGAATTTTATTTTTATTCCAAAAGAGTTATTCTTATTAATTTCGAATTTATGCATAGAAAGATGCAGAAAATATTTATTTTTATTTTGAAAGTATGATTTTCATTGAAATTGAATTTATGCATGAAAGGATTTTTATAAAAGTGTTATTCCTAGTAAAGTTGTCTTTATGCCTAATTAGATGCGTAAAGAATCTTTATATCAAAAAATTAGAATTCTCTTACATTCTATAAATAGATGTGATGAGATGTGATAGGAATCAGATAGATGTAAATGGATGGATGGAAGTGATATGAATCAGATAAATGAAAATGGATGAATGGATGTAATGTCCTGTGAATTAGAATGGATGATGTGGTTTGACGTGAGAATGATGTGGATTGATGTAGATGGATGAATGGATGACGTGGTTTGATGTGAGAATGATGTAGATTAATGTAGATTGATGGATGATGTGGTTCGATTTGTGAATGATGTGGGTTGATGTAGATGGATGAATGGATGATGTGGATGTGGATGTATGGATGTAGATGTATGAATGTGAATGTGGATGTGCATGTATGAATGTGAATGGGGATATAGATGTATGAATGTGGATGTGGATATGGATGTATGAATGTTGATGTGGATGTATGGATGTGAATATGGATATGTATGTATGAATGCGGATGTGAAAGTGGATGTATGAATGTGGATGTGAATGTGTGGATGTATGAATGTGAATCGGGATGTGGATGTATGAATGTGGATGTGGATATGGATGAATGTGGATGGGGATGTGGATATATGAATGTGGATGTGGATATGGATGTATGAATGTGGATGTAAAAATGGATGTATGGATGTGGATGTGGATGTGGATGTGGATATGGATGTATGAATGTGGATGTGGATGTATGGATGTGGATATGGATATGTATGTATGAATGCGGATGTGGAAGTGGATGTATGGATGTGGATGTACAAATGTGGATGTGTATGTGGAATAATGAATGCGAATGTGTATGTGAAATGATGTGACGTCGGTATATGAGTGAATGGATGAGTTGTGATGACATGTGAATAAATGATACGTGATGTGAATGAATCTGATGTGATGAGATGGAAAATGGTGTGATTGGATAAGAATGAGTACACATATGAATGGAATGTGGAATAAGTAATGTGGACTAATGAGGGATAATGTGGAAAGACGAGAGTTCATTATAGAAATTGTATTTGTGACTTGTTTGTAAATGACTATTTTATGTCAAGAATGCTGGGGAATCATTTTGACCGTCTTGTGATTAAGGTCATGCAGACCTAACTGATAAAGTTGCAACAGCTGACGGAGAGTCAACGAAGGACATCTCGCGTAGCATGGTCGACCGAGGCCTTGACCAGCCTCGTTTCGATTTAAATGGTGAGCTTCCGGTACAGTGGATGAGGGACCAAGGAAGCGGCCTATGAGTGAAGCGCTAGGTGACTTACAAAGGATCCTAGAGGGTGTTGACCATACGGTGCTTGAGCTCTAGGTCGTCAAAGATACCCACACGTGCGTTGTGGAAGATATTGGATGGAGGAGTAAGAGTTGTTTTCTGAATTCGTGTGTGGATCTGCTGGTTGATTGACCTTGTTGGTCCTCAACAGATGAGTCCATGACTCTTTTATATGGATCTGTTGGTTGATCTTGCTGATCTTCCACGGAGATTCCATTTTGTTATGTGAATAGATTGCCGGTTACTATGAGCTAGGAACTATCAGAAGGCCCCTGAGTGAACAGGTGGTGAGCGTTCTGGTTGCCAATGATGCCATAAGTACACCGACGATGAAGGAATGATTGGAAATAAGGATTCAACCAGAGATTTTGAGGATTGTGATCAATGACACAATGGTTTCATTAAAGGATTGTTTTAAAGATAGTTGATGCTGAGAAAAGGCAATTTCATATTGGGTGTGTAAGTGGTGTGACTAGTTTTATGTTTGCATGAACATCCGGCTAGGGGGCCTGGGAACTCTTTTTGGTACCCGGGACAAAACCTAACCAAATTCCTAATTGGACTTGATGGATCCGTAAATTAGACTCAATTTCTGTTTAGTACGATAGATGAAGTAAATTTCGGACAAAAATTGTTCTATGGAAAAGAATCAATGGCTGTGCCTCTCAATGAGGAAAAAAGCGTTGATCTCTATGATCCAAGTATAGTCTTTTTCCCTGATCTGACTATGGGACTTACGAGTTTGGTCAGATGAGCTCAGTTAGTTAAGGCTTTTGACTACGTTAGGGAAAAGTTATCCTGGTGGAATCGCCCGTGCTTTCTGGGCAAAGAAAGTTTTTTCGGGTTCGGTTTTGGAAAAACCGATGGATTAGTCTCTTGTTCGGATATCCATGGGCGAGGCCTCGAGTGTGGGACCTTGCCTTGTGTAAGAAGTGCTACTTCCATTGCTAGCACCCCTGAATTTGTTGCGCGGTGGAGACAGGGATCTTACAGTTGGTATCAGAGCTATTTGGCTAATGAGGATCAACCGAGAAGTCAAATATGTCAAAAATTTATCAAGAAGCACTAAAAGGGTATAATTGTGTGATAAAATTCATACAATTTGATATTGAAACGAAAATTCGTAAATTGGTAATTAGGTCTTCGGATGGAAGTTCCACCCTTGAACAAGAGAGTGAAATGCTATAACTGTCAAAGGATTTGGACATCGCAGTATGGATTTCCCAACTCCTTTTGGATCAAGGTTTTCAGGATCAAGATTCCAGACTCCAGTCCCTTCCTTCGAGAGTAATCACGGTTCTACCCGCCAAAATCAGGGAAATCCCAGAGGTAGACCCTCTATCGAACCTGTAGTATCAATCCAAAGTAATGCAAGACCTCCAACTCAAAATAGGGGAAGTCAAAGAGAGTTGTTCCCAAATCGACCGTCCACTTCCAAGGCAGTAACGCTAGAAGTGATTGAAGAGAAGATGATGAAAGAGATCATACTCCACCTGCGAGATGAGGACATCTCGCGTTTTTTAAGTAGAGTAGAATGTGAGATTCCTCCCCAGCCTCTCAAGATGTCCAGTATCTTCCCCTGTAATCAAATCCCTCTTCAGAAATATAAAAGATCTTGTTTCTACCAGTTTTGGCCTAGAGAGAGAAAATCTTCTAGAGAGTGGTAATAAATATCTCTTCTTATTAAAATAAGTTCTCCCAAAACAGAAGTTCAAAAAGATTTTCAAAAGGTGCATTAGAAATCAAGTATAATCTGTTCAAGAGGCCTTATCCTAGGGATCAAGATTTTTTTGAAATTTTAAATTAAGGTTCCTATGGACCAATAAGATTTATCCAAATGTAGGGAGGAGATAAATGGAAGAACTAAAGAAAATTCCCCCAAAAATGAGTAAATACTCACATAAGATGAAGAGTTGACTAAGGACAAGGTTAATAGTTAAAAAAGAGAGATATTTAGAAGAAATGATGCATTTTTGGCACCTTAGTATGGGAGAATTCCCCTCATGAAGGAGGTGCCTATTTCACATGTGTGGGAGAGTTTTAAACTCCCAAATAATGAGACATTTTTATCTCTCCTCTCTCCTGTTTCTACTAGATCCAAAAAGTGAGCTAAACTGACCTAAAAATGGTCAAAAATTGACCAAACTGATCTAGAAAATTCTAGAATCAGTTTGCTTGGTTAGAGGCTCACTTTTTCCTATAAATAGAAGCCTCCCCCTTTGTTGAAGCTTAATAGTGTTTTTGCACTGTTACCCTGCTTCTCCCAAGAGCCAAAAACTGTGAATTTACTCATAATTCATTAGTTTTTTACCTTCCCTCTTCTAAAGATTGGTGGCCACTCTTGTTTCAAACAAGAGTAGATCCCTCAAATCATCAAGCCAAAGGAAAGCTCTCAAATTCCTTTGTAAGTTGGAGATTCTTCTCTTTCTATTTCATTTTATGGTTTTTTTTGATTTTTGTCTTCTCTAAAATGATTATGATGTTGTGCCTCATTGAAAAAAGGCATTCCCCTCTCTTCTTTAGTAAATCCAAACATTCTTTATCCTAGATGAATGATTATTGGATAAAATTAAGTTTTTATAATGTTTCTCTTAAATAAGTAGAAAATATTTACATTAGAATGATTTAAATACTCTTAATGAAATTCTAATTAATTTTAGAGAATTAAAAGATGAAAAATGGTCAGCCATACAAAGGAGGTTATGGCAAAATTTTCTAAAATTGTGAAAAATAAGTTTTACTTTTTTTTATTCAAAGAGTAATTCCCATTGTATATGTACTCTTAAAGTCTTATTTTTCATCCTAGGTATAGATAAATGCATACTAAAAATATTTTATTAAAAAAGTGTTACCTCTTTAGAATTAAATTCTATGCATAGAAGGGAGTATATTGAAATTGTTATTTTGATTATAAAAGTGTTATTTTTATCATAAATGATTTTTATGCATAAATGGATGCATAAAAGAAATTATTTTATATTAAAAGAGTGATTTTCATCATAAATGATTTGTATGCATAAAAGATTTTATATATATTAAAAGAGTGATTTTCATCATAAATGTTTTTTATGCATAAATGGATACATAAAAGAAATTCTTTTATATTAAAAGAGTGATTTTCATCTCATAAATGATTTGTATGCATAAAAGATATTTTTTTAAAGTGTGATTTTCATCATAAATGGATTTTATGCATAAACTAGATGCATAAAAGAAATTGTTTTATTATAAAAGTGTGACTTTCATTAAAATTGAATTTATGCATAAATAGATGCATAAAAGAAAGTTTTTATTTTAAAAGATTTATTTTTCATTCGATTTAGTTTTTATGCATGGGAAGATGCATAAGAGAAATTCTTTTATTCTAAAAGTGTAATTCCTACTAAATTAGATTTATGCATGGGAAGATGCATAAAGAATTTATTTTAATCCAAAAGTGTTATTCTCATCAATTTTGATTTTATGCATAGAAAGATGCATAAAGAAATCTATTTTTATTTCAAAAGAGTTTTTTTCATCAATTTTGATTTTATGTATAAATAGATGCATAAAGAATTTTATTTTTTATTGCAAAAGAGTTATTCTTATCAATTTTGATTTTATGCATAGAAAGATGCATAAAGAAATCTATTTTTATTTCAAAAGAGTTATTTTCATCAATTTTGATTTTATGCATAAATAGATGCATAAAGAATTTTATTTTTATTGCAAAAGAGTTATTCTTATCAATTTTGATTTTATGCATAGAAAGATGCATAAAGAAATCTATTTTTATTTCAAAAGAGTTATTTTCATCAATTTTGATTTTATGCATAAATAGATGCATAAAGAATTTTATTTTTATTGCAAAAGAGTTATTCTTATCAATTTTGATTTTATGCATAGAAAGATGCATAAAGAAATCTATTTTTATTTCAAAAGAGTTATTTTCATCAATTTTGATTTTATACATAAATAGATGCATAAAGAATTTTTTTTAATTCCAAAAGAGTTATTCTTATCAATTTCGATTTCATGCATAGAAAGATGCATAAAGAATTTTATTTTAATTCAAAAGAGTTATTTTCATCAATTTTGATTTTAGGCATAAATAGATGCATGAATAATTTTATTTTTATTCCAAAAGAGTTATTCTTATCAATTTCGAATTTATGCATAGAAAGATTCATAAAAGATTTATTTTTATTTTGAAAGTATTATTTTCATTAAAATTGAATTTATGCATTAATAGATGCATAAAAGGATTTTTATAAAAGTGTTATTCCTAGTAAAGTTGTCTTTATGCCTAATTAGATGCGTAAAGAATCTTTATATCAAAAAATTAGAGTTCTCTTACATTCTATAAATAGATGTGATGAGATGTGATAGGAATCAGATAGATGTAAATGGATGGATGGAAGTGATATAAATCAAATAAATGAAAACGGATGAATGGATGTAATGTCCTGTGAATTAGGATGTGAATGGATGATGTGGTTTGACGTGAGAATGATGTGGATTGATGTAGATGGATGAATGGATGATGTGGTTTGATGTGAGAATGATGTAGATTAATGTAGATTGATGGTGGATGATGTGGTTCAATGTGTGAGTGATGTGGGTTGATGTAGATGGATGAATGGATGATGTGGATGTGGATGTATAGATGTAGATGTATGAATGTGAATGTGGATGTGGATGTATGAATGTGAATGGGGATATGGATGAATGGATGTGGATGTGGATGTGGATATGGATGTATGAATGTTGATGTGGATGTATAGATGTGAATATGGATATGTATGTATGAATGCGGATGTGAAAGTGGATGTATGAATGCGAATGGGGATGTGGATGTGGATATGGATGAATGTGGATGTATGAATGTGGATGGGGATGTGGATGTATGAATGTGGATGTGGATATGGATGTATGAATGTGGATGTAAAAATGGATGTATGGATGTGGATGTGGATATGGATGTATGAATGTGGTGGATGTATGGATGTGGATATGGATATGTATGTATGAATGCGGATGTGGAAGTGGATGTATGGATGTGGATGTACGAATGTGGATGTGTATGTGGAATAATGAATGCGAATGTGTATGTGAAATGATGTGACGTTGATATATGAGTGAATGGATGAGATGTGATGACATGTGAATTGGGATGTGAATAAATGATACGTGATGTGAATGAATCTGATGTGATGAGATGGAGAATGATGTGATTGGATGAGAATGAGTACACATATGAATGGAATGTGGAATAAGTAATGTGGAGGACTGATGAGGGATAATGTGGAAAGACGAGAGTTCATTATAGAAACTGTATTTGTGACCTATTTGTAAATGATTGTTTTATGTCAAGAATGTTGGGGAAGCATTTTGACCGTCTTGTGATTAAGGTCGTGCAAACCTAACTGATAAAGTTGCAACAGCTGACGGAGAGTCAATGAAGGACATCTCGCGTAGCATGGTCGGCCGAGGTCTTGACCAGCCTCGGTTTGATTTAAATGGTGAGCTTTCGGTACGGTTGATGAGGGACCAAGGAAACGGCCTATGAGTGAAGCGCTAGGTGACCTGCGACGAAGGATCCTAGAGGGTGCTGACCATACGGTGCTCGAGCTCTGGGTCGCCGAAGATACCCACACGTGCGCCGTGGAAGATATTGGATCCAGGAGTAAGAGTTGTTTTCTAAATTCGGGTGTGGATCTGGTTGATTGACCTTGCTGGTCCTCAACAACGGATGAGTCCATGACTCTTTTATATGGATCTGTTGGTTGATCTTGCTGATCTTCCACGGAGATTCCATTTTGTTATGTGAATATATTGCCGGTTACTACTATGAGCTAGGAACTATCGAAAAGGCCCCTGAGTGAACAGGTGGTGAGCGTTCTGGTTGCCAATGATGCCATAAGTACACTGATGAAGGAATGATTGGAAATAAGGATTCAACCAGAGATTTTGAGGATTGTGATCAGTGACAATGGTTTCATTAAAGGATTGTTTTAAAGATAGTTGATGCTGAGAAAAGGCAATTTCATATTGGGTGTGTAAGTGGTGTGACTAGTCTTATGTTTGCATGAACATCCGGCTAGGGGGCCTGGGAACTCTTTTCCCTGGTACCCAGGACAAAACCTAACCAAATTCCTAATTGGATTCCATCACTACAGTGGTTGGATGGTTGGCTAACCCATGGGATTGGATGGGGTTAGGCTGGACTGATGGATCCGTAAATCGAGACTCAATTTCTGTTTAGTTTGATAGATGAAGTAAATTTCGGACAAAAATTATTCTATGGAAAAGAATCAATGGCTGTGCCTCTCAATGAGGAAAAAAGCATTGATCTCTATGATCCAAGTAGTCTTTTTCCCTGATCTGACTATGGGACTTACGGGTTATGTCAGATGAGCTCAGTTAGTTAAGTCTTTTGACTACGTTAGGGAAAAGTCGCCCGTGCTTTCCGGGCAAAGGGTTCGGTTTTGGAAAAATCGATGGATTAGTCTCTTGTCCAGATATCGACCCTGCCCCACGCAAGAAGTGCTACTTCCGCTGCTAGCACCCCTGAATTTGTTGCGCGGTGGGGACAGGGATCTTACAGGGTCAAAGATTCACTTTGATTGACAGATCATCAGAGCTTAAAGTGGATCTTCACTCAGAAGGATCTCAACATGCGCCAGAGAAGGTGGATGCAGACCCTGCAGGAATTTGATTTTGAAGTCAAGTACCGCCATGGCAAAGAAAATGTGGTAGCAGATGCGCTCATCAGAAAAGCCTCCTTGTTTGCAATTACTGTAGTGTCAAATCCTTTGATTATTGAAGCAAGAGAGAAGATCATGCAGGATAGATTCTTTGGCCCTATTGCTACCCTACTTATGCAAGAAAGCAAAACTCCACAGGAGTTGAACCGAGTTCAAGGGTACAGCCTGGATGATGGAATTATGTATTATAATTGCAGGCTATGCATTCCCAATGATGAGGGAACTAAGGGTCAAATTATGAATGAAGCCCATGATAGCCTTATTGTTGCAGGACATCCAGGTTTCATCAAAACCTACATGTCTGTGAAGAAAAGCTTCTTTTGGCTTGGTCTAAAAAAGGATGTACTTAATCATGTATGTCAATGTCTGACCTGTCAGAAAGTCAAGGCTGAGAGAGTAAAAATGCCTGGGAAATTACATCCATTAGACATCCCCCAGATGAAGTGGGAATGCATCAGTATGGATTTTATTACTGGATTACCTTCAGCGCAATCAGGCTACAACTCCATCTTCGTGGTAGTTGATAGACTAACCAAAGTTACCCATCTGATTCCAGTAAAAGAAACCTATACTGCAGTGGATGTGGCCAGAGTGTTCCTCAAGGAAATCTTCCGATTGCATGGCCTACCCAAAAGAATAGTAAGTGATCGAGATCCCAAATTCACGTCAAGATTCTAGACTGCATTTTTTGAAGCAGTAGGAACTTTCTTGGATCTCAGCACAGCTTACCACCCTGAGACCGATGGTCAAACAGAAAGGGTAAACCAAGTAATCAAAGATATACTTTGATCATGCTGTGGCAGAGAACCCAAGAAGTGGCTAAGCTATCTGCACCTAGTCGAGTTCGCCTACAATGCTTCTTATCACAGAAGTATTGGGATGAGCCCTTTCAAAGCTTTGTATGGACAAGATTGCTTAACTCCATTAACTTGGTCCGACCCATTGATTAGGGTCGAGATGTCCAGACAGATGCTTGATGACATGGAGCAGCAGATTCAGTCAATTCGCAAAGATATAAAAGCTACCCAGGATAGACAGAAGCTGTATGCAGATAAGAAGAGGACAGACAGAGAATTCGAAGAAACAGATATGGTCTTCATTCGAGTACTCCCCAAAAGAAGTTCTCTATCTCTTGGGAAGTACAAGAAGTTATCCCCTAGATATTGTGGACCATATCTGATTACAAAGAAAGTAGGTGACTTAGCCTACGAGCTTCTTTTGCCTCCTCATCTCAAAGTACATAATGTATTTCATGTCAGCCTTCTTAAAAAGTATGTACCAAGCCCGAATCATGTGCTTGACTTCTTCAACCCAAGGACAGATGGAACTCCAACCTTAAGAAATCCTTGATGTTCGAGAAAAGGTTCTTAGGAGGAATAGAATTCTGAGAGAATTATTGGTCAAATGGAAGTTCTATCCTTTTGAAGATGCCACCTGGGAGAAAGAAGCTAAACTGTTATGGGATTACCCCCAGTTTGCGAGATGAGGACATCTTGCATTTTTCAAGTGGGAGAGAATGTAAGATTCCTCCCGAGCCTCTCAAGATGTCCAGCATCTTCCCCTGTAATCAAATGCCTCTTCAGAAATATAAAAGATCTTGTTTCTAACTCTTTTGGCCTAGAGAGAGAAAATATTCTAGAGAGAGGTTATTCAGATTTTGAATATTTTTGGATGGAAAAATATCTCTTATTAAAATAAGTTCCCCCGAAACAAAAGTTCAAAAAGATTTTTAGAAGGTGCATTAGAAATCAAGTATAATCTGTTCAAGAGGTTTTATCCTAGGGGTCCAGATTTTTGGAAAATTTTAAATTAAGGTTTTGAGGGGCCAATCAGATTCATCCAAATGTGTGGAGAAGATAAATAGAAGAAATAAAGAAAATCCCCCCAAAAATGAGTAAATACTCACATAAGATGAAGAGTGGACTAAGGACCAAAGGAATTACTAAAAAAATAGATTTTTGACACCTCACAATGGGAATTGCCCCCTCATGAAGGAGGCGCCTACTTCACATGTGTGGTGGAGTTTAAAACTATCAAAAATTGAGATATTTCATCTCTCCTCTCTCCTAATTCAAGTCTAGTTCCAAAAAGTAAGCTAAACTGACCTAAAAATGATCAAAAATTGACCAAACTGATCTGGAAAATTCTAGAATCAGTTTGCTTGGTTAGAAGCTCACTTTTTCCTACAAATAGAAGCCTCCCCCTTTGTTGAAGCTTAATAGTGTTTTATGCACTATTACTCTACTCCTCCCAAGAGCCAAGGACTGTGAATTTCTAAATAATTCACTAGTTTTTGACCATTCCCTCTTCTAAAGAATTGGTGGCCACTCTTGTTGCAAACAAGAGTAGAACCCTCAAACCATCAAGCCAAAGGAAAGCTCCCAAAATTCATGTAAGTTAGAAATCTTATATTTTTCTTTATTCTTTTAATGGTTTTCTAAATTGTTTGTTATCTTAAAATGATAAACATATGCTATGCCTTCTTGGAAAGGCTTTCCCCCTCTCTCATTCTTAAAATCAGCCCTTCTTTATCCTAGTTAAGTGATCTAATTGTTGGAATTAAACTTTTCACATTGTTTCTCTCTTAAAAGTGAATATTGATTAGTTTAGAATGCTTTAAATCAATTGGGGATAATTCCTAAGTAGATTAATGTTATAAAAATTGAAAAATAGTCAGCCATACAAAGGAGGTTATGGCAAAATTTTCTAAAAATTTGTGAAATAAATTTTATCTTTTATTGATCAAAAAGAGTAATCCTCATCGTTTGTATATTCTAAAAGTGTCATTTTCATTCATGCATAAAAAGATGCATATTGATTATTTTTTAATTATAAAAGAGTGATTTTTACTAGAATTAAATTCTATGCATAAAAAGATGCATAGAATATTGATTATTTTTTATTATAAAAGAGTGATTTTTAATAGAATTAAATTGCATAGAAAGATGCAAATTGATTATTTTTTATTATAAAAGAGTGATTTTTAATAGAAATAAATTCTATGCATAGAAAGATGCATATTGATTATTTTTTCATTATAAAAGAGTGATTTTTAATAGAATTAAATTCTATAAGTAGAAAGATGCATATTGATTAATTCTTTTATTATAAAAGAGTGATTTTTAATAGAATTAAATTCTATGCATAGAAAGATGCATATTGATTATTTTTTATTATTATAAAAGAGTGATTTTTAATAGAATTTAATAGAATTAAATTCTATGCATAGAATTTAATAGAATTAAATTCTATGCATAGAAAGATGCATATTGATTATTTTTTTAATTATAAAAAAGTGATTTTCAATAGAATTAAATTCTATGTATAGAAAGATGCATATTGATTATTATTTTTTAACTACAAAAGTGTTAATTTCATCAAAATGGATTTTATGCATAAATAGATGCATAAAAGAATATTTTTCTATTATAAAAGTGTTACTTTCATCAAAATGGATTTTTATGCATAGATAGATGCATAAAATAATATTTTTATTATAAAAGTGTTACTTTCATTAAAATGGATTTTTATGCATAAAATGATGCATAAAAGAATTTTTTTATTGTAAAAGTGTTACTTTCACTAATATTAATTTTTATGCATAAAATGATGCATAAAAGAATTTTTTTAATTACAAAAGTGTTGCTTTCACCAATATTGATTTTTATGCATAAAATGAAGCATAAAAGAATTTTTTTATTACAAAAGTGTTGCTTTCACCAATATTGATTTTTATGCATAAAATGATGCATAAAAGAATTTTATTATCAAAATAAGTGTTCACTTTAATCCTATGTTTAAATCCGATGAATATTGGAAAAATGAATAAGTAAATACTCAGTGAAGGAAAATTGAACCGTTTTATATTCTCTAGGATGGTAATGAGAAAATTCAGAAAAACTATCGAAGTCAGAATTTAGATAAATGACTAATTTATTCCTCATAGGAATTGTTTAGTTTTGAATTCAGTAAAGTAGTAATTGAAATATTACCTTCGAGAAAGATAGTTCAGGGAGAACCTTTCCAGACTCAAACCCTGAATCAGACTATGACCAAGACGTAACTCCTTTGTCAGTTTCAAGAAATGACGATGTGACCAGTTCAGTAATCTACACTCAAATCACCCACCCAATCTAAAACTAAGTTGAGACCTTTGATTTTGATATGAGAATCAAGAATTCAGAATTCGAGGAATTCTGCTTGGTAATCCAGACCTGTGATCTAGAAGTCTTGGGATACGGAATTAAGATATACTCATTGTATTCAAAAGAAAATCAAAACTGAAAACTTGCATAGAAACCCTGTTTTCTTAAAGGATTGTCTTACGCTAGAATGCTGGAGGGAGCATTTGGTATATGTGTGTTCTAAGGAAAGTTCGGTTGCAATAGCTGGCGGGGAGTGTTCAAAGGACAGCTCACGCGACAAAGCCTGCCCAAGTCTTGACCAGCCTCAGTACGGTTAAAATGGTACGCTTCCGGTACGATGGGCGAGGGTCGACAAAGAGGTCCCTGAGTGAAGTGCCAGGACACCTAAGGAGGATCTTGGAGGGTTCTGACCAGGAGATACACAGGCTCGCTGTATTGAGGACACCCATGCGTATGTTGTGAAAGATATATATGTATGATGACGAGAAACTTGTTGTAATCTATTACTGGATCTCGGTGTTGACCTGTTGGTCTCAACGGAGAGTCCACAGTGATACTGTTTTGTGAGAAATAAGGATTGAATGGAGATTTTGAGTTGTAACATCTGTACCCAGTAATTGTTTGTCAATGGATTGTTTTATAAATTAAAGTTTAAAGAGGAGTGTGTGAGTATCTGTATTCTAAAGCAAAAGTGAAGAAAGGCTTTTAATTATGGGTGGGTGAGTACTTGTCTAGTTCTACTATTCCAGTGGTTGGGTGGTGGCTAACCCATGGGCCGGATGGGGTTAGGCTGGAATCAGTAGAGTTTTAATAATAAAATTGATTAATAAGATTACGCTTAGAACTCGAATAGTTAAATAAGAACCTGAAGACTTCTCAAATGAATAGATCAATGGTTGTGCCTAATTCAATTAGGAAAAAAGCGTTGATTCCTTCAAGTTAAGTCTGTTATAGTTTCCCTTCTATCTGATTTATTTAGATGAAGGTTAGATCAGTCTTGACTTTGTTAGAAAAATTCATTAAGAAATTCAAAATGGTGGAATTGTCCCGATTTCTGGGCATGAGAAATTTTCCCGGTTTCGGTTTTCGGAATGACCATCAGCTTAGTCTCGTGCTCGAACATTCGAGGGCGAGGCCCCGAGTGGGAAACCCTGCCCCTCGTAAGAGGGAGCTGCTTCCGCTACTGCCAGCAATCGGGAATCCAGTGTGCAGAGGGGGCAGTGGGATCTCACAAACATGCTACCCCCTACTGAATTTCAGCAGAAAATTGGTAGAAAATTGATAGCATACCCATGGGAAACCTGTAAAAAATGCATTAAAAATGCCTTTTTAACCATAAAATGCACTTAAAAATTCCTAAAAATTGTAGAAATTTAGGAAATTCTTTCTACCAAAAAATACCCGCAATAGCATGTGCGGTATTTTAGTTAAAAAAATCCATAAAATGCTTATTTTAACCATAAAAATAGAGAAAATTAGCATTTTCACTCACAAAGTTTCCTCGCACCGTCGATATGTCCATCCAAGTCAAAAAGCACTGCGTTTTGACTGCCATATTGATGTTCCCAATGCATAGACCACCAAAACAAACCAAAAAATAACATTTTTTGCTTAGTAAATGTAAAAATTTACTTTAAAATGCTAAAAATTTAGAATAATGAGAGAAAAATAAGAGGAGAAAAACATCAAAAATTAACTAGAGACTGCCTAATACCACTGTTAAAACCCTAAAGATCTCTCTAGCAAATAACTATGCGTAAACCAAGCATATACTCATCCACCCGACCACCCCCCGAGTCCAAGGGTGCACACATAAATACAATGAAGTACCACATACCTTACCTTAGTGTCCCATACCACCAAGAGATATGACTTCACTCTAGCAGCACATAGCTCTAGCATGAAATGGCAAGAGAGTAGACACAATGCTCTACACAAGAGAACATCCCTTGAGAGTGCCCCATGCCCCTATTATATAGGAGGGCCCTCAAGTGACTCGTGACTCTCCATTTCCATGTGTGACCCCTGGTTGCCTAACCCTAACCTCAACCCAAGGCTAGACCTAACCCTTGCCCCACTAGAGCATGTTCCCATGCTCCCATGTTCACATGCCTAGGGTGGGTTAGCCTCCTAATATATGGACATATAATATGCACATAACACCTCAAGTTTTACTGTTCAATACCATTGGTGAGCCTTCCCTTCTAGGGTCAAGGAAAAAGCATGTATCATGGTTACGTCACTCACTGGCCCACATGTTTCACAAGTAGACTCAAAGACCTTTACATGTTTGATCGAGTCTCCATCTCTCGAGAAATTTTGTAGAAGCTTTGAAATAATATGTGGCTTCATCTGGGATGTTCTAGATTCTAGGGCAATGCCTAGCTCCCTAACCATACCTTGGCCCGTTTCCGCGGCCATATTCAGCAGATCCGCACTTGTGACTGCATTTAGATCTGCGTTAGGATCCACCATTAGCCTTCGAGGAGCTACTCCTGCCTAGGCCACGTCCTCTTCCTAGATAGGGTCTTCTATTCAATTTGGGTATATGGCTGGGTCTGGGTAATTCCTCATTGCCTAGCTCATTTGTTAGCAGCCCCAGCCTGCCTTTGTTGGATCAGGAGTTCATTGATCATTTCTTGTATATCCTCTCTTGTATAGAGACAATGCTCACCTCCTCCTACTAGCGTCCTAGGTAGATTTTCCTCCTCTTCTTGTGTTTCAAGGCTTTCGTTAGCCCTAGGTTCCTCATTGATGGGATCTAGAGTTGGTATCACTCCTTCTATTATTCCCATCCACATGCTATCAGTGGCATCTCTAGATGTTTCTGGTTCTATGACACGTGGTTGAAATAGATTCAAATCCTCCATTTCCCTATGTTCCTCCCTTGTTCTTTGCATATCAAGCTCTTGTTTTCTTAAGCTCAATAGCGATAAATTTTACCCTGCCTCAACTCTCTTCAAGTCTGTTTCCATTTCCTCCGATGTGGGGAAGAAGACTTCACTTGTCTTGGCAAAGATTTCCTTACCCCTTCTAACCCTGGGGGTCATCCCACTAATCCTCATTATGTTAACATTCCTGGGACCATAAGGTTGGGTTGGTAAATCTGGTCTTAGACCGTGTCGTACGCTTGTTGGATGGGCCCCTACCTGTAGATTATGCTTCATCTTCTATGTCATGTTAGAGACCAAAAAATCCCTTAGCCATATCAAAGATTATGTTGGATCTCATAGGAGAAGAGGGTTTTTTCTTCCTCTCCAAGGCGAGATAATCTTAGCCCTTCTTCCATGGATTCCTCACTACTTGTTTCTATGGTGGTCAAATTCCTCCAAGCTGAAACACTCAATTGAGTGCTCGTCGAGTGGCCTAAGCCAACACCTTTTTTGTAGAAAGAACCTGGGTGATTTGATGCACTGTTGTCGGGTGTAAGGTCATCTCCAATGAGGTTCCCATAACTCAAGTGCATGAGAATATGTTTCAATAGATAAAATAACTACTCCAACCGGTTCACTTGGTTTTCTGCTGAATTGTCTTTTTTGGTCGTGAAATCAAAGATCTCCAAGAAACAATAGACAATGGTTCACATCGTGAAGTAGAGCAGGCAGAAGTTCACGCTGTGAAACAGAATGTTGTTCACGTCATGAATTGTGTTTCACGCTGCGGGGCAACTGGTGTTTCACATTTCGAATTTTTCAGCTCAGAATTACTTTAATCTGATAGACTCCAATGGTGCAATTAGGATACTCGCTTATCGCTGGTCTGAAACCCTTAATTCGTGAACTAGCAGTCTGTGAAAGGTTATTTCGTGAACTACTAACACGTGAACATTAGTACGTAAGGGTTACATTGTGAAGTGTTAACCCATGAAGTAGCAGGTTATGGTTGACGTCATGAAGTAGACTATGCTTCTCACCGGTGAAACAGAATGTTATTCACGTCGTGAAGTTCTTCGCTGCTATTTCACGAGATAATATTTTTTTGTTTTGTTGTGTCAGATGTGTCAAGATAAGGCGCCCTAATTTTAGTAAGGTAATCTCAAGATTCCCGGTGTTGATTGCGGAAAGTGTTTCACGCCATGAAGTAGCAGGTTATGTTTCACGTCGTGAACAGTTTCCTACACTTTCACGTGTTTACAACCGCGCGTCGACAAAATGATGGTTAGAAGGTGATTTCCCTATATAACCAATGGATCTAAAAAGGTTGTGCGAAGGATTAGGAATACAATGCAAGACATGAACACAACCAATGGCTCCTTTTTTTGTACTTTTTGTGATTTTTAGAAAAAATAATACACTGCATGTCACCAACTTCTAGCTCACGCTGTAGAAATTGGAGACGAAAAACAACAAAATTGAATGAAAAACTAAGTGTAGCTTTCCTCTAGGTTCTACCAAGTACTCACCCGCACTTCCAACACACAATTTTCCAGAACTACCGTAATTCTTTCTCTACCACTCAAACCTTATCTATACAATTTCTTCACAATGCACCTTCCAAATGATGCAAAAGCAATAGTGAATCTTGCATAATGGGAGCTAGTGCTCTAAGAGGATGGAAGAAACAATGGTGTTTCCCCGACAGCGGTGCCAAAAATGTTATGGGCTACCGCACCTCCCAAGAGAGAACTCTACCCATTCACAATCGAAAGAAGCAATAGACAACAATTATCGTTGGGTACTTACCAATGCTTAGATCTCACGTCCCTTGAGGCTCCCCAAGCTCACTTTTGGAAACTCTGCTCCTCCAATCTCCACCACGTTGTCATCGCCGTAGTGTCGCTCTCACCACCACAATGCAAGGAAATCTACCTCTCACTCTTATACACGCATAGAAGAGAAACATGCACTAGAGTACACTCTCACTCTCTCTCACTCACTAACTCACAAGACAAAGCAAGAGTTCTCATAGCACAAAGGGGGATTGTGTCCTTTCATTATATAAGAGTTTGTCTTTAGTATAACTAGCCCTTATTTACACTTGGGCACCCAAAACTTACTAACTAAGGCCTTGGGTGGCTAGTATCTCAAAATGTACAACTTTTATAGTGCCTTTACATAACACTTATTAATATCCTCAATTGGAGGAGCATCTTTGTTAATCCAAAATGCGATTAACACTGATCTAGCTCAACTCCCTAACTTAAGCTATTAATAATGCATACTCAATAACACTACAAGTAATCACGCAAGCATGCATACCATGATCATAGGATAGTGGACAAACCACTTATCTTGGATCATGGTGGAAGTCCTATTAAGAGAGGAAAAATAGGCTAAAAGGAGTGATGAGCGTCCGCTTTTCATGCATATTTTTCCTCAACCATTTTGTGCAATAGTCCATAGCCACAATTAATAATCCCTCTTGTTTGAGCTCTTTCTCTACTCTCAATCCTTTAATGGTTAAAATTGAACACTTGAGCTACTCTCCACTTTGTTCTAGCTTAATCACTCCCTCACTCAAGCTAGTCCATAGCCACAATTAATAATCCCTCTTGTTTGAGCTCTTTCTCTACTCTCAATCCTTTAATTGGTTAAAATTGAACACTTGAGCTACTCTCCACTTTGTTCTAGCTTAATCACTCTCTCACTCAAGCTATCAAAAGCATGCATACTCAATCACACAAGCATGTATACAAGAAGCAAGCAAGAAGGTAAGAGCACAAGAGAAGAAGGGATTTGCACCAAAGAAATGATTGATTATCCTCATTCACATTATCAAAATTTATAAATTCACCCGACTGACCAACTTAAGTCGGTGCCCATACCCATCTCTATTCATATATACAAGCCTTATAGCTTGATAATTATTACATCAATGGGGCCCATGGCTATCAATTATAGCTTGACAATTATTACATCAATGGGTCCCATGGCTATCATCTTAGGCTAGAGGCAGGGACTTCCTAATGTATAAAAAGTGTGAACAACCCCCTTGCCTAGCCCTACTTCCGTCCTCAAAAACTGTGAGGAATAGTTTTCGCCAATGTGGTGGCATCTTTGGCTTTCATCTTTGCGATGATCTCTAGATGTGGAAGTGTTGCACCACATTTAATCATTGGAGTGTATTTCCATTATTATGGGTGAATACAACATTATATTGAGAAAGGATGAACTTGGAGGAAAACATCTCTTCAAAAGCTCGCATCCTATAGTAGGCTTCTAGGAATTGGATGCATGTAAACAACCCATATATATGCCATAGAGTGGGCCTAGTGTTGATGTCAAAGGCAAGGCCTTACATATGGGATTCATCATATTTGTGCCATTGTATGCGGGCCTTCTTGTCTTTGAATTCTTGGAGGTAAATTTTGATGATGTCAGAGAACTTAATAGATGCTGGCTTGGCAATGTCAGCCTCTTGATAGGAAGTGATGAACTATGTAACGTACCCACACATCTAATTCTCTGTTGGGATCATGCCAAATGATGTTGATTGCAACTCCAAAAAGTTGAGGAGTAGTGGATTGATCTTCTTTTTTTACTCATACTCTTTCCACCATGCATGTGTGCATAGTGGCATGTTTACTGGTGCAGTGCAGTAAGTGACCTAGTAGTCAAGGTTCTTGAGGTAGAGGAGTTGCCATCTTAATTGATTCTTTATTTCACCACCATTCTCATTAAGAGCCACCATTGAAGGCCCTATCATCAGTGAGTCTCCTGTACCCACCTCTTTCTTTTATAGGGGTTTTCTATAGCCATTCCTTGAAAGGTCTCTCTAGGTGTGCAATTGCATAGGGGGAGCTAGAGTCTAATTGAGGGTTCTTCAATATAACTATTCTAGGAGGAAAACTCCATGTTCCTTTTGTTGCGTCTTTACCAAGCCCTTCTTCGTGACTTGTGGAACAACTCGAAATAGTCATTTTTTTATGATCATCATTGAAATCCAATGTTTCATCACCTTCCATCATGTTGAAGGTGGGATACGCTATATGCATGGTAAAGAAGAAGGTATTAGTTGCCTTTTGCTCTTCCATTTGGGCTGCAAATTGATAGAGAACTACAACACCAATTGGATTATAAGTGGAAGCCAATGGACTAGCTTGTTAAGTAGCTTGTGAGGCCTTGTTCATGAACCCATTGTTCAACATTGTCTAGTATGGTCATTGCCCAAGGTAGCATGAGTGTGAGGCCCTCTTCATGAACAAATTACTCTATATGGTCTAGTATTTCATTACCCAAGGCAATATGCTTAGCAAATTGTTTAGCATTCAATATGCTATCTGCTTTATCTCTATCTCTACACATGGATTGTTCAGTAGAGTAAGCACTAAGCTTGGTAGTTTGCAACAATTGAATGCACCTTTTGAATCTAAATGTTTACCGGTTTCTCAAGGCAAATATCACCTTTGTATCAACATGTTTACTAGAGGCATGTACTCTATTAGCACTTTGTGGCATAGCTATGTAAATAAGTGGAGTGAGGGGCTAGTCCAAGGAATATCCTTAATAGATAAACATGATTGTATTTCCCAAAGAGCCAAATGAAGATATTAGGTTGGGTTGTGATGTTGCAACACCAAGGTAGGCAAGTGAGTGGAGGCATATCCTTGATAGATTAAAAAACATGAGTGATATTGCTTGGAGACCTAGATGAAGATACTAGGTTGGGTTGCGGTGTTGCAACACCAAGATAGGCAAGTTACTAGCCACATTGGCTTGCAACACCAAGATAGGCAAGTTAATAGCCACATTTAAGAGAAGATGCTCCTCTTTTTTACATTGGCTCATATCACCTCTCTCTACAAATTACAAGCTTGTTGGCTCTTGAGTTCTCTCATTCTCAAGTTCTTACTGCACCTTTTTGATTTTGGAATCCTTCATTTTAAGCTCAGCTACATGCTTGAAGGTATTCTTATCTTGGCTCACCGTTTTGCGAGTGTGAGTTGGTCCACCTCTCTTTACTGGTAGTGGTGGGGCCAATGCACTGAGGGGAGCTGAATCCCTTTCCTTTTTTAATGTGTATATGGTCTTATTCTTCTTGCCGAGGAGGGATGGGTTTGTAGGAGCTGGGAGGAAAGTTGTTAGGCTCGATTGCATGCTGTAAGTTCACTTTTGACTGGGCCCTTTCCATGTCTTGGATTGTTGTAGTCAAGGCATCTCGTGACCCCACATGAGCTCATTTTTTGAGCTTCTTGCCTGTCATGTTCTTGTAGGATTGGCACTTTCTAGGCATTCTGTTAGTCACATAATCTTTCTGGGGACACTCGTTATTTTGTTTCAAGATATTTTATTTTAGATACACCTTTTATTTATATCATCTACCAGGATTAATGTGTTTAATTAGTTGTGTGCACTGGTATGATATCTCCCAGGATTAATGTGTCTAATTAGCTGTGTGTGCTGACATGATATTGTTAGGATTAATGTGGTTAACCAGCTGTGTGCACTGACTAATATTATTTTGGATGAAGGCAATGATTGAGTGACGGATTATGTGTTAATCATGGTTGGAACATGTGTTGGACCACTATGAGATATTTTGGAAGACACGTGAACACGTCTTATGGTTTCATATGTAGGCATTAATATTTTTGAAAGGCTAAGGTCTCGAATATTTGTACATACCAATTAGTATTTTATACTTATTCTTTGTTTTTAGAGTTATGTTTTTGAAAAGCAATATTTTTTCAATACATATAAATATAGGTGAGTGGTATGAGGGCCACACTTATTCAGGGAAAATTCAACCCAATCTTGTGTCGACAGTGATCTCTTTTCTATTTTCCATCTCTTTTGTTTATTAAGGTTTATGCTTTTAATTTGTGTCAGTCTCTGTTATGCTCTAATTTTCATTGCACAAGTACCACATGTAAGCAACTTCCCTCTCTATATTAATTCTCTGTTATGCTCTAATTTTAATTGCACAAGTACCACAAGTACCACATGTAAGCAACTTCCCTCTCTATATTAATTCTTGAATATTCTCCTCAATTAAGATATGTCTTTTCCTTCACAATTTCCTCGAGAGAGAAAATTATGGATTTGCACTAAGTTTACTATGACAAACTTCACATGTCTTATTTTCGTCATTTCTTTTCAAAAAATTAGGGTATGGATTTGGACATCTAGGGTAGATATTGTGCACCGAGTGCCCTTAAGTTTATGGGAGACAATTAAGACTTTCTATCTCTAAACTCTATAATAATAATTATGGATTTGCACATCTCGCGGTAGATATTATGCACATAATACCCTTAATTTATGGGGTAATTAGGACTTTCTCTCTCTAAATTTTATTATAATTATTGATCTAATCTATAAAAAAATCAACTATCCAGGTCTTTCTGAAAATTCTAACTTCCCATTGTCATAGTTATCCAAATTGAACCCTAATTCACTATTAAATCTACATGTGTATGTGCATTAAGGTTTTTACTCTCTATAATGTTTGCTTAAAACCTAGGCTATCTCTCCTAATTCTAAGCATGGGTCAATTCTCTTAACCTGACCCCTTAGATTAATCTAACATGTAAATTTATATGGTTAAAGACCATATAAATTTATATGGTTATAGATATAAAATTATATGGTTAAAGACCATATAAATTTATATGGTTATAGATATAAAATTATATGGTTAAAAACCATATAAATTTATGTTTATCTCTCCTAATTCTAGGGTTGGTTCAATTATCTTAACCCAATCCCATAGATTAATCAGGATAGACGTCAATTTATATGGTGAAAACCAATAATTCTTTAGTAATCCTAAGGTTCACATGTTGAATGATACTCAATTAATTTTTTATTTATTTATGGATATGATGTAGAACCTTTGCCTATTCCAAAGTATTAATAAAGTACTTAAATTTAGTCTACCTCAACATGATTCCTTGAGAATAAAGGTCAATATAAAGCCTGTGATGACTGCTCCTACAACCTTAATAGAAACTTACCCTAAAGTGGAAATAGACCTTCCTAAGATAGAATATATTTAATTAGAGATTTATTAAACTATTTATTCAATTGAAATCAAGGAATCCAACTCAATTTAATTGCAAGAATTAACAAGAGAAATGCCAATTGTTGAATATGAGAGTTGATTGTACCTTTTTGGTCTAGGTTAGAGTTTGGAGGAGGGTCTAGTTGTGAAGTAGAGAAGCTGCACAAGTCCCTAGAAGTCCATGAGTTTTTCTTGAGATCCCAAATATGTTGTAGCTGTCTCAAAGTACTTGCACAAGTGAAGCTAAAGTACCCAAAGTGCAATACAATTATTGAACTAAATAAAAATGATGTGCAAGTACTAAAAACTATGCAAGTAATATGGGCTTCACTACACATAATTCTAACTAATTTACATGAGAATATTTTGATCCTCTAGTATAACAAAGCCTTCCAGCTTGCAAATTTAAATATACAAATAATCCTAAGCTAGCTCCTTGGATTTATGAAGTTAACACCATGTTGTAAGCCACATCTTTAATGTAGCATATCTCTCCGACTTTAAATAGGAAAATGTGGTGGTGTATATCATCATCTTTGATATGATATTCATATAATAAAGATGACAAAGATGCCTTGCTTTTTTGCAAATTCTTTAACTCTATGAAAAGTATCAACAAAGGTTACCATTTATATTTTATACACAGCTAATAGCATTAATGTTATATGCTTTCTCCTACATATTCAAAGGTGTTAGAGTATTTATTTGGATTTATGAAAAAAAAACCTAGTTTCTCTTTGACTGATGTTGATAGGACTCTTGTATTTGTAATATCAAACTCTTAGCTCCAATGATAAACCTTTAATTATACCCTAGCTGCTTATCATAGTGTAGTGCTTCCATGTCTATCAGAGTAGACACTTTGAAGGAATTCTTTGCAATTTCATTAATTGTGTATTACTTAGATAAGCAAGTGGAGCATGAATTGTACTTGTTTTTGTTAGTCTAGTATATCTTGTGTGCCCTTAAGATTGATTTGATGGAGCCTGTCCAGTTGATGAGCTTGAAGCTGCATAATGTCCTCCTTCCCTAGTTATGTTCTTGTTCATCTCATCCCTTTCTTAAATCACCTATTGAAAATACTCTTATAATGCCAATGACTAGTTGTCATATGTTTTGAAGATTATGACATCATGTATGTTATTGGCAGTATTTAAAGGCTTGAATAAATACTACTCTATAGATTGTTTGTCAAAATGTTACTCCGTGATTAATATCAAACGACGCATGAAAGATATAACCTTTTGCTAGACATAAGAAACCTTTATAAGGCCTAACATCAATGAGCACAATTCTTTCAGCAAAGCAACAACCACACCACTAGAAGTACACCTTTATTGAACATTGCTTTAACCCTAATCTTATCAGGCCTGTAAATCTTGTCATGATCATTTATGTAGCACTCTTCTTGTCCCCATATCATGAAAAATGGCAACTCTTTTCTTGTGTATTTTTCCAAAGTTTAAACCATATATGAAAGATTTTTTTGCATTATAGTTGACCATATTCCAACATGAAACCTCATTAATAAATTCCATACATCCTAGATGAAGAACAATCCATTGTGTGCCATAATGTAAGCTTGTGTATTTACTTGTTTTAGTGAAACAACACTACAAAATTGATCCATTTAGATCCAAGGTAATAGCCATCTTTGGTCTAATTTCATTTGGTGAAAATTCTTTCAATTCTTCCTCTACACAAGTTGACAAGACATGATCTGTTTCACATTTCACATAAAATATATATTTTTATCACAATTAGTAAAAGTTGCACTACAAACTTAATACATGAAATGATTATATCAGAAAGTAATCTCTCTTGATACAAACAATCCAAATGCACAAATATATCAGAAGGTAATCTCTCTTGATATAAACAATCCAAATGCACAAATTCTTTTAAAAAAATATTAGTTGTTTTATCCAATTGGCACAATATATCTTAAAACTAATATGTCTTGACACTTAACACGTATATATATTGATTTTGTTTAAGATTCAAACCAAAGATGAACTGTAATATCATTTAACTTGTGACATTATGTTTTGAATTATGTCGTAAGAGATTTGAACATAAGTCCAAACCTCCTTCAATGATATATATTTCCATAAAGGAGGGAGATTTGGACTTGAGTCCAAATCCCTTCAATGATATATTTTCATACACGTGATATATTCAAATAGATATGGGTTGTTTGACACTTAAGATCACTTAAGTTATATAACAAGATAATGATGCAATGTTTCAAATGAGAAAAGATAACACTATAGAAACAAATATATTGACAGCTATATTTCAATATATTTAAACTTGTAAAGCACAAATCTTCATTTAAAAATTATATCTTATAAAAATGTTAAACTAAATTTCTTTTACTTTTTTTCTAGGGACGATTTGGACTTGAATCTAGATCTGTAGGTATTAAGTAGAGATTTAGACTTGACTCCAAATCTCTAGGTATTAACATTCAAATATGAGTCCAATTCAATTCATTAAGGATGATATATTTCATTATATGTAATTTGTTGAAATAAATATGGATTGTTTGACACTTTTATATACTAAATTTATATAACAAGAGAGATGCAATATTTCACTGAGAATAGGCAACACTACTCAAACACATAACTGTCAACAACTATAGATGCAATATTTCACATGAGAATAGACATCACTACTCAAACACATATATTGTCAACTATATATTTTTGACTCAAATTACTACACAAAACATTGTTTAAAAAGAATATACACAAAACGCTATTTAAAAATAACATCTACAAAAAACATGTTTTCTCCTCTAGGGAGGTTCAAACACATGATTCAATGTCATCCTTTCCTAAAATTTTGTTAATACTGGCCTTTAGGTGGGCCTCTAAGTTTGCTTAGATGTCTCTGTGATAGGGGCTAGAGCCTATGAAGTGCCTTCTTTGTCACTACTCAATAAATTTACATCACTTTCCTTATCAAGTGTCTCTTTTTTAGTGATCCCTGCCTATGCACTAGTTTTTGGGTTATTTTGTGCATAGTGTCAACAGCCTTCTTCTCTAACACACTTAAGGCCATTGCAACCATCTTCCTTTTGGTTGCTATAACTAGTTTTGCTACGATTCTAGATGGAAACACATCAAAGATATACTTGTCTTCTTTATAAGACTCTTATATAGTTTGTTTGATGAGGTTTTCTTTCTTTTTAAATACTAACCTTACAACCACCACTTCATCCACACCCTCATCGTCATCAATGTCATCATGCTCATCATCCTCGAACATGCATCAGTGTTGCATTATTTTTAAATACTAACCTTACAACAGCAACAACTTCTTGATCAACACCCTCATTGTCACATCAACATCATCATGCTCATCATCCTAGAACATGCACTAGCATTATCTTATATTACCGTCTTTGCTACTCTTTCATAGTAGTGTCACATGTCATTAAAATCTTTTTCTTTGCCAGCTAATGCTTCTACCAAGTGACTAGAGATGACACCACTTACAAAATTTTACATTTCATCCTTGAAGTTGACATTTCTTATCTCCATAACATATTTTCCAGGTTTTTTTTTAATAAAGGCCACGAGTATAAACTACACAGGATCAAAGATAATGGACATTAGACTCTTCAAAAGTTGTTCAAAATTTTTAAGAATATGAGGTGATGTTTTGAGTGCCATGTAGTACATCCATTTGAAAAGATTGGGGTTGGAGAGAGAGCTTAATCTCTTGCAAGCGCGTGCACACACACACAACAATAGATAAGACATACTCACAGATGGAAGGCTAAAATCTTCTTCTTCTTATTGATCTCAAAAGAAGGCTACAAAAAATAAGTAAAAAACCCAACATAAATACTAGAGTACTATGTATAAGCGGTCCATAATGTGAACACACCAAATAGGTGAGTTGGCAAGATAAGCATGCCATAACTCAGTTGGACTAGGTAGGTGTAGTCCAACTGTAGAATCACTGGGTGGCGAAGATCCATCATGTCAGTTACCAAACATGCTAGTGGTGTAAATGTGAAACCAGTCACCCAAGTGCATCATAAGTGTCAGCTCGTGTCGAGCTAACTTTTGAACACTCCCCCTTAAGCTCAACTCCATCTTTAACACTCTAAGCATAGTGTGGAATCTGTGAAGCTTCTCTTCTCCTAAGGCCTTAGTGAAAATGTCAGCTATCTACTCTTTTGTGCTGACATATACGAGATCAATATCTCTTACCAAGACCTTCTCTATGATGAAGTGATAATGGACCTCTATGTGTTTGGTCCATGCATGAAACACTGGGTACTTGGCCACTTGTATTCTACTAAGGTTGTCATAATAGATGACAACCTGTCTATCCACATGTACTTCCAAATCTCCAAGTAGCTTATGTAACCAAGTTACCTCACATGTTACTATTGCAACAGCCTTGTGCTATGCCTCTGTACTTGACAAGGAAACTGTTGGTGGGTTGCTTCTTTCTACTCCATGTCACAGCACCACTCCCAAATAAGAACATCACCCCACTAGTAGATATTTTATCCAAGATGCTACAATCCCAATCTACATTAGTGTATCCATACACTTGCAAATTGTATACATAGAAGAGACCATAGAATAGTGTAGCCATACACATGAAACTATATACCAACCTCATAGAGAAGAGATCATAATCTAGTGTGGACATCACGTAGCATAGTGTATGTATGCCTCACACTATCCAAATGTGGCTTCCAAGGAACGTATATAAACTGTCTCTCCAACCCAATTGTGTAGTTCATGTTTGGCATGGTGATCATCATCATGTAAATCAAACTGCCTACTATCCTCCTATACATAGTAGCATTCTCTAAAATCTCACTTGCGATTGCACTCAACTTGCCATTCTCATCTAATGATATAGAAATGGGCTTATAGCCAGCCATACTATATTTGGACAAGATGTCCCAATGCATACTATCTCTGTGGATAGCCATATGGTCGTCTCTGTGAGCCATATACCCTCAAGCATCCTGATCACCTCAATGTTCCAAGAAAGTATCTCAGCTCACCCAAATCCTTCATGTCAAACTTCTTCTTCTTGTGAGGAGACCCTTTGCAATCTCAACTTCCTCTTCACTGTCACCCCCAATAATCAAGTCATTCACATAGATAGTGATGACCATAATTTCCTTATCACTCTTTTGCACATAGAGTAAATGATCAGCATCTACCATATGAAAACCAATGGTAATAAGATACCTGCAATCTTATCATACTATGGTCTCGGTGCTTACTTAGCCTGCACACATAATTTGGGTAGCTCAAATCCTCATAACCAAGTGGCTATTCTTAATATACTTGTTCTTGCAACTCACCATGCCAGAGCACATTCTTTACATCCATCTGGTGTAAAACCCAGCCTTTTGACATAGTCATTGCAATAATAGCTCTCACAATCGTTGCCATATTGGCAATGGGGTTGAATGTCTCCTCATAATCAATGCCATAGATGTGAGCATAACCTTTGGCAAATCGATCTTGCTTTACACCTACTAATGCTTCCATCTAAGTTGTTCTTGACTTTGTAGACCCACTTACATCCAATTTGGCCACAACAACTGCACCTTGTGTAAACATAGCAGCTTTCACCTTAGGTATGCTCATCTAAAGTAAAGATTTTGCCCACTCTTTTGCCCTTTGCAACCAAACTACATTTTTTTAAAAGTCCTCAACATAGTAGCCCTCAAGGTTAAAGCATACCTGCAAACCCTGCTCAACCATTTTCTCAAAACAGAAACCAAATTCTTTGTTATGTTAGGCACATGAAGTACATCAGCCAAGTACCTCATATTGCCATCGCCATCCTACATATCTAATGACACATTCCCAATGTGAGCAATAGGATGAGCCGTCTCATCCCTGTCTCTACATAACCTGGTTTTTCCATATTTTTGACACCATGACAAGTCATGTTGTTAAAGGATCCCAAATCTACATACCATACATCATCATTGTTTGTGGATATATCTACATCAGTCATTGAATTTAACATGTGTTTCATAAAAAATAACTGCTCATATCTATAACATTTTTCTATAAAGTGACCTAGTTTGCCACATTAAAAGAAATCCTTTGATTGTTGTCTTTACCAATTGCCTCTCAGCCTCTCAGGCTCCCCTTGCCATGAGATTGATCTCTTCCATTTGTGTGTGCTTGTTGTTTTTGCGAATAATTGGACTACTGCTATTCATAATTCTAATTTTCAAAACGGCCAACCACGGCCTCTACCTCTATCTCTACCTGAGTTTGAGTAGAAGGCCTGTTCTGAAGTGTTCTTGTTTTGGGAGGAAGAGTCTTCACTAAAATACTTCTCTTCTGAGATTAACATAGACACCAAAATCTCAAAAGTTGGGAACATACATTAGTTTAAGCTTTATTTTAGCATCTTTCCTTCTCACATTCTTCAGCAATCAAGTATTACCAAAAACTTTACAAATGATTTTTTTGATATTCTTTCCAAAAAGGATAAATTAGATGGGTCAAATTACTCCCTGTAGAGTTTTTAAATTACTGTTACAAAGAAGATGGGACTCACATGATGCTCAAGATTTGGCATTGACTCCTTGTCAGTTAAAAGGTCCATTATTCCACACATTTTCTCTTATAAAACATCCATGGTTGCTTGAAACACTCTAGAAATGAAGTATCAAGCTAAAAATGATACAACGATCACCTCTCAGAAGCTCTGTTCTTAAAACTCTTTGGAAGGCTACTAGAAATTATTAGTTAGAGTCACTGATTGGAATCTTTGATTGGATGATTAGAGGCTTTGATTGGATAATTAGAGAAGAAGAATCAAACGATTAGAGATGAAGAATCGTCGCAATTGGACACAAGAGAAATTGCCAGTTGAACTCTTGGATCACCGATTAGAAAAGAATGATCGAGACCATTGCAAAAATGGACGATCAAATGATTAGAGAAGTATTATAGGACGATTGGAAAATCAGTGATCAGATAATTGGAGATGACTGATCAAACAATTGAAGGACACCGATCGAACTTCTAAAAACAACCGATTGACTGAAAAGCACTGATCAGACGATTAAAAAACATGAATGGCACAATCAAAAAAGTGAAATCAAGCGATTGGAAAAGTAAAATCACCAATTGAAAAAGTATAATTGGGTGATTGGAATAGTTGATTAAAGAATTCATGATTGGAAAATTAGAGTGATTTTTATCTGTGCAGCGCGATTAGAGAATGCAGCACGATTAGAGAATGCAACAACTGGAGAAATTGGTGATTGATGAACCAGTCAATTGGACAATTGGAAAAATTAGTAAATTGGTGATTGGTGGACCACTCAATTGGATGATTGGAAAAAACTTGTAGATGATTGAAAAGCTCTACAGATGATTGCATCATTGGGTGATTGGAAATTTAGATAATCGAAGAAGCATATGATTACAAAACAATTACTCAATTGAGCAATTGGATAAGCATGCGATTGTACAAACTGATGATTGCTCACTCGAGTGATTGCACAAACTTATCAGCCACATGACGGGTTATCTGCCACACACTTTGAACATAAGCAATGTATACGATTTTTATGTAGTGAAGGCTCCTCGAGCCTTTAAGTGTGCCAAATTTATTTTTTTGCAACGTAAACTTGTGTTCAAGAAACATGCCATAAACTACTCCAGTGTGGGGATCCTGTTCATAATGTAAATTGTAGTCACCCCCACTACTTTAACCCAAAAATAATAAGGCACCCCTTTCTCATTCATCAATGCATGAGAAACTTCTACAATATGCATGTTCTTCCTTTCTACAACCTCATTTTCTTGTGAGGTGTGCTTGCATGTGAATTGCTTGTTTACCCTATGCTCTATTACATAATCACTAAATTCATTGGAGAAAAACTCTTCCCCCACCATCTGATCTTAAGCATTTGATGTACATGCCATTGTCTTTCTCAACCATTACCTTGAAGCTCTGAAAGTGCATAAACACTTCACTTTTCTCTTTCATGAAGTAAACCCACACCTTCCTAGCGTGGTCTCATTGATTATATGAATGATACATAATAGTGGCATCCTTTGATTGGTGTCATTCTTGTTGCTCCACAAACATCATAATGCACCACATCTAATGGTCTTTCACATTTCTATTATGTGGAAATGCAGGATTAGACTATTTTCCCAATTGGCATGGTTCACATACTTTGAGCATTTCATCTACTTTGAACTTTGCAAAGCTATAACAATGCTTTGGGCCTACATATTTTTCAGCCGTATTGAGATGAATATTAACATTACCAATATGCTTATGCCAAATGTCACTCTCTATAATATACTATGTGCAAATATTGAAACCATCACTTTAAGCATGTTTACATCTACATTCTCCAAATTTTCTAGCCCTTTGTAACCTACTCTTTGCAACCACATGGTACTTCTTACTAAAATCTTCTACATAATATTCATGAGGAATAAACCTCACTTACAGACCCTCTTAACCATTTGTCTTATATAGGAACCAGGTTCTTTATAATGTTTGAAACATGAAGCACATTAGCCAGTATTTTATTTTACAATTTTGTGTAAACAATGGCACCTTACCAACATACATAATAGGATGCATAGTATCATCACATGTTTCTCTTGCTTCAGAAGCTAGGGTTGGTGGGCCTTGAGGTTTCCCTTAGGGTTGGCCCTACCACTACTAGCCTAAATGGTTGAGCAAGTTTTTTACCAACTCGTCCTTACTCATGTCCTTGACTAGGAACTCAAATTGGTGTTAGAGTTAGCTGGTGTGTTGGTTAGACACCCTTAGTAGCCCATTAAGGATTTGGATGATGTGTCCCCTATCTCTTAGTTTGGGTGGATGGCTTCTAAATACTTGTCTTACATATTATCTACTAGTTCTATTACCTCATAGTAATACTCATCAAAGATATAGTGTCTAGACCTATAGATATGGGCATGCAGCATCTTGTTCTTGAGACCAATCATAAAATGAGTAATAAATTAGCTAGTATCTCGTCTCATAGGCGCCACATCTCATGTGGAGATACTTGGTTCTAGTAATGCTATCTATCCCTCCTCTTGCTTGACTTTATAGATTTGTATAATAAGGCTCCACTCTGTACAATGAACGTGTGTCTAAAAGACCTTGTAGCTGACACGAGACTAATATGTGGTCATTCCGAAACCAAAACCGAGAAAATTTCCCTTGCCCGAAAACGGGGACGATTCCACCTTTTTGATTTCCTTAACAAATTTTCTAACGGGGTCAAGAGACTAAACTAACCTTCACCTGATTAAACTAGATAGAAGGAAAACTATTACATACTTAACTTGAAAAAAATCAACGTTTTTTTCCTAACTGAATCAAGCACAGCCGTTGATCTATTCATTTGAGAAGTCTTCAGGTTTTTGTTTAACTACTCTAGTTCTAAGCGTATTCCTATTATTCAATTTCATTATTTTAAAACTCTACTGATTCCAGCCTACCCCATCCGGTCCATGGGTAGCCACCGCCCAACCACTGGAATTGGTAGAACCAAACAATTACTCACCCACCCATAATTGAATGCCTTTCTTAACTTTTGCTTTCAAATACAGATACACACATACTCCTCTTTAAACTTTTTATAAAACAATCCATTGATAAACAATTATTGGTTACAGATGTCATAACTCAAAATTTTCATCCAAATCCTTGTTTCTTAAAAAAAACAGTATCAGTAGACTCTGCGTTGAGACCAACTAGTCAGCAAACGAGATCCAGTAATAATAATACATTTTAATAATCATTGGTCCATCATACAAATCTTCCAGGACATACGCATGGGTGTCCTAGGCACCGCAAGCCGGTGCATCACCTGGTCAGAACCCTCCAAGATCCTCCTTAGGTATCCTGGCACTTCACTCACGGACCGCTTTGTCGGCCCTCGTCCATCGTACCGAAAGTGCACCATTTTAACCATACCGAGGCTGGTCAGACTTTGCCGCGTGAGCTGTCCTTTGAACACTCTTTGCCCGCTACTGCAACCAAACTCCCTTAGAAAAACACATATACCAAATGCTCCCTCCAGCATTCTGGCGTAAGACAGTCCTTTAAGAAAACAGGGGTTCTATGCAAGTTTTTAGCTTGATTTTCTTTTGAATACAATGAGTATATCTTAAATCAGTATCCCCAAAACTTCATAATCGTAATACTGAATTTCAAAACAGAATTCCTCGTTTTATGCAAGTTTTTAGTTTGATTTTCTTTTGAATACAATGAGTATATCTTAAATCAGTATCCCCAAAACTTCATAATCGTAATACTGAATTTCAAAACAGAATTCCTCGAATTCTGTAACCTTGATTCTTAGAACAATTCGAAGGGTCTTAACTTAGTTTCAGATTTGGTGGGAGATTTGAGTGTATTTTCTTGAACTGGTCACATCTTCTTTCCTCGAAACTGACGAAAGAGTTTGATCTTAGTCATAGTCTGATTCAGGGTTTGAGTCTGATAAGGTTCTTCCTGAACTATTTTTCTCAAGAAGGGGTGTGATATTTCAGTTACTATTTTACTGAATTTCACTCATTGAATATTCACTTAACTGATTTCTAAATTAATCATGAATTCTAATGAGGAATAAATTAATCATTTATCTGAATATTTTGACTTCGATAGATTTCTTGAATTTTCTCTTTACAATCTGAGTGAATATAAAATGATAGAAATTCCTCTCTCAGAGTATTTACCTAATCACTTATCAAATACTCATAGAGGTTAAGAGTTCAAGCACATGATTCGGGCTCGGTACATACTTTTTAAGTAGGCTGACATGAAATACATTATGTACTTTGAGATGAGGAGGCAGAAGAAGTTCATAGGCTAAGTCACCTACTTTCTTTGTAATAAGATATGGCCCACAGTATCTGGGGGATAACTTCTTATACTTCCCAAGAGATAGAGAACTTCTTTTGGGGCGTACTCGAATGAAGACCATATCTGCTTCTTCGCACTTTCTCTCTGACCTCTTCTTATTTGCATACTGCTTCTGTCTATCTTGGGAAGCTCTTAAATCTTTGCAGATTGACTACATCTACTGCTCCGTGTCGTCAAGCATCTGTCTAGACATCTCGACTCTAATCGATGGGTCAGACCAAGTTAATGGTGTTAGGCAGTCTTGTCCATACAGAGCTTTGAAAGGGCTCATCCCGATGCTTTGGTGATAAGAGGCATTGTAGGCAAACTCAACTAGGTGCAGATAGCTTAGCCACTTCTTGGGTTCCCTGCCACAGCATGACCGAAGTATATCTTCTATTACTTGGTTCACCCTTTCAGTTTGACCATCGGTCTCGGGGTGGTAAGTTGTGCTGAGATCCGAGAAAGTTCCTACTGCTTTGAAAAATGCAGTCCAAAATCTTGACGTGAACTTGGGATCTTGATCACTTACTATTCTCCTGGGTAGGCCATGCAATTGGAAGATTTCCTTGAGGAACACTCTGGCCACATCCACTGCAGAGTGTAGGTTTCTTTTACTGGAATCAGATGGGCAACTTTGGTTAGTTTATCAACTACCACGAAGATGGAGTTGTAACCTGATTGCACTGATTGAATGTAGTCGAGTAATAAAATCCATACTGATACATTCCCACTTCATCTGCTGGGGGATGTCTAATGGATTTAACTTCCCAAATATTTTTACTCTCTCTGCTTTGACTTTTTGACAAATCAGGCATTGACATACATGATTAAGTACATCCTTTTTTAGTCCAAGCCAAAAGAAGCTTTTCTTTACAGACATGTAGGTCTTGATGAAACCTGGATGTCTTGCAATAAGGCTATCATGGGCTTATTCAGAATTCCACCTTTAGTTCCCTCATCACTGGGAATGCATAGCCTGCTATTATAATACATAATTCCATCATCCAGGCTGTACCCTTGAACTCGGTTCAACTCCTGAGGAGTTTTACTTTCCTGCATAAGTAGGGTAGCAATAGGGCCAAAGAATCTATCCTGCATGATCTTCTCTCTTGCTTCATTAATCAATGGATTCGACAACACTGTGATTGCAACAAGTAAGGAGGCTTCATTCAGAATTCCAACTTAGTTCCCTCATCACTCGGAATGCATAGCCTGCTATTATAATACATAATTCCATCATCCAGGCTGTACCCTTGAACTCGGTTCAACTCCTGAGGAGTTTTGCTTTCCTGCATAAGTAGGGTAGCAATAGGGCCAAAGAATCTATCCTGCATGATCTTCTCTCTTGCTTCATTAATCAATGGATTCGACACCACTGTGATTGCAACAAGCAAGGAGGCTTCATTCAGAATTCCACCTTTAGTTCCCTCATCACTGGGAATGCATAGCCTGCTATTATAATACATAATTCCATCATCCAGGTTGTACCCTTGAACTCGGTTCAACTCCTGAGGAGTTTTGCTTTCCTGCATAAGTAGGGTAGCAATAGGGCCAAAGAATCTATCCTGCATGATCTTCTCTCTTGCTTCATTAATCAATGGATTCGACACCACTATGATTGCAACAAGCAAGGAGGTTTTTCTGCTGAGGGCATCTGCTACCACATTTTCTTTGTTTGGGAGGTATTTGATTTCAAAATCAAATTCCTGCAGGGTCTGCATCCACCTTCTTTGGTGCATGTTGAGATCCTTCTGAGTGAAGATCCACTTTAAGCTCTGATGATCTGTCATCAAAGTGAATCTTTGTCCCAGTAGGTAATGTCTCCACAACTTCAGGGCATATACTACTGAAAGTAGCTCCAGGTCATAGACAGCATAATTTCTCTCATGCGTTCTGAGTTTTCGGGATTCATAGGCCACTGCATGACCTTCCTACATGAGTGCACCTCCCAGGGCAAAACCACTGGCATCAGTTATTATTACTACCTCAAAGGGTAGAGAGAAATCTTGCAATTTCAAAATGGGATTGGTTACCAAGGCGGTCTTCAGCTTATCAAAAGCGCTCTGTCACCTGGTAGACCATTGGAACGGGATATTCTTCTTGAGAAGATTAGTCAGGGGGGAAGATATGAGATCATACTTAGGTATAAAAATTCTATACCAACCAATTAATCTCAAGAATCCTCTGACTTCTTTCATTGTCTTTGGTTCAGGCTAATCTATAACTGCTTGGATTTTTTCGGAGTCTGGATAAATTCCATCTTTGGATACCAGAAAGCCCAAGTATTCAACATGGTCGACAGAGAAAGTGCATTTGCTCTTTCTTGCAAAGAGTTGGTGCTTTCTTAGAATCTTAAGAACTTTTCGGACGTGAGCTTCATGGTCAGCTGCATTCTTTGAGTAAATCAGAATATCATCAAAGGAAACAAGAACAAAATCATCCAAGTATTCTCTGAGAATGTCCTGCATTAGGCAATTGAATGTAGGTGGGGCATTTGTCAATCCAAATGGCATGACTGTAAATTCATAGTGCCCATATCGAGTATTGATGGCTATCTTTGGGATATCTTGCTCATTAATCCTGATCTAGTAATACCCTGATTTGAGATCTATTTTTGTGAAGATTTGGGCTCCACTTAGCCTGTCCAGAAGCTCACCAATTCTGGGGATAGGATACTTATTCTTAACTGTCAGCTGATTGAGACCTCTATAATCCACACAGAGTCTTAGCATTCCATATTTCTTTTTCTGAAAGAGAACTGGCACTCCCCAAGGTGAAACACTGGACCTTACAAACCCTTGTTCTAACAGGTGCCTAAGCTGTTCCTTGAGTTCAATGGCTTCCAGAACCGGCATTTTGTACATGCGCTGGGCTACTGGCTGAGCTTCGGGGGTCAATTCTATCACATGATCTACTTCTCGAATTGGAGGCATCTCTATTAGCTCTGCTGGGAATAAATCATCATACTCACTTAACCATTCTGGTTCTTTAGCCTTTAACTTTGTGTCTACTAGATTCATTTTGACAATATAAATGAGCTGCTTCTTTCTAAGTCCTTTCAGTAATTTAGAAGCTTTTACTAATTGCAGAACTGGGGATCTTGAAATTCCGGTTCCTTGAACTTTGTTTCCGTGAAGGTCACGGAAGGAAATGGTTCCATTATGACAGTGAATGTCGGCTTGATTTTTGTGGAGCCAATCCATTCCAAGGATCCCATCAAAAACTCCCAAAGGTAGGACTCTAAATTGACAGTCAGTTATATTCCCATCTAGATTAAACTGAATACAATCTGTCTCATGGTGAGTGAAAAGTATCTTCCCACCACTGGCCAATTCAACTTGCATAGGTTTCCCTAATTTTTATTGTAAGACTAGCTTACGGAAGCATCCCAGGGGAAATTAATGAATGTGTGCTGCTTGAATCAATCAAAAGTTTGAATGACTTACCCTTATACTTAGCTGGATTATGGATGACAGAGAATTGACGATTTGGCCCTTGGTTTTCAATTACGGCATAAATCTAACCTCTTTCCTCTTCCACTACATCTGCTATTGTAACTGCTCTGGCTACTACTGCAGACTGGGGCAGAACTCTATCTCTTTGGTTACCCCACTTCTGGGAGGGAGTTCTGAGATTACTCTGTACAAAGGCAGATGGCTGAGCTGGATTCCTCCTGGGATTGCCCGGATTTTGATGAGACGGGACTGATAGGAAGGGGCTGGTCTCTGCATTCTGGGTCCTTGACTTCCCTGCCTCTTGACATGGCAGGAGTCGGGCAGTCTTTAAGCTGGTGACCAAAACCCTGACATCCAAAACATCTGTTCTCACTTCTAAGCTCATCCCTCTGAGTCCTTGAAAAAGGTGGGGCTCCTGAGAAAGTGTTTGGAGGGAAGGGTCTTCCTTCACTTCTGAATCTCCCAGCATCTTGATTCTGATTTGGGTCTTGTTGCCTCTTTGGGGGAGGAAAGTTTGAGCACTTCTCGGGGTTTGGAACCTTTTAAAGTTTGAGGGTGCAGGCTTTGGCGGAACCTTGACAACAAATGCCTTGGCAAAGTCCTTTGCCATTCTGACAGCTTTTGCCATTGAGACTGGTTTGGCATTTTTCACTAAAGTGTCCAAAGGGTTGTTCATTCCTCAAATGAATCTGGCCATTAGCTGCTCTTCATCCAAAAGTGGAGAATATTTGAGAAGGGCAAATGCCTGATGGTAGTCTTCAATTGTCCGGCTATCCTGCGCTTCAACTCTAAGAACTCATTCATTTTGGTTTCCAGGAAGCCCGGAGGAGAGAACCTCTTCCTGAGAGGTAAGCTTTAACATCTGCCGAGGTTTGGGTATTTCGATCGAGACGGTTTGTCTCACAATGGTTCCTCCATGCATGTCATGAGAATATATTTTAAGTCCTCTTTAAGAATATTATTTTTCCCTCTTAAGTAATTTGGGGACGCCTAGGTTACTCTTGCGTCATGCCGGCTAGGTTAATATCGTGGGTGACACCACTATAAATATTAATACGTGCGATATATGACGTATGCTTGGGGCCGTCTATGATTATTTCAGTTAGGTTTGTATGGCAGGGTGATTCTTGGGGTACTTACGCCTGGTAGTCATGAGTTGGTGATGGTTTGTGCCTGTTTAATATTTGTGAAATTAATTTAATTATTAATTGAGCTTATATTTTCAGGTGATGAAGATTACGAGGATTGATGAATAATGTCAAGGAAAATGTTTCTTATGCGCATCATATTTATTTTTACAAGCGTAGCTTGTAACCTTAGTAGTTGATTTTTCCATTTTGATACATTGGGAAAAATACATTTATAATGTTGAATTTATTAAAGCCTAAAGTCTTCACCCTAGCCCCAATTTTTGGGACACTCTATTTTTGTTGTGGAAGAGTGTCGTGCTCTCTAAAAGCACACTTTGTATATTTTTGGGAGCTATGGCCTATTTTTGGTTGAAAGCTAATAAAAATACTCTTGTGTGGGGAAGGCCACGCACAAGGGGGGGGAAGATTGCACCCAGCATGTTTGTCTTAGAGCTAAGTATTATGTTTGCTATACTTTTGTTCAATTTATTTGATTTTGTTGAAACCTGCAAAGCATGTGTTTTCATGGTTGAATTTATGTGTTGAATTTCTCAAGTGTTCCACAAGCTATCCTAGAGAACGATTCCGTTTTCAGTGGTATCAGAGCTTGGGCTAGGAGATTTGTGGAAAGGTGGGAAAGGTCTTCATCAACACAACTCTCAAGAAAGTTGTAGGCTTTTAACCGGTGGGCAAAAGAAGGGTTTGTGGTCTTTAACCAAAAATTCAAATTCTCAAACTAGCTCTACTTCTCAAACCCACTTACCTCTTCCCAAAACCATTCTTCTTCATCAAAAAGTGGTTTTGCTCAAAGCTTCATGAATTTCAAATCCAACCATATAGATGGATTCCCCATGGCCAAAAACCTCACCTGCCCTGCTCAGAATTAGAAGAGGTTCAAGCTGCAAAAATCCTATAATTGACGGTCTGCATGTTTTGTGAGCAACTAGCTTTGTAAATTAATCAAAAAGAAGCCAAAGCGATACGCCAAACTACAGCCTGACGGGCGAAAATAATCGCTGTGTGCTTTCCAAGCCATAAGCTCACAAAAGAGCTTAACATAGTTAATTAAGCTAAATTAAAAGCTTAATTAAATTCCACTTTTTCCATTCCCTAGGTGGTCAACATCAACTCTCTACCTAAGGTTTCACACCATACAAATACAATTTTTGTAGGAAACCAAGGTTTTCAATTTTCAAATTTTGGGGGTGCAAAAATTTGATTTTTCAAGGTTCAAAGAGGCTTAAAATTGCCTAATAAATGCTAGAAAATTTTAAAATAATTTCTAAAAATTCTCAAAAATTATTACAGAGGTTTGGCCAAGTTTTCAGATTTGTTTGAGTAGTGTTCAAGGTGCAAAAAATTATTTCTTCAGCATTTTGACTAGCCCAAGTCTCCTAAATCACTCGGAATTGCTCAGGACTTGTGCGAAACGAGGGGAATTCGACCCAACCATTGAACCAAAGTCTTTGTTCAGTTTCAACACAAATCGAATTGCGGGAGAATTGAGATAAGTACAATCATTTGCTTTATTTACATTTACATACATCAAATAATATCAATTTTACTTATTTACATTGTTTGCATGAGCACTATGGCAAATTTTCCTATTTTACCTTCAATTCAAGAGCAACTCCAATCTCTACAACAACAAATTGTAGAAGAGAGAGAGAGATGCGAATTAAATTGGAGCGACAGCTCATGAGTCAAAGGCGTAAGCGTGACTCTTTGCCATCTTATGATGACGAAGACGACATCATCCAAAGAGCTATCAATGCTACACTTCAAGCACAAAATTCACGGAAAGATTCTAAAATTAGTCGTAAAGCTTTTTCATTTTAGAATTATGATGGCAAGAAAGATGCTCGAGTCCTTTTGGCATGGCTTAGTCAATTAGATGACTACTTTTCGAGGGAGAAATTTTCCGAGAAGGACAAAATCAAATGTGCAGCTAATCACATGGTGGATAGCGCAGCTTTATGGTGGAGCGTCATCAAGCAAGGACGTGACAAACTGGACTCATGGAAAAGGTTTCAAAGGCTAGTGAAAAAGCATTTCTTACCTTCACAATTTAAATCTAAAGCTAGGCATCAATGGGATACATTGCATCAACTTGAAAAAGAAAGCATGTCTTAGTATGTGGAGAAGTTTTGGAATACATTACTATAGGTACAAGTTGTGGAAAAAGTCAATGAGAAGGACCAAAAGAGGAAATTCATTTCGGGCCTTAAGTCTACAATTAGGGCCGATGTGAATGTGTTTAGACCTCATTCACTTTCTACAGCTATATCTTTGGCAACAAATTCCGAACACAAAAATGGTTTTCCTAGAGAGGCCAAGTCATTTGAGAGTAACCACTCTAAACCTTTTTCTAAACCTTTTTATGCTTCAAGAAATTTTTATAAGCCAGGGTTTGACAAAGGCAAGGAGATGGTCAAAGGCGAATCAAATTCAAAGAAAGTTAACGGTGGCAAGCCCAAAGGTCCTCCAATCAAATGTTTTCGATGTCATAAAGAAGGACATATAGCACCAAATTGCCCAGAATGTGCAAAGAATCCGACACCTACGGCACGGGTCAATATGCTTGAAGGGGACGACAATGAAGATGAATCGCTCAAGCAAGAGGGTAACTCTGACCCCGACTATTCAGAAGCAGAAGGTAAGCCTCAAGCTCATTCGCTACTCAAAATAAAAGGAAACATTAATGAGCATGAAGTTATTGTTTTGCATGACGATGGTAGCACTCATGACTTTATTTCTGAAAAGGCAATTAGAGCTTTAAACATTCAACCTTCACCTACACATTATAGAGTTAAAGCTGCATTTACTGGAACCAAGTATAATTGCATGCAAGAGGTGAAAGGTTTAACTTTAAGCATCAATTCCTTAATAGAAAAAAGGGATTTCTTAGTTACACCTTTACAAGGCGTAGATGTAATATTGGGTATGCCTTGGAGACATATATACAACCCTATTATAGACTATGATACACATAGCATTTGTGTAAGGAAGGACAATGAAAATATTTTCCTCCAATGTCGTCAAAGGAGAGACGAGCCCTTTATTGAGTCATACTCAAGCAAAGCGAGCTCTTAGGAAAAGGGAGAAGACTTATATGGTTTGGGTTAACCAGCTTAGCGCTGAGTTTAACACATCCAAAAGTCCAAAACTTGATCCTTATATCTCCAAATTCAGGGATTGTTTTATGGAAGATTTACCTCCAGGATTACCTAAGTCTAGGCCTGAAGACCATAGTATTGACTTATTGCCAAGCAACTCTCCACCTTGTAAAGCTCCTTATAGAGTCAACAATTTAGAGCAAAAAGAAATCCAAAAACAAATCGAGGATTTGTTAGAAAGAGGCCTTATTAGACCTAGTAGTTCACCCTTTGGAGCTCCAGTCCTTCTTGTTAAGAAGAAGAATGGAACTTTCCGAATGTGTGTTGACTACCGAGCATTGAACAAAATCACTGTCAAGAACAGATACCCTATCCCTAGGGTAGATGACTTACTTGATAAGCTTAGAGGTTCAAAGGTCTTTAGCAAGATTGACTTAAAGTCTGGTTATCATCAAGTACGAATGACTGAGTCAGACATATTCAAGACTGCATTTAGAACCCAGACTGGCCATTATGAGTTTTTGGTTATGCCATTTGGTTTGACCAATGCTCTAGCTACATTCAGTCGTATGATGAATCGCATTTTCCTAAAGTTTCAAAGCTTTGTTGTAGTGTTCTTTGATGATATTCTTGTTTTCAGCAAGAATCGTCAAGAGCATGAGCAACACTTGGAGCAAGTGTTTAACCTTTTGAGAGAAAATGAATTGTAAAAGAGTTCTTTATTTCAAAAAGAGATTGAATACTTAGGCCATATAGTGTCAGCTGAAGGAATCCGTGTGGATCCTAAGAAGATTGAGTGTATAGCCTCTTGGCCTACACCTCGAGACATTCATGACCTTAGATCTTTTCTAGGTCTATGTAGTTACTATAGGAAGTTTGTCAAGAATTTCGCTTATATTGCACATCCTTTGACGGAACTTCTCAAGAAAACTACATTTTTCCATTGGACCAAAAGTTAAGATAAATCTTTTCTAGTACTCAAGGATGCATTAACTCATGCACCAGTTCTTACACTACCTGACTTTCAAAGACCATTCTTTGTGGTAGTAACTGATGCTAGTGGCAAAGGTTTTGGTGTTGTGCTTATGCAAGACAACCATCCTATTGCCTATGAAAGTCGAAAGCTAAAACCTGCTGAAACAAATTATAGTACATATGACAAGGAATTAGCAGCAGTTGTGCATGCCTTGAAGATTTGGAAGCATTACCTAATGGGTTCAGAATTTCTTATCAAGACTGATCAACAAAGCATTAGGCATTTGCTTTCGCAACCCCTTATTTCAGATAGGCACATCAAATGGGCATCTTTCATACAAAGTTTCCAACCCATGATTCAATACCAACCTGGAAAGGAAAATGTTGTTGCTGATGCTTTAAGTAGAAGACCACATATCAACAACATTTTCGCTTTGAAAGTGAACCATTTGTACTTATGAAAGAAACTTATGAAGTAGATCCAGATTTTTCTGAGATATGGATCAAATTGCGTGAAAACAATTGGACACCTCAAGGAAATTATTCTCATAATGATGGCTATCTTTTCTTTGAGAAAAGATTATGTGTTACTCAACCCTATAGACAACTTGTCTTGGAAGAGATGCACCAACCACCATTCATGGGACATAGAGGAGTTTCCGCAACACTTCAAGTAGTTTCTCGAGAATTCTTTTGGCCTCATTTAAAAAATGATGTAGCAAAATTTGTAGCTAAGTGTAACATTTGTCAAGCAATTAAAAGCTACAAAGGTAAAGCTTTGGGATTTCTTATGCCTTTACCCATTCCAGATCGACCATGGGAACAAGTGTCTATGGACTTCATTACAGGCTTTCCTACTACTTCCAGTCATCATGACATGATTTGGACAATAGTGGATAGGTTTAGTAAGCAAGCCTATTTCATTCCATGTAAAAAGACACTAACTTCTCAGCAAGCTGCGACCATATTTGTCAAACAAATCTTTGTTCATCATGGTCTACCCAAAGTGATAGTTTCTGATAGAGATTCCAAATTTTGTAGTCACTTTTGGATTGCTCTTTTCTCAAACTTAGGCACTAAGTTAGATTTTTCTACGGCTTTTCATCCTGAATCAAATGGACAGACCGAAGTCACGAATAGCACTATCTTGGATATGCTTAGAGCGTATGTTTCCCAGCAACCTAGTTCATGGGATAAGTAAATACATCTACTCCAATTTGCTTATAATAATACTCCTCATTCTGCTACTGGTCAAGCACCATTTGAGATTATCTATGGTAGAGCTTTGCCTATTCCGGCTACTAGACTCTCCCATAAGATTGAAGCTGCTGACCAATATACTCGAGACTTTGATCGCATTTTATCTGAAGTGCGTGATTGTATTGCAAGAGCTCAAGAGAAGTATGCATTTCAAGCAAATAGGAAGCATAAAGATTTTTCATTCCAAGAAGGTGATTATGTACTTTTGAGAATTGAGAAGAGACGATTGAAGAGTGTGGAAAAATTCCCTGCTGCAGTTAAACTTGCACCTAGATACTATGGACCATTTAAAATTATTGAAAAGATTAACGATGTGGCCTATAGACTAGAGTTGCCATCTAATTGGAATATCCACAATCCTTTCCATATTCATCTCTTGAAACCCTTTCGAGGAACACTTCCTTCTCACCCAATTTATGAGGAACCGCCTCTTGTTGAAGGAGAGGAAGAAGTCTTAGTTCCTGATGCTATTATTGATCAAGAGACGACAACAATAAGAACTGGGAACCAATACATCAAATATCTTTTGACATTCAAAAAACATCCTCAAGAAGATGCAAAATAGATGCTCGAGAAATTTTTCCGAGCTTATCCTGAGATCCTTCGTTCTTTTCAAACCCATCAAACCTGCACAATTGAGGGCAATTGCAAACTCAAGCAAGAGGGATGTCGTGAGAATATATTTTAAGTTCTCTTTAGAATATTATTTTTCCCTCTTGAGTAATTTGGGGACGCCTAGGTTACTCTTGCGTCATGTCGGCTAGGTTAATATCGTGGAGTGACACCACTATAAATATTAATGTCTATGGTATATGACGTATGCTTGGGGCCGTCTATGATTATTTCAGTTAGGTTTGTATGGCAGGGTGATTCCTGGGGTACTTACGCCTGGTAGTCATGAGTTGGTGATGGTTTGTGCCTCTTTAATATTTGTGGGATTAATTTAATTATTAATTGAGCTTATATTTTCAGGTGATGAAGATTACGAGGATTGATAAATAATGTCAAGGAAAATGTTTCTTATGCGCATCATATTTATTTTTACAAGCGTAGCTTGTAACCTTAGTAGTTGATTTTTCCATTTTGATACATTGGGAAAAATACATTTATAATGTTGAATTTATTAAAGCCTAAAGGCTTTACCCTAGCCCCAATTTTTGGGACACTCTATTTTTGTTGTGGAAGAGTGTCATGCTCTCTAAAAGCACACTTTGTATATTTTTGGGGGCTATGGCCTATTTTTGGTTGAAAGCTAATAAAAATACTCTTGTGTGGGGAAGGCCACGCACAAGGGGGGAGAAGATTACACCCAGCATGTTTGTCTTGGAGCTAAGTATTATGTTTGCTATACTTTTGTTTAATTTATTTGATTTTGTTGAAACCTGCAAAGCATGTGTTTTCTTTGTTGAATTTATGTGTTGAATTTCTCAAGTGTTCCACAAGCTATCCTAGAGAACGATTCCATTTTCAATGCGACCCTGGCCGTTTCCACAATTTTCAATCTGGCGAGAGCCATCTTGCTCCTCTCATTATAATCGGTTACATCAAAGTACTCTTCCATTGCCTCAATCCATTTTTCCACTGTTTCTCCTAACTATTCCCCTTCACCCTTAAATGGACCAGGTTGGGATCGGTGCAGGGCTTTACGAACATCCGGATCTAACTCTTCATCATCGATAAGAGGATCTGGCTGCCTAGCATGGGCCGCGCGTGCCTCATGATTCTGACAAAACGAGATTTTTGTCAACTTAACTTTATCATCAGATTTATGACTTTTTTTTATAGATTTATCTCTTAAACAATTAAATATTCCATCATAATTCTTGAAAACAAGATTCACTCTGATAATTTTGCTAATTAATATTCACAACCACGAAAACAATTTGGAATCTTTTGCAAAACATCATTTATTATCAAAAGTTTCTGATATATACATAGAGCATCTCGGCTCCAAAAGTCACTGTCTCAATCGCATACGCATGAAAAGGCGATACTGCGATGGAGACATGCTATGATATACACGATCCATCTGATAAGGGTGCTGTAATTCTACTTCTAGGAATAAAGTGACTCAGAAGTCTAAAAATTCAGCAAGAATTTCTAAAATTTCGAGGCGAATGATTAAAGAGTTGGACAAAATGAACAACTCCTAGCCTTATCAAGATCATGGCTAGAGAGATATTCTGCCTGAGTCTTTGAAGCTGATTGGTATTGACATTAATACATCACCCTCCAAAGAACCAGATGTGCTGACGTCGCTCTACTGGATCAGGGAAGTATAGATCCTCAAAGTAACGAGCGAACCTCACTCTGCTTTCTCGGGTTGTAGCACAGTTGATGAGGTGTTTGAAGGCAAAGGCGATCATATCGTGACTCTGGGAAAGTCCAAGAATGCTAGATAGATTTGGGGTATCCATCTACAAATCCAATTCAATTTATGAGTTTTTAATTTATGAATTCATTTCAAACATAATCTTAGCAAGTGAAAACATTTTTTTTAACAAATTTACTTTAAAATTTTAGGAAATTTTTGCTGCTGTTTCATACGTTTACAACAGCACTCTGATACCAGCTGTGAGATCCCACGACCCCCTCCATGCACCGGAATATCGGTTGCTAGCAGCAGAAGTAACTTATTCTTGCGTGGGGCAAGGTTTCCCACTCGGGGCCTCGCCCTCGATTGTTCGGACACGAGACTAATCTGGTGGTCATTCCGAAACCAAAACCGGGAAAATTTCCCTTGCCCGAAAAACGGGGACGATTCCACATTTTTGATTTCCTTAACGAATTTTATAACGGGGTCAAGAGACTAAACTAACCTTCACCTGATTAAACCAAATAGAAGAAAAACTATTACAGACTTAACTTGAAAAAAATCAATGCTTTATTCCTAACTGAATCAGGCACAACCGCCGTTGATCTATTCATTTGAGAAGTCTTCAGGTTTTTATTTAACTACTCGAGTTCTAAGCGTATTCCTATTATTCACTTTCATTATTTAAACTCTACTGATTCTAACCTAACCCCATCTGACCCATGGGTTAGCCACCGCCCAACCACTGGAATTGGTAGAACCAGACAATTACTCACCCAACCATAATTGAATGCCTTTCTTAACTTTTTCTTTCGAATACAGATACGCACACACTCCTCTTTAAACTTTAACTTATAAAACAATCCATTGACAAACAATTATTGGTTACAGATGTCATAACTCAAAATTTTCATCCAAATCCTCGTTTCTAAAAAAAAAAAACAATACCACTCTGGAATCTCCGTTGAGACCAGCTGGTCAGCACAACGAGATCCAGTAACAAATTTCAATAATCATTGGTCCATCATATAAATCTTCCACGACATATGCATGGGTGTCCTAGGCACCGCGAGCCCGTGCATCGCCTGGTCAGAACCCTCCAGGATCCTCCTTAGGTGTCGTGGCACTTCACTCAGGGAGGACCGCTTTGTCGACCCTCGTCCATCGTACTGGAAGCGCACCATTTTAACCATATCGAGGCTGGGCAAGGCTTTGCCGCATGAGCTATCCTTTGAACACTCCCCGCCAACTGTTGTTGCAACCGAACTTCCCTTAGAAAAACACATATACCAAATGCTCCCTCTAGCATTCTGGCATAAGACAGTCCTTTAAGAAAACAGGGTTTCTATGCAAGTTTTTAGTTTGATTTTCTTTTGAATACAATGAGTATATCTTAAATCAGTATCCCCAAAACTTCATAATCGTAATACTGAATTTCAAAACAGAATTCCTCAAATTCTATAACCTTAATCCTCAGATCAATTCAAAGAGTCTTAACTTAGTTTCAGAGTTGGTGTGAGATTTGAGTGTATTTTCCTGAACTGGTCACATCTTCTTTCCTCAAAACTAATGAAAGAGTTTGGTCTTGGTCATAGTCTAATTCAGGGTTCGAGTCTGATAAGGTTCTTCCTGAATTATTTTTCTCAAAAAGGGGTGTGATATTTCAGTTACTATTTTATTGAATTTCATTCATTGAATATTCACTTAACTGATTTCTAAATTAATCACAAATTCTGATGAGGAATAAATTAATCATTTATTTAAATATTTTGACTTTGATAGATTTCTTGAATTTTCTCTTTACAATCCGAATGAATATAAAATGATAGAAATTCCTCTCTCAGAGTATTTACTTAATCACTTATCAAATACTCATAGAAATTAAACATAGAATTAAAGAGAATCTAATTTTGATATAAAAAAAATTTTATGCATCTATTTATGCATAAAATCCAACTTCAATGGAAATAACACTTTTATATAAAAGAAAATCCTTTTATGCATCTATTTATGCATAAAATCAATTTAATAGGAATAACACTTTTAAAATAAAAAGAATTTCTTTATGCATGTTTTTATGCATAGAAATTAAATTCAATGAAAATAAAACTTTTATAATTAAAAAAATTTCTATTATGCATCTTTCCATGCATAGAAATTAAATTCAATGAAAATAACACTTTTATAATAATAAAAAATTTCTATAATGCATCTTTCCATGCAAATTAAATTCAATGAAAATAACACTTTTATAATTAAAAAAAACTTCCAATATGCATCTTTCTATGCATAGAAATTAATTTCAATAATTAATATCAATGATATCCATGCATATTCATAGATGAATATGTACATGGAGTAAATAAAAATATTTCTTTTAGAATGCACAAATGGTGGGAATTACTCTTTTAGAATAACATAAAGATAAACTTTATTTTCCACAAAATTTAAGAAAATTTTGCCATAACCTCCTTTGTATGGCTAACCATTTCTCAATTTTTACATTCTAACATCAATTTAAAATTAATCCCAATTTGAAGTAAAGTACTCTAATCTATTCAATTTTCACTTTCTAAAGAGTAAACAATAAGAAAAGTTTAAATCAATTTATTTGTTACTCATTTTAGGATAAAGAAAGGCTGAATTCTTAAGGAAGAGAAGGGGGTAGCCTTTTCATCAAGGCATAACATCAAGATTCACTTTAATCAAGAAAAAAAACAAAGCGAAGAAATCAGAAAACCATAGATTAGAAATTAAAAAGTAGATTTTTTAGCTTACATGGAGTTTTGTGAGCTTTCATTTGGCTTGAGGGATTGAGGGTTCTACTCTTGTTTGGATCAAGAGTGTCCACCAATTCTTTTGGAGAGGATTTAGTCAAAAACAATTGAATTATGAAGTGAATTCAATGTATTTGGCTCTGGGAAGAAGTAGAGTAACAGTGCATAAACACTATTAAGCTTTTACAAAGGGGGAGGCTTCTATTTACAGGAAAAAGTGAGCCTCAAACCAAGCAAATTGATTCTATAATTTTCCAGATCAGTTTGGTTAATTTTTGACCATTTTTGGGTCAGTTCAGCTTACTTTTTGGAACTAGACTCGAAATAGGAGAGAGGAGAGATGAAATATCTCATTTTATTGATTTAAAATGGAAAGCAATGATGAGAAAAAAGGCACCTCCTTCATGAGGGGGAATCCCCACTCTCAGGTGTCAAAAATCCATTTTTAAACTATTTTCTTTGGTCCTTAGTCCACTCTTCATCTTATGTGAGAATTTACTCATTTTTGGGGGGGTTTTTCTTTATTTCTTCAATTTATCTCCTCCCTACATTTGAATTAATCTTGTTGGTCCCTCAGAACCTTAATCCAAAATTTTTAGAAAATCTGGACCCTTAGGCTAAGGTCTTTTGAGCAGATTATAATTTATTTCTAATGCACCTTAGGAAATTCTTTTTAAACTTCTATTTCGAGGGAATTTAATTTAATAAGAAAGGATATTTTTCCATCCAAAGATATCTAAAAATTGAGTTATCTCTCTTTAGAACATTTTCTCTCTCTAGGCCAAAACAGGTAGAAACAAGATCTTTTATTATTCTGAAAAGGGGATTAATTACAAGGGAAGAAACTGGACATCTTGGGGGCTGGGGAGGAATCTTACACTATTCGACAATGGTGCTACTACTCCACCACCATCAGGTTTTGCAAATGCAAGAGCTCGTCCATCTCTAGCTCCTAGCTCCAATGGGTGCCCCATGGCCACCTCACAGAAAGCAAAGATGGAGATGAGGCAATGTTGCCCTCCGACAGATAAGGAAGTATCAAAAGGCAATGGACTTGCTTATACCCAAGGCCCCCTTTGCAAGGCTCGTTAGGAAACTGATGCAAGATCTTCAAAAGACATCTACAAGGAGGTACTATGCACAATATTACAGTAACTTTGTTAAAGCCCAAGCATTGATGGCAATTCAAATAGCAGCAGGCTGAACATTATCTGATTGATTTGCATGATTGACAATTTGTAGCTATCCATGCCAAGCATATCACCGTCAAAGATAAGGATTTACGGTTGGTTCATAGGATCTACAAACAATAGTGATGCCTTCAATCTCAACCCTGACATGTTGTGAGGACCTGTAGGTGCTAGGATATATTTTAGTGTGAGGAACATTATGCACACTAAATCAAGCTTTGTACTTACTTTTTTTTAGCACTTTTTGGTATTTCGTTTGTCCCTCAATTCTTGTACTCAGATTTTAACTAAGTACTTTGTTCTATGAAATTTGTACCGTGTTTAATCATGGCAATTTTAACTTGTCTCATGGACATGATTTTCGTGTGATAGTAATTATTTTTTGTATTGAGCCTATGAAGCAATTTGGATAACACTTAAGTATAAATTAAGCTATGTATAGTACAAATAACATTTTAATGCAAATATAGATATTATTGTCACATTTCATCATGATATTGGTTTTTTTCCAAAAATTTGACACAAGAATTTTTTGATATTATCAAAACATGACACACATGACATAGAATATATTTATGCAAAAATCACACTTCCACAGTCAAAATTTTGTCTGGCCCTTGGAATAAGCATCAAAACAGACCAACTTTGTCACAATGCTACGAAATTTGATATATGCATAGATCTAGGTTTGAGAGACACCCCAAAAACTTTTGGGGTTGATCTGAGGCCTATAAGGCCCCCAACTGAAGGTTGGCGTCGTGTGGAGGCATAGATTTGTGAGGTATAGAAAAATCTAGCTATGTTCTGCTAAAGAATTGCCAGTTTGGTTGCATTCAGGCCTCCACACAACACCAGCCTTTGGTTGGGGGCCTTATAGGCCTAAAATCAGCCCCAAATTTTTTTGGGGTGTCCCTCAGCCCCATATCTATGCACACATATAGTTTCATTCAATTCAAAAAAATTTAAAAATTTTCAATAAATTCAAAAATTTAATAAAACCACTTTTGATTTTCTAAAAAGTTTTCCTCATTTTGTTCATTTATTGTTTATCTTCTTTTTCATTCATGGCTTGCAAAGAAAACCCTACGCAGGGTGTGGCCCGTAAAAGTGAGCAGGCCTATGCCATAACCACCATAAGACTCCAACACAGAAGCCAAAACCTCCTCTCACTAGGCCCAAACTAATCCTTTATACCTTGCCCAAGCCCCACACCAGCTAGAGGATGAGGTGCAACCCTAGCCTGAACCTCAGCCCTAGCCCTAGCCCCAACCCCAGCCTCAACCTCAACCTCAGCCTCAGCCTTAGCCCTAGCCCCACCACAGGCCCAGCCTAAACCTCAAACTCAGCCCTAGCCCTTTGCGCAGCCAAGACACCGCAAATGGAGATGGATGCCAGGTACTGTGGCCTTGCGGGAAATCAGGCACTATCAAAAAGACAGTGCACAACTTAATTCCTAAGATGACATTCGCGAGAGGCATATGAGAAATTCATGATGACTTAAGGTTGAGGGGAAACCATAGATTTTAGGCTCGACAAGCAGATTGCCAACTGCCATATAGATGGACAACAAAAGCAATGGATGCTTTATAGGTGGCCGTGGACGCTTACTTAGTTGATTTGTTCAGGGATACGTTGATAGCAACTATACATAGAAAGAGGGTCACCATCATTGAAAAGGACATGCGGCTAGTTCATTGCTTGCAGAGATGGAGGGATACTCCTAGAGATGATAGCTGTTTGTAAATATACTAGTCTTTTGTAATCGTATATGTAACCATCAATGTAAGATCCCCGTCCCCACCGCGCAACGGATTCGGGGTGCTAGCAGCGGAAGTAGCATTTCTTGTGCGGGGCAGGGTCCCACACTCGGGGCCTTGCCCACAGATATCCGGACAAGACACTAATCCATCGGTTTTTCCAAAACCGAACCCGGAAAACTTCCTTTGCCCGGAAAGCACGGGCGATTCCACTAGGATAACTTTTCCCTAACGTAGTCAAAAGCCTTAACTAACTGAGCTCATCTGACCGAACCCGTAAGTCCCACAGTCAGATCAGGGAAAAAGACTGTACTTGGATCATAGATACCAACGCTTTTTTCCTCATTGAGAGGCACAGCCGTTGATTCTTTTCCATAGAACAATTTTTGTCCGGAATTTACTTCATCTATCGAACTAAACAGAAATTGAGTCTCGATTTATGGATCCATCAGTCCAGCCTAACCCCATCCAGTCCCATGGGTTAGCCAACCGCCCAACCACTGTAGTGATGGGATCCAATTAGGAATTTGGTTAGGTTTTGTCCCGGGTACTAAGGAAAAGAGTTCCCAAGCCCCTTAGCCGGATGTTCATGCAAACATAAAACTAGTCACAGCACTCACACCCAATATGAAATTGCCTTTTTCTCAGCATCAACTATCTTTAAAACAATCCTTTAATGAAACCATTGTGTCACTGATCACAGTCCTCAAAATCTCTGGTTGAATCCTTATTTCCAATCATTCCTTCATCGGTGTACTTATGGCATCATTGGCAACCAGAACGCTCACACCACCTGTTCACACAGGGGCCTTTTCGATAGTTCCTAGCTCATAGTAACCGGCAATATATTCACATAACAAAATGGAATCTCCGTGGAAGATCAGCAAGATCAACCCACAGATCCATATAAAAGAGTCATGGACTCATCCGTTGAGGACCAGCAAGGTCAATCAACCAGATCCATGCCCGGTTTCAAAAAACAACTCTTACTCCTTGATTCAATATCTTCCACGATGCACGTGTGGGTATCTTCGGTGACCCAGAGCCCGAGCACCGTATGGTCAGCACCCTCTAGGATCCTTTGCATGTCACCTAGCGCTTTACTCATAGGCCGCTTCCTTGGTCCCTCATCCACCGTACCGGAAGCTCACCATTTAAATCGAACCGAGACTGGTCAAGACCTCGGTCGACCATGCTATGCGAGACGTCCTCCGTTGACTCTCCGTCAGCTGTTGCAACTTTATCAATTAGGTCTCCACGACCTTAATCTCACAAGACGGTCAAAATGCTTCCCCAACATTCTTGACATAAAACAGTCATTTACAAACAGGTCACAAATACAGTTTCTATAATGAACTCTCGTCTTTCCACATTATCCCTCATCAGTCCACATTACTTATTCCACATTCCATTCATATGTTCATCTCATCACCTCAGATTCATTCACATCACATATCATTTATTTCACATTCCAATTCACATGTCATCACATTCATCATGAATCACTCATATCGACGTCACATCATTTCACATACACATTCCATACATCCACTTCCACATCTGCATTCATACATACACATCCATATCCACATCCATACATCCACATCCACATTCATACATCCACATCCACATCCACATCCACATCCATACATCCATTTCCACATCCACATCCACATCCATACATCCATTTTCACATCCACATTCATACATCCATATCCACATCCACATCCATACATCCATTTCCACATCCACATTCACATCCATACATCCATTTTCACATCCACATTCATACATCCATATCCACATCCACATTCATACATCCACATCCCCTTTCACATTCATACATCCACATCCACATTCACATCTACATTCATACATCCACACATCCCCATTCACATTCATACATCCACATCCACATCCACATCCACATCCCCATTTACATTCATACATCCACACATCCCCATTCACATTCATACATCCACATCCATACATCCATTTCCACATCCACATCCACATCCATACATCCATTTCCACATCCACATCCACATCCATACATCCATTTTCACATCCACATTCATACATCCATATCCACATCCACATCCATACATCCATTTTCACATCCACATTCATACATCCATATCCACATCCACATCCACATCCACATCATCCATTCATCCATCTACATCAACCCACATCATTCACACATCAAACCACATCATTCATACATCAATCTTCATTAACCTACATCATTCACACATCAAACCACATCATCCATTCACATTCGATTCACATGCCATCATTCATTCACATCCCTTATCATTCATTCATATCACGATTCACATTCCTTCACATCCTATACCATTCATTCACATCCTAATTCACAGGACTTGACATCCATTCATCCATTTTCATTTATCTGATTCATATCACTTCCATCCATCCATTTACATCTATCTGATTCCTATCACATCACATCACATCTATTCATAGAATGTAAGAGATTTTTAATTTTTTTGATATAAAGATTCTTTACGCATCTAATTAGGCATAAAGACAACTTTAGTAGGAATAACACTTTTATAAAAATCCTTTTATGCATCTATTTAGGCATAAATTCAATTTTAAGAAAAATAACACTTTCGAATTAAAAAATAACCTTTTATGCATTTTACTATGGATAAATTTCATTTTAATGAGAATAACACTTTCAAAATAAAAATAAATCTTTTATGCATTTTACTATGCATAAACTCCATTTTAATGAGAATAACACTTTCAAAATAAAAATAAATCTTTTATGCATCTAGATATCTATGCATAAATTCAATTTCAATGAAAATAAACTTTCGAAATAAAAATAATCTTTTATGCATCTTTCTATGCATAAAATCAAAATTGATGAAAATAACTCTTTTGAATTAAAAATAAAATTCTTTATGCATCTATTTATGCATAAAAATAAAATTGATGAAAATAACTCTTTTGAAATAAAAATAGATTTCTTTATGCATCTTTCTATATGCATAAAATCAGAATTGATGAAAATAACTCTTTTGAATTAAAAATAAAATTCCTTATGCATTTATTTATGCATAAAAACAAAATTGATGAGAATAACACTTTTGGATTAAAATAAATTCTTTATGCATCTTTCCATGCATAAATCCAATTTAGGAGAAAATACACTTTTAGAATGAAAGAAGTGGATGTGGATGTGGATGTATGAATATGGATGTGGATGTGGATGTGGTATGCATCTTCCCATGCATAAAAACTAAATCCAATGAAAAATAACTCTTTTAAAATAAAAACTTTCTTTTATGCATCTATTTATGCATAAATTCAATTCTGATGAAAGTCACGCTTTTATAATAAAACAATTTCTTTTATGCATCTAATTTATGCATAAAAATCATTTATGATGAAAATCACACTTTTAATATAAAAAAAATCTTTTATGCATACAAACCATTTATGATAAAAATCACTCTTTTAATATAAAAGAATTTCTTTTATGCATCCATTTATGCATAAAAATCATTTATGATGAAAATCACACTTTTAATAAAAAAAATCTTTTATGCATATGTTTATGCATACAAATCATTTATGATAAAAATCACTCTTTTAATATAAAAGAATATCTTTTATGCATACCTTTATGCATAAAAATCATTTATAAATGAAAATCACACTTTTAATATAAAAAAATCTTTTATGCATATGTTTATGCATACAAATCATTTATGATGAAAATCACTCTTTTAATATAAAAGAATTTCTTTTATGTATCCATTTATGCATAAAAATCATTTATGATGAAAATCACACTTTTAATATAAAAAAATCTTTTATGCATATGTTTATGCATACAATCATTTATGATAAAAATCAATCTTTTAATAGAAAATAATTTCTTTTATGCATCCATTTATGCATAAAATCATTTATGATGAATATAACACTTTTGTAATCAAATTAATAATTTCAATATGCTTTCTTCTATGCATAGAATTTAATTCTGAAGAAAGTAACATTTTTTTAATAAAATATTTTTAGTATGCATTTTTCTATACCTAGGATGAAAAATAACACTTTAAGAATACATATACGATGGAAATTACTCTTTTTGAATAAAAAAAGTAAAACTTATTTTACACAATTTTAGAAAATTTTTCCATGACCTCCTTTGTGTGGCTGACCATTTTTTAATTTTTACTCTCTAAAATTAAATAGAATTTCACCAAGAGTATTTAAATCATTTTAATGTAAACATTTTCTACTTATTTAAGAGAAACATTATGAAAAACTTGATTTTATCCATTAATCATTCATCTAGGATAAAGAATGGTTGGATTTACTAAAGAAGAGAGGGAAATGCCTTTTTTCAATGAGGCATAACATCATATTAATTTTAGAGAAGACAAAAATCATAAAAACCATAAAATGAATAGAAAAGAGAAGAATCTCCAACTTACAAAAAAATTTGAGAGCTTTCCTTTGGCTTGATGGTTTGAGGGATCTACTCTTGTTTGAAACAAGTGTGGCCACCAATCTTTAGAAGAGGGAAGGTCAAAAACTAATGAATTATGTGTAAATTCACAGTTTTTGGCTCTTGGGAGAAGCAGGGTAACAGTGCAAAAACACTATTAAGATTCAACAAAGGGGGAGGCTCCTATTTATAGGAAAAAGTGAGCCTCTAACCAAGCAAACTGATTCTAGAATTTTTCGAATCAATTTGGTCAATTTTTGACCATTTTTAGGTCAGTTTAGCTCACTTTTTGGATTTAATTGAAACAGGAGAGATAAAAATATCTCATTATTTGGGAGTTTAAAACTCTCCCACACATGTGAAATAGGCACCTCCTTCATGAGGGGAATTCCCCCATACTGAGGTGTCAAAAATGCATCATTTCTTCTAAATATCTCTCTTTTTTAACTATTAACCTTGTCCTTAGTCAACTCTTCATCTGATGTGAGTATTTACTCATTTTTGGGGAGATTTTCTTTTTTTCTTCCATTTATCTCCTCCCTACATTTGGATGAATCTTATTGGTCCATAGAAACCTTAATTTAAAATTTCAAAAAAATCTTGACCCCTAGGATAAGGCCTCTTGAACAGATTATACTTGATTTCTAATGCACCTTCTGAAAATCTTTTTGAACTTCTATTTCAGGGGAACTTATTTAAATACAAAGAGATATTTTTCTATCCAAAATATTTAAAATCAAAATAATCTCTCTCTAGAAAATTTTCTCTCTCTAGGCCAAAACAGGTATAAACAAGATCTTTTATATTTCTGAAGAGGGATTTGACTACAAGGGAAGATACTGGACATCCTGAGAGGCTGGGGAGGAATCTTACAATCAATATATATAATTTGATGAATATCAATACATTTTCTCTCCTCCTTCTATTGTGCTTTTGTCCATTTCCTATCTTTTTCATTTTATGTCTTGTTGTAAGTTTATTGAAATTGTTGTTTTTTAATTGTGTGCAATTGATTTTACTACATCAACCACAAATTATCTACCATATTAAGTTTAATTTTTAAACACTTAGATATAGAATCAAACAGTTAAATTTTATAAAATCAATTGAGCAAATGATGCAAAGATAAAAAAGAAACCCAATTTGTATTATTGTAAAGATTACAAGAAATCCATTATTGTATCTCAAAATAGAGGCTATATTCTTTGCATCTTACTACTTGGCTCACCAGAAGATGAAGGAGGGGCTTTGATAGATGGAAGAAGAACTGCATCCCCCGCAAGCTCCCTTTGGATTGCTAAGGGATCATGTATCCCTACAATGTGGCCAATTGCCAACCCCCCTGGGCGGCGCTACTCTGAGTACAAAAAAATCAACTTGGAGTGTCGCAGGAGCATGACTTTCTCCAAGCTAAACGTTGTAGGGATAGTTTTGAAAGCAACAACTTTAGTTAATGCTTTCAACTTCAAAAAATTGTTTGAGCCAGCCGGGGAGCATGTGTTGTTGAGACGATGATGTCGTCCCACCATCCAGCCCAATATATTCTTTCAAGGCTAAGTCTTGGACTCTTCCTTACTACCTTCTGGATCTATCGCCTTGCCTCAATGAGAACTCATCACTGTACAAGACATATTGCAAAGCAAAAGTGAAAATTTATGTCAGTATAAGTGCATGCATATGCTAGAATAACGTTCGCACTGCCAACCAAGTCCAAATGTTTTTCCTGTTTCACTCCAAACTTGACGTGCATGCTCCTTGGGGCCTGTAGAGACCCTAGAATTTGATGTGCATGCTCCTTGGGCCTCTACAGGTCTCAAGGAGCATGCACGTCAAGTTTGGAGTGAAACAGGAAAAACAAATTCTTATATTTTTTCTAGAATTTACATACTCAACTTCATCTTGCTCATTCTCCAACAACGGTGCTGTTAACCACATATTGGTTAACACTTTCCTATGACAACTATGTCTGCACACTTATGTAATGGGCGCCTGTGCGATATTGTAAATCACGTCATTTGATGAGGGAAACGCCCTAAAGATGCTCCCAAGTATTGAGCTTCAAAGGATAGACAAGAGGATCTTGGTCAGCTGGCCAAACCATAGAGAAAAGCCTTGTAACTATGTTTTAGGTGCCTCGGGTCACTTACTCCCGGGGGCAGCCTAGTGGGAAAAGGCTTGGAACTATAAAAGCCAATTTCTCTTATTTGTAATGGATTCTCCCATTTCTGCAATAAAAATGGAGTGTTCTCTCTCCCTCTCTCTTGCAACTCTAATCTAGCATGTGTGGTGTGCTTAGGGTTAGGGTTTGGGAGTGATTATACTACTCACTTGTTCCCTCTCTCTCTCTCCCTCTCTCTTGTTGTAACTCTAATCTAGCATGTGTGGTGTGCTTAGGGTTAGGGTTTGGGAGTGATTATACTACTCACTTGTTCCCCTCTCTCTCTCTCTCTCTCTCTCTCTCTCTCTCTCTCTCTCTCTCTCTCTCTAGGCTAACCAACGTGATCCTCTTCCGCGGAGATCCTACACAATCTTTGCGAGAGAGCTTGCATCACCCATTGGATTAGAGCAACCGCCTCGGTGTGACAACGAGTTCAGGAGGATGGCGGTGATAAGTGGCTACAGTGGAGCTCTTGAGCCATGCTCAAGCTCGGAGGATAGGCAACTTCCCATGACACGTTAGGGTAGGGTTTCCTTAACATCTTTGGCATCCTTGCTGGGGAGCGCCATCCGCTACTTGTCTACGCCATCTTGATTCGAATCCGATGGAGCCTCCATAGCCTAGTGCCAAGTAGGCTCTTTGGCATGCGGTTTTTTTATTTTTTGTTGTATTTTAATATTTTTTTGGTTGTCTTTGATGTTTTGTTGAGATTCATATATAGCTTTGTATTTAGAGTAGGATTACTACTTGGTTAAGTAAAAAAACTTGTGATTTGAGTGATTAGAGAGCCTAACCACCAAGAGGGTTTTTGCTTAAACCTAAACTATTTTTCTTAATTTCTAGCTTAATCCTTTTTCTTTTGCTTAATCCCTTTGCATAGGTAGGTTAGCATTACTATAGATAGAACACTAATCAAACAAAAAACCAAAAACTATCTCTTAGTTTTTACTAATTATCACTAACCTACTGGTTAGTATAATTAGTGGACTTAAAGAGAGTATAATTATACTAACCTACTAGTTAGTATAATTAGTGGACTTAAAGAGAGCAAAAAACTAAAACATTTGAGCCTAAGTGCTTGCAATTAGACTAATTAGAGTAGGATTAGTGTTATAAACACTTGCCTTGACTCAAATATATGTTTAGTTCACTCAAGTTAGGCCTTAATTAGCAAGAATTAGCACTAATTTGGTCTCTTTTATCTAATTTTTTCTCTTTTGAGTGGATTAATTAGTGACCTAATTAGTGAAATTATTTTGGGATAATCACGTGTTTGGATTAGCATAAACATTTCTAATCCACCTATCAAATCCCCATGCTTAAACTCCTCACCAATTAAGAGTAATTTGAGGGCAAAGAAGAGGGTTAAGGAGTGATTAATAGTGGGATTAAGAGAATTAATCTTTAGCTAAGCTAGAGTGCTTCTAAATTAGTCAAAATCCACTAATTTAGAGATAGCCTCTAACTTTAATTTGCAGCAATGTGATGAGCTATGGTGAATCAAATGCTAGAATCAACATTATTAACAAAGAGATTAGATGATAATTAAGACGTGATTAGTGAGCAATTAACTGATAGCTTAATGTAGGCATGGATAATCAAAAACCAACAAATTCTCATTAGGCCAATGCCTCAATTTATAGAGTTTACATCCAAGCATCTATCTCCACACCTCCTAAATCTCCTCATGCTACCCTTTATTCTCTCCCAGTAGATACTTCTCACCTTTTCATAGGTTCTCTCACATTTACAAATTCTCTTTTATAGCCTCTTGCCAAGGGCTTGTTCCCGCACACACCCTATTCACTTGTATATTTCAACACCTCCCCTCAAGTGAATACTCCTAGCACACCTGGACCCTATACCAAGTTTCCCTCTTACTTGATAGTCCGCGACCAGTGCCTAGCACACCTCCTCTCAAGTGAATAATCTTAGCACACCTGGACCCTATACCAAGTTTCCCTCTTACTTGATAGTCCGCGACAGTGCCTCAAGTCCCTAAACTCATAGTCCTTGACACACTCTCTCTGTCTATGTGTCCAAGGCTACTACAAGTGCCCGTGACCTTGACTAAAGTGCTCACACATACATCTACCACATGGCCTACATCATCAGTGGCTCAGAGGTGGTTACATTGGGTTGTGGGGTTCTCTCTCTCTCTCTCTCTCTCTCTCTCTCTCTCTCTCTCTCTCTCTCTCTCTCTCTCTCTCAGATTTTCACATGGCTCCTCACTTCTTGGAGCCTCACATCTTCTCTTGTCTTCGGTCTTCTTGTCGTGGGCAGCTTCTCTTCACGTGTCCATGTCTTCCTTCAGTCTTCCTCTTCTTTCAGTCTTCTTGTTGTGGCAGCTTCTCTTCACGCGTCCATGTCTTCCTTCAATGCTTCGTCTAGCTCTTCTTATTGGTGTGGATCTTCCTCTTAGAAAGAGATATTCTTCTTCTTTCATGGCTGGGGCCATGAGCTTGACCGTCAGTTCTTGCTCCATGTGAGCAACATGTTTTGATGTATTGTTGACAGTTCTTTTGGGCTTTTGATGTTTATCTTGTGTCATTATGCAATGCAAACCCAAATCTATACGGGAGGTCTTACCTCTTGCCTTATTCTGGACAAGGGTAGTGTCTGATCCCATTTTTACAATGATGTAATGTGCCCAATACATAATGCATATAGCATTCATTCTTATGCACATTCCCAAATGCAACTCTGGCTGTGAATAATCTTGAATTTGAGTGTGATTTGCAGGCATTAACCAAGGGGTAAATGCAAAATGATGATTACCACAAATTTATCAGCATAATTTTACCAGAAATTACATTAAATCAAGGGTAACCAATTTGTACGGAATGGTTGGAGTATCAAACCATCTCCGAATTGCAATCTGAAGTTATAGGGATCTGTATCAGATACCTAATGGTTAATTTGAACCCTCAATTGCACCAAAAAATAGTGATTAGTACTGATTAATCATCACTGATTAGTAAATTAATCCTCTATTTTGTGTGCAAAAAACAAAGTATGCGGGGAGTCCAGATCTGAGGCCTTAGAGTTTAAATGAGCTCAAATCCTTTCAAGGCCATCAATAGCAATTGGTCTAGTAGAGGATTAAGCTAAGAAACACAAGATTTGACCAAACATTGAATGCTTAATCTCTGTTTTACCAAAGTCACCTGTAGATTTGATGAAGAGCTTGGATCTCACTATAGACTTGATCAAATCCAAATCTGTCTTCACTCACCAGCTTGTAGAGCACCCTTGAAAACCCCTAGGGCCAAGAGGAATTAGAGCAATTTGATCAAGCGAAGAAGACATTTCATTTTTCCCTTAGAAAAATGGCACTTGCTAAATCGCGATTTTCGTGAGCTTCGCTTGGCGGTTTGGCGCGCTGATTTGATGGGCTGGGGGACTGTGGGGAGGCTGGCTATGCTTGCCTAGAAGCACTTGCCCTAATGTTGCTCCTGGAGGGAGATCAAGCCCCTCTACTGGCTGGGGGTGCAGAGAGCTAGTTGAAAAGAGGTAAAAAATCTTAATTATCTACTAATCCTAATTAGCTAGGTGATTAGCAAGATAATGGGCTCACAAATTGATGAATTCTAGGCTTGGCTCTGATACCATGTTAAATTTGCAACAATGTGATGAGCTATGGTGGATCAAATGCCAAAATCAACATCATTAATAAAGATTAGATGATAATTAAGATGTGATTAGTGAATGAGAAATTAACAAGCACGGATAATTAAAAAATAGCAAATTCTCATTAGGCCAATGCCTCAATTTATAGAGTTTACATCCAAGCATCTAATCCCACTGATTTCTTCTTGATTCACTCCACCTCTTTTGCTTGATTCTCTCCACCTCTTCCCAGAATATCTCCACACCTCCTAAATCTCCTCATGCTACCCTTTATTCTCTCCCAATAGATATTTTTCACCTTTTCACAGGGTCTCTCACATTTACAGATTCTCTTTTACAGCCTCTTGCCAAGGGCTTGTTCTCGCACACACCCTATTCACTTGTATATTTCGACATTTCCCACCTACCTAGCATTAATGAGGGGGTCTTAGTTGACTCCCACACTCACTTCCCTCCAATTTGAAATTCAAATTCAAATTCAAATTCCAACTTGTCACGGTCGTTCCACACTTGCCACGATCATTCCATACTAAAGCCATGGGTGTACGCTTGTAAGCGTGCGCGTAGCCTTACTAAACCCAAAAAAAAACTTTTTTTTTCTTAAAAAAAGAAAAAAAAATCAAAATTCTATACGATCATTCCATACTAAAGCCACGGGCATGCACTTGTTAGCAAACAATCGTAAAAAGAAAAACTTTTTTTTCAAAAAAAATCAAACGGTCATTTCACACTTGCCATAGTCGTTTCATACTAAAGCTGCGGGCATACACTGGTAAGCGTACGGCCGTACCAAATCCACAAACTTTTTTTTCAAAAAATTAAAATTAAAAAAAATTCGAATGGCCGTTCCACACTTGCCACTGTTCCATACTAAAGCCACAAACGTACGCTTGTAAGCGTACGGCTATACCAAACCGAAAAAAAAATCAAAAAAAAATTATGATGATCGTTCCACACTTGCCACAGCTGTTCCATATACTAAAGCCACAGGCGTACGATTGTAAGAGTATGGGCGTACCAGACCCAAAAAAAAATCATTAAAAAAAAAAGCTCAAACAACCGTTCCACACTTGCCGCAACCGTTCCATACTAAAGCCACAGGCGTATGCTTTGTAAGCGTACGGCCAAATTAAAAAAATCAAAAATTTTAAAAATTCGAATGACTATTCCACACTTGCCATGGCCGTTCCATACTAAAGCCACGAGCATATGCTTGTAAAGCGTATGGTTGTACCAAACCAAAACAAAAATAAAAATAAAAAAATTTCTCAAAAAAAATCCAAACGATCGTTTTACATTTGCCATAGCAGTTCCATACTAAATCCACGAGTGTACGCTTGTAAGCGTACGACCATACCAAACAAAAAAAAAATTATGAATGGCTATTCCACACTTGTCATGCCATTCCATACTAAAACCACGAGCATATTCTTATAAGCGTACGGCCATACCAAATCCTAAAAAAAAATCTAAAAAATAATTTCTAAAAAATAAAAAAATATATGAATGGCCATTCCACACTTGCCGCAGTTGTTCCATACTAAAGCCACGGGTGTATGCTTGTAACCGTATGTCCATACCAAACAAAAAAAAACTTTTTTCCTAAAAAATAAATAAATAATTTTCTAACGGCCGTTCCATACTAAAGCCATAGGCGTACACTTGTAACCATACGGCCGTACCAAACCTTTCAAAAAACTTTTTTCACCAAAAATCAAAAATAAAAATTTGTAAAATTTTCAAATCTTTAGAGGTGCTTTTGGTCTACCTCCTCGACTTACTAGGGTCATTTTTACATGCATAAAATGCCTCAAAAGACCACTTTTAACCTTAAGGGTGCATTCACAACGTAAGACAAAAGTGAGCTAGAACTCCTATTTCGGGCTTGCACGCGCACCATTGAAGCTTTTTTAACTTCCCCGCACACCATGAATACCTTTCTTTCATGGTTGCATGCCCTCAATGCCTCCATTCCATTCGGTGACACCTCGGCCCTCAATTGCACATTCACATGCGGTCGCCATGCCACACATGTTTGGTTGGAAGGGTGAAACGATCTTTGAAGAGCCCTCATTTAGTGGGTCTCCTCCTCCATACATGCACCCCGGCGTGGATAGACACCCCAAGGACATTCACGTACCCTCTTCTCTATCCACCACATATCTATTCCCACCCCCCACCCTTGTACCACCTCCCCTTGTGCCCACAACTTGCCATTCCAAGCTTAGCACAAGCTCTAGGAAGGGGAGTGTCACAACACTTGCACCCATAAACATCACATACAAAACCTATGTGGGTGAAAATTTTCAAACTTCTGCCAAAAATTTCCACGGAGTTGGAGACCCCGTATTCCACATGGAGGTCTTTAACCAAATCTGTCAGGCATTTGAAATTTTTGACGATGCAACCAAAGTCCATCTCCTTGGACCTAGCCTTGAAGGCAAGCCCTTGCAATGGTTCCAATCCTTGGACCCTTGGCACAAAAGTGCTTTCAAAGTAATGAGAGAGGCCTTCATTCTCGGATTTACACCCTACGAGCCCAAATGGAGCCCCGTCATCCAACTGTCCAAATGGAACAAAAACCCCAAGAAACATTACGTGACTACATCGCTCACATCAAGTACCTTGATTCGCGTTGCGAAGAGAGGGAAAAATTGACAATTGAGCAATTAATAGACCATTTCCTCTTGGGCCTGCACAATCCAAGGCTTCACGACCACCTGTTGGTCAAGGACCCGTCCACCTTTGATGAGGCCTGCAAATGGGCGATCTTTCTCGATGTAAGATTCCTCTCTCCAGCTTTTGAGGTGTAAAGTGTAAGAACCTCCCCTTCTGTTCTTGTAATTATCCCCTCTCTAAAATAGAAGAAAGATCTTGTTTTACCTTGTTTTGGACTAGAGATAGAAAATATCTAGAGAGAGATAATTCAAAATTGAGATATCTTTGGATACAAAAATTCTCCTAGTGTCTAAAATGGATTCCCCTAAAACAGAAGTTCAAAATGAACTTTCCAAGGTGCATTAGGAATTAATTGAAAATGTGTATAAGGGACCTTAGCCTAAGGGTCTACATTTTCAGAAATTTTTGGATTATGGTCCAATTAAGGTTCCAATGGGCCAATTGGATTAATCCAAGTGTTGGGATGAGATAAATCCAAAATAATAAAAGAAAATACCCAAAAATGAGTAAATGCTCACATAAGATGAAGAGTTGACTGAGTGTACAAGGTTTATTAGTTAAAAATTATGAGATATTACTAAAAAAATGAGATATTTTGGAGTAATGATGCATTTTTGACACCTTGGTAAGGAAAGGGGGACCTTTGAGGTAGGCACCTTTTTCACATGTGTGGAAGGATTTTTTAATTTAAAAAAATGTGATATTTTTTATCTCTCCTCTCTCCTAGAACAAAATAGATCAAAAAGGGAGCCAAACTGGTCCAAATCTTGTCCAAATTGAGTCAAACTGAACCTGGAAAATTCTAGAACCCAGTTGGACTTGGTTAGTGGCCTCCCTCACCTATAACTAGACCCTTAGTCTTTTGTAAAAAAATATTGGAGCTATAATATGCCAGTATTATATTAAAATAATCATATTTTCTATTATCCTTTAAATTTTTCTCTCTCTTGGGAGTTTGGAGCTCTCTCTCTCTACAAAAACTCTTGGAGTTGCTCTTCTCCTCTTGGTGGACCAATTGATTGGTTGAGGGCTTCACTGCTAATAGAGAAGCAAGCCAAACTTGGAGGTAAAATTAATTTTTATGGTTTTTTCTAATTTATCTCAATGACTTTCTTCTTCTCAACCCCTCTCAAGCTTGAGAAGCTTTCTAAATAATTGTTTTAATTCAAATCAAGATTTTCCTTAAAGTCTTAATACTTAATTAAGATAAAGTTAATCTTTATGCTTATTTGTAATGCTTTCTTTAAGTAAATCTCTCTCTCTAAAAGAATAGCCATCTTTATGGCTAAATCCTTTTTGAAAAGGATACTTCTCAATGATAATCTCTTAATTCAAAGCTAAACTCTAGGCTTGATAAGCTAGAGATTAAGAAAATGGTATTTTTTATGATTTTGTATTACCAAAATAATGGTTATTTCTTTTAGATTATTTATAAGTAGTTAAAAACTACTTTGATTGATTCTAAATGAGAAATAGATTATCCTATCAATTTGGAAAAAGAGAAATAATGGAATTAGCTTAATTTAGTGAGATAACCATAATTAAGTTTATGATTATGGTTAAAATTATGATTTAAATTCATAATTTTATTTTAAGTATAAAAGAGGAACTACTATCCTATTTCCATTACAAGTTGTTATTCTTTAAATTTTTTTGAGAATTATTAGTAATAGCAGAGCGAAGCTATGGCAATTTTTAAAAAAAATAATACATATCTTATTTTTATGCATAATGCTAAAAGAGGACTTCCTACAATATTCTAGGATTGGACATCCTATGCAAAAAGAATGATTTTCATTATATTCATTTGAAATAATTTTTTTTGTAATTATGCATAATTAATTGATTATGAGAAAGGAGTAATTTTTTGTAAATTTATTTTATGCAAAAAGAGGAATTTCCATGATATTTGAGATCCAAGTAATTAAATGGTAAAAGATAAATTTTTGGTAAATTTATTTTATGCAAAAAGGGAAATTCCCATGATAATTGAGATCCAAGAAATTAAATGGTAAAAGAGAAATTTTTGGCATAATTCAAATTATGAGTATTTATCAAAAGTGAAATTTTGAGTATTATTATTTTTATTGAAAAATATGGGTAGAACTGATTTTTGTAAATCCCATGAATCTTTTACTCAAAAAGAAGAATATTGAATATATTTCACTTGAGAAATTTGAGAAAGAATATGAAAATATCCATCGAGAAAAAGTACCTTTAACTAGGCCAAGCAATTGGCAGAAACTTAGAAAAAGTCGCATCAGTATCGAAAGTAGAAAACGGTACTAAATGTGAATGCAATGTGAATGCGATGTGATAAGATGTGAATGCGATGTGATAAGATGTGAGTGGATGTGATGAGATGTGATGTGATGTAAATAGATGTGGATGTGAATGTGATGAGATGTGAATAAGATGTGATGATATGTGAAAGGATGTGATGGGATGTAAATGGATGAGAATGAGATGTGATGTGATGTAAATGGATGTGGATGTGAATGTGATGTGAGTGGATGTGATGAGATGTGAATGAGATGTGAATGATATGTGAATGGGTGTGATGTGATGTAAATGGATGAGAATGAGATGTGATGTGGATGTGGATGTGAATGTGATAAGATGTGAATGTGATGTGAGGAGATGTGAGTGGATGTGATGAGATGTGATGATATGTGAATGGGTGTGATGTGATGTAAATGGATGCAAATGAGATGCGAAGTGATAGATGTGCATGTGAATGAATGGATGGATGGATGTGGATAGATGTGCATGTGAATGAATGGATGGATGTGGATAGATGTGAATGTGAATGAATGGATGGATGTGGATAGAATCTGTGAATGTGAATGAATGGATGGATGTGGATGAATGTGATGAGATGTGAATGGATGTGATGAGATATGGATAGATGTGGATGTGATGTAATGTGGATGGAATGAATGAGATGTGATGTGGATAGATGTGGACGTGATGTAATGTGGATGGAATGAATGTGATGTGATATGGATGGAATGCATGTGATGTGATGTGAATATGATATGATGAGATGTAAATGGATGTGAATGTGATGTGATGAGACGTGAATGAATGAGATGTGATGTGAACGGATGTGATGTGGATCGGATTAGATATGAATGGATGAGATGTGATGTGAATGGATGTGATGTGATCTGATGTAGATATGGGTAGATGTGAATGGATGAAATGTGATGAGGATAGATGTGATGAGATGTAATATGATGTGATTGGATGAGAATGGATGAAGACGATGGGAATACATATGACTGGATGTGGAATAAGCAATGTGAATTGATGCAAAAGAATGTGGAATAACGAGAAATGATGTGGAACAATGTGGAAAGATGAGAGTTCGTTAGAGACGGTATTTATGACTGTTTTATGGTGACAAGAATGCTTGAGAAGCATTTTGACTGTTGAATACTTGAGAAGAATGTGGAATAACGAGAAATGATGTGGAACAATGTGGAAAGATGAGAGTTTGTTAGAGACTGTATTTATGACTGTTTTATGACAAGAATACTTGAGAAGAATGTGGAATAACGAGAAATGATGTGGAACGTGGAAAGATGAGAGTTCGTTAGAGACTGTATTTATGACTGTTTTATGACAAGAATGCTTGAGAAGCATTTTGACCATCTTATGAATGAGGTCGTGGAGACCTAAGTGATAAAGTTGCAACAGCTGACGGAGAGTCAACTAAGGACGTCTCGCGTAGCACGATCAGCCAAGGTATTGACCATCCTTGGTTTGATTTAAATGGTGAGCTTCCGGTACAGTGGATGAGGGACCAAGGAGGCAACCTATGAGTGAAGCGCTAGGTGACCTACGAAGGAGCCTAGAGGGTGCTGACCATACGGTGCTCGGGCTCTAGGTCGTCGAAGATACCCACGTGTGCGTCAAGGAAGAAAAATGGAACAAGGAGTTAAAGGAATTTTCTGAACTCGAGCATGGATCTGGTTGATTATCCTTACTGGTCCTCAACGGATGAGTCCATGGCTCTTTTATATGGATCTGTTGGTTGATCTTGCTGATCTTCAACGGAGAGTCCATCTGGATTTTCTTAAGTGAATATATTTCCGGGTACTATGATCTAGGAACTATTGAAAAGGCCCCTGAGTGAACAGGTGGTGAGCGTTCTGGTTGCCAATGATGCCATAGGTACACCGATGTGAAGGAATGATTGGAAATTAGAATTCAAGCTGGATACTTTGGAGGATTATGATCAGTGATCCTATCGTTTCATTAAAAGATTGTTTTAAAGACAGCTAATCTGTGAAACAGGCAATTTCATATTGGGTGTGTAAGTGGTGTGACTATCTTGAAGTTTGCTTGAAGCGCCAACTAGGGGGCCTGGGAACTCTTTTCCTCCCTGGTACCTGGGGCAAAACATAACCAAATTTCTAAATGGATCCTATCACTACAGTGGTTGGGCGGTTGGCTAACCCATGGGATTGGATGGGTTAGGCTGGACTGATAGATCCCTAAAATGAGACTCAATTCTGTTATGTTACGATAGATGAAGTAAATCCCAGATAGTCTTTGTTCTATGGAAAAGAATCAACGACTGTGCCTCTTGATGAGGAAAAAAGCGTTGGTATCTATGATCCAAGTGCAAGTCTCTTCCTTGATTTGACCATGTGACTTACGGGTTCGATCGGATCAATTTGGTTAGTTAAGGCTCTTGACTACGTTAGAATAAAAATATCCTAGAGAAATCGCCTATGTTTGCTGGGCGAGGGAAGTTTTTTTTGGGTTCGACGGTTTTGAAAGAACCGAGGGATTAGTCTCTTGTCCGGATATCCATGGGCAAGGCCCCAAGTGAGAGGCTCTGCCCTATGCAAGAAAGAAGTGCTACTTCCACTGCTAGCACCCCAAATTTGTTGCGCGCGGAGGGGGCAGGGATCTTTCACTCGATGACAACATGCGAGAAAGCTATTCCACGCCACCGCGCCAATAATAGCTCAAAGCTCATTTGTAACATTACCTTCCTGTCCTCCCGGGCCCCAAGTCTTACTGGTGGCACCGCCCCAAACCAACTACTCACATAACACGCCACCATGCCCCTCTCCATTGCCAATCTTTCCATCCCAACCGTTACCTCTCCAGGCACACCCTATTGCTTATGGAAAAATTCCAACCAAGTCCATTGCTAAATCTATGGAGCCCATGGCACTCCGCCATCCCCGTGGCACCCCTAACACCTCATCTTCCTTTGTCGATACCTCACATGGACCCTAAACCACTTGTGCACACTATAGGTGCATCTATAGGGAAACCACCTCTTCTGTGTTTCCTCTGCCCCACAGGACCCCATAGAGTGGCGGAATTCCTTCAAAATAAATGTTTGCCAATGTAACCACAATCTCATGGCTGTGGAATTGACCATTACTATAAGGATTGCCCTTTTCAATCAGATTCTCATTCCACAATCGAGGCAAGCCATCCCTCAATGTGTTGAGCTCTCAACATGGGAAGATATCCATTATCCCATTAAATGTCATTACACGGTTGTAGGCCAAGCTAAAGAAGGCCACATCCCAAAAGAAACAACGCTCTAAGAATGTTGGCCATAGAGAAGATCGGGTTAGCATCCGCACCAGCTCAACAAAGATCACATCATCCTCCTTTGGTAGCAATGATCGTGTCGAATTGCCACTCCCCCACGCAGCCCACCAAAAACTCACCAATCGAGAAAAATGGTTGGCCACTTATCCCCAATGCCATCCTTGAGAAGCAATGTCTTCAGGAGGCCCAAGCACTCGTAGAGCAATACTAGGCTCAACTTGAACTGCCACCCGTTTTCGTAACCTTTGACCCCGTATACCTGAGTGCGTGCCATCCCCCATTGAACTTGAACTTCCACACCAGGTAAGGCAAGAGCCCCCGCAAATGCTCAAGGCCAAGGATAATCCATTCGCCAACATGATGTTGACAAATGATAATTTTTTCCCTCCTCTGCCTCCTCATCCTCCATCCAATGTTTAATCCACAAATGGCCAAGCCCAAATCCCACATTCACATCAAACAACTAGATGCAAACACTAACAGAGAGTCCGACAATGACTCATGAGGTCCGCATACCAAATTTGCTAAGGTATTTTATCCTCCTACTACAACCACCTCTCAGCCTCCACACCTATCAAATAAGAACCAAATTGAACTTCCATATACTATTGCTAGTCCACCCTATGATCAAGGTCTCGCCCCTCAACAAGCCCCTACTCATTAACGTGACCTGGCAGGCCTCTCTGCCTTCCTTTCCTCCCAAATCCAAATGCTCATTGGAACCTTGTTAAAAGGTAGTCCAAATTTATGGAATGACCTTCGGGATTGGATGGAACACAAATTGCAGGCTTCTGTGGAGGAGGAAGCTACCTCAGATTCCTCGGATGAATCTGAGCCCTATCATCCAAACTTACTCCATCACTACAACCCACAAATCACAACCCAAAAGCGCACCCACAATTCACATCAATGAGCTGAGACAATACCTTAAAGGTGATGACACAAACACAGCATTTCCCATTTCCTATAACGGACATGTCAAAGGCATCCTGGATGGAGGTGTTGGTGTAAGTATCCTCACACATACATGCTAGGAAAACTAGGGCCAACCACACCTTGATCCCACCAAATTGGTGATCAAGCTTACGGATGGGAACTCTACAAAACCCCTGGGCCACCTAGTGCATGACCTCAAGGTCAAAGTCTGTGACATGACATTCCACCTCACATTTGTGGTCATGGACTTTTGTAATGCCACCTATGATGGAATCTTGGGTCGATCCTTCATAAGACAAATCGACTAACCCATCACTGGGACATGCATCATGTCTACCTCCACAAACAGTCTCAAAAACGCGTAAGGTAAATTTATATACCTAAAACTCACATCCCATGGCCAACTCTCCCTTTGCTAAAGACTATGTAACCCTCATGTAACCACTGCCAGGAGCAATGATCTCATGGTTTGCGATGCTTATCATCAAGCCCTTGATGATGCAGGAGTGCCATGCAGAGTCGCTTCTGACAATAGTGACAAAATCGACCACAATTGGCATAAAATCTTTGCTACACTTGACACCCTCCCAGATCGCAAACTCGGCACACAATTCATGCTCCCAAACGGCCAGACCCTTCATGAACCCTACAAGGCCATTGCCTCGCTTAACACCTTGAGTGTAAGCGTAGATCCACAACTTGCAACAACCACCCTATGGGTCTGGATAGATTTTCCCTTTGGTAGAGACATGCAACGGAAATGTGCCTTGTTTTTCCCCACAGCGAGCCACAATCATTTGCATGGGAAACATGGGTCTCTTTGGGCAAACCATCTCTTAAAACTGCCCATGCCAAAATTCAATTACCGGGTGGACAACACATACAAAGCCTTGGGTCCTTTACACAAACTGTACATAATGTAAAACAAAGGAAGCAGTCATCCTTGGAGGAAGCTGGGTCCAGAACACTATAAGTACAATCAACCAAGCTGACAACACAGCTACCCTCAAGCTTCCACAGGGCAAGGTAACATTGATCCTCTCGAACGGGGAGTGCATCGAATCTGACCCTCTGCCCCCACCAACTACTTCCACCAAGAGTACTCCCTCATCCCCCACAATAAATGGTAAGTCTTCCACTGCCCCTGAACTACCACCAGAACTCAACCCACCCAAAATATGGATTGGACTCCCGATTAAGAATGGTCTACAACAGTGGCAAGCCCACATATATCCTATGGTCCACACACCAATCTCATATTCTTGGAGGCATGGAAAGCTCTCGGAAAACCCACACTAACAAATGAAGACACTTACATTCAAATCTCACATGAAATGCGTCTCATGAGTAATGGGTATTTCATTCCTACAATATCTATTGGAAATAACCAGTTGGAGTGCAGATTTCATGTTATAGATGTAGAAGCACTCCAAGGCCGGATTATCACTAGAAAAGAGTGGATTTATGCCACTCACTGGCCAAATCAATTGGCATGAAGAAACAGCCACACCATGGAAATAAATGGGTCAAAAAGGCCACTGTCCTCTTGTGTCCCCAAGAGTAAATCATCCACACACCCTCACCCTTGACTGCCCTTCCCCCTCAAGCCCCCTCCTCATCACCGCAATCTCCCCTATTCCCCCACTCCATATCTCACTTAAGCCAGTCGATCGGCCACTATCAACACCACCCACCAATGACAAACAAGCCTCATCGTCGACATTTCCCCTCAACTCTGCATCCTCAACCACCCACACTGCAAGCACCCCAACCTCATATCTTTATCATGACAATCAATGGTGGGTGCCCAAGAATCTTCTATAGCCGCTCTACGATGGCTACACAGAACTATGGATCACCAAACGGCCATCTCTAAAACCCAAGCGCAAAAGGCCAACTAAGCCAACAAACACCAAACCTAAGACAAAGTTTCAACGTTGGCTAGTCCCCGACAACCTATTACAAGCACAAGGCTACTATGAAGGCAACACTCGCCTCTGGCTACCCAAGCATGTTGCTTATGCTCATCCACCACAACAACTCCCCAAGAAGTTGACAAAAGGTCCTAAAACCATGGGTTTGGTAACCCCAAACATAGTGAAGCCAACAATGTTTGGGTGCCTACCAATGTGCTCAAAGCACAAGGCTTCCATGAAGGCAACACACACCTGTGGCTCCCCAAGCCACAATCAAAAGCCTCTCCTCCGCATCAACACCCACCTCATAGCTCAAAGCCTTGTCTCGGAAGCCTCGCCAACCACGAACGTTCATCACTCGGCAGCACTGGGTCCCCAAATGTCTCTTAGAATCCCAAGGCTTCTATGATGGCAATTCCATCATTTGTCTCCGAAGGCATACCCCTCAGTAGTTCACCCAAACCACACCCACCATGCCAGTACCTATCCAATCGACAAAGATAGTTTGGCGAGACCAACAAGTAGGGAAGTTCCCTCCTCCTCAAGAACATCCTCCAGACTTGGCCACACCCAACCCATGGGCACTCCAAATCTCAATTTGCCCAACCCTTTCAACCGAGGGAGCCTCATCCATGAAGCTCCACCCTACCCCTCGACTTCGTCCTCACCAAACCAAGGGGCATTGCTACACATGGCTGAGCTTAGCCAACCACTCAAAGTTAAACTCAAAGGTAAGCTCACAACTCTAGCCACATGGGCCACTCAGTACAAAACCCTCTTTAGGGTGCTGACCATTAAACCCATGCCAAAAAAAAGAAAAAAAAAGAGGAGAGAGAGAGAGTCTCTAGTTGATTAGGACCATGGGCACACCTTTTGTCCTTGCCCATACACAACACCTACAAATCTCACTGGGCTTTGTCCTATGTGCACACATCACATAAAGCTTCATCATCAACAACCATCTAGGTACATCTCTGGATGGGGGGCCCATGGTATACGCAAGCCTGGTCCATGGTACAACCCATCACCTGGATCCTGTTAATCACCTCCGCTTCACCTGGATAATTGTGATTCATGCCTAATCAATCCAACCCTTAACTTCTTCTTTGGCTCAACACCTATGGATCCTCGACATCGACTACCACTCCTATCAACATAGGATCCTAGAGTTCCAATGACAGAAGAAGACAAAGCATAAAAAGAAAAAGAGAGAGCACCGCAACCTGAAGACTCAACATCCACAGGAGCTGAAAAACCCATCACAGTGTCTTGACAAAAATGCTAAAGCTTCATGAACATCGCCATTGACATACACCATCTCGAAGCACAAGCATTCTCCATGCGTGTTGCCTCCTTGTCCCTCCGGAATTCCCCTTGCCACTTGCTTACTAACCCCATTGTTTTACTAACTCCTCTTTAATCATACCATCTACCACTGGAATACTAGTCATTAAGTATTCCATGCTAGTCTACTCACTCAAGTAATCTAAATCTAATAAGGATTTCCCGTCGCGCAAAGGTGATTTTAAAAAAAATACACAAAAAATAAAATAAAGAGTACTATTGGGCACATACAAAAAAGCACTCAGAAGAGATCATCAGACTAGCTGGATACTTAATCGTTAGTAATTCACCAACTTCTTTCCATCTCACTAACTCCCCCATCCCCTCTCATTTCCAAAGAGACAAGAGAACCAACCAAGTGCGACACTTCCCCACGTGCCTCGTCGACAACCCTTCAACTATCACGAGGACGCGATCGACTTTAGGAACGGGAGTATGTTAACCACATATTGGTTAACACATTCCTATGACAACTATGTCTGCACACTTATGTAATGGGCACCCGTGCTATATTGTAAATCTCATCATTTGATGAGAGAAATTCCCTAAAGACATTTCCAATTATTGAGCTTCAAAGGACAGACAAGAGGATCTTGGTCAATTGGTCAAACCATAGAGAAAAGCCTTGTAACTATGTTTTGGGCACCTCGGATCACTTACTCTCGGGCGGCATAATGCAAAAAGGCTTGGAACTATAAAAGCCAATTTCTCTTGTTTGTAACGGATTCTCCCATTTTTGCAATAGAAGTGGAGTGTTCTCTATCTCCCTCTCTCTTGCAACTCTAATCTAGCATGTGTGGTGTGCTTAGGGTTTGGATTTGGGAGTGACTAGTGCTAATCACTTGTTCTCTCTCTCTCTCTCTCTCTCTCTCTCTCTCTCTTGATTAGGCTAACCAACACGATCCTCTTCCAGGGAGATCCCACACAATCTTCGCAACAACAAGAGAGATTGCATCACCTGTTGGATTAGAGCAATCACCTCGGTGTGACAACGAGTTTGCGGAAGGACTACAATGACGAGCAGCTATGATGCAGATCTTGAGCCATGCTCGAGATCAGTGGATAGGCAACTTCCCACGACACATTAGGGTAGGGTTTCCTTAATAGGTGCCTTGAGGTCGCTGCCTAGAATAGGCCTCCCTTCTTCACTTCCCACGACACATTAGGGTAGGGTTTCCTTAATAGGTGCCTTGAGGTCGCTGCCTAGAATAGGCCTCCCTTCTTTACTTCCCATTGATGGTATCTCGTGTTGTTGTCGAGGCTTGAACATCTCCTCTTGCAACCTTTCAAAATATGCATTCAAAATATCATATTCGGGAGCAGCTACTTTAATTGATTCTTTGACTTGGATAATTGCTAATACATCATCTAAGCTGCTACCATCGTAGCGACCAACTTCATTGAAACAGGTGGAGCATCCTATATATGCTGAAGTCAATGAAGTCATCTCCAGCATCTCAAACAAGTCTACAATACAACTCATCTTCCCTCATGTCTAGGAGCTCCAAGACATCTTACATTAGCACGTACTCCTCACCCTCTATGATGATGGGTGTTAGGGATTCAAGGGGTGGGCCTTTAAATTCTCTATGTTCAAGCTCTTGGATGCCTATGCATGATATTTATAGACTTCTCTCATCCTCTACTTGAGGATCAAGAGCCGTCTCTACTGGCTCTTGATCAAGGAATGTTAAGCATGGGAGGGCAAGGTCAACATCTTTAGGCTCCTCCTAAATATCTGTTGATAGAATGTAAATTGCAAGAGAAATATCCCTTTCAATCAGATTAATTAGAATATGCTCTTTGAAGGAGAAGGTATAATGAAAGAAATGAACTTACTTGTACTTATACTCACTTATATTTATATTAAAAACTTACATTAATATTTAGATTTATAATTAAACTTACATTTATACTAATAACTATGTATAAAGTTTTTCACATTAATCGTAGATTTTCTTTTTACGTCAAGCGCGTAGATTTAATTTACACTTCTACTTATTTTTCAAGAACTTAAAAATTGTTCGAACAAACACAATTTTTGAAAAGGCCAAAAATTTATGTTATTAATTTGAGATGGGGAATGCTAAAAGTACTCCACAATCTCAAGGATATGAGGGGAAATACATTGATTACATGTAATAGGCTTTTTATGTCTACTCCTAATCTTTCTACCATCATCTAGCTTAAAATAGAAGTTTGTAGGAGGATCATTTGACATCAATGATATCTCTTGTCTAAGAAAGGCTAAAGGCTAATTACTCTCCATGTTGGATGAAGCTATATCGTGGCCCTCCCAAAGAACAACCACATCCACCATAGTAGAGCGTGTGGGATCCTGTAAATCTTGATCTAAGCTTAGCCAGTCACCTCTTATTAGTCTCCATCTTCTATACCTGAAATGCATACATAACGTCTATTGAGCAATGAAGTACCTATTCATCCATCAAAACAAACAATATTAGTAAAACTATATTTTTAGCAGTCACGTTCATTCTAGTTATATTCATTGTAGCTCACGTGAAGGTGACATCTAACTTTGTGACTCTGTAATTGTATTATTGTGTTCTCTTTGTATTCCATTGATCACCCAAGAAATGTGTCATCTAGCCATCACTTGGAATTTTGCAAGCATAGGTGATTTTAGTTTTCTTTAGTACTTCACAAGATGCAAAAAAATAGACAAAGCAATCTAAAGGAAAAAACTAGCTCAAGTGCACATATTTTGAGCCTATGGATGGTTTCATTGCAGCGTGCACATCATTTGAGAGCTTGAGCTTGCAAGCTTGAATTTTGTCTAGGATGGGACTTGGCCATTCAAGATTAGACAAGGAAGGGAGTGGTATATTCTGCAAAAAGCTAAAATGAGCTCGTCCTATAGGCAGATTGTACAACGAGTCATAAAAATAGATTTGTTTGGTAGCCAAACAACTTGCTTTCTTGTTTTCATACATCAATGTACCAATCTCAACATGGAGAGCAATGATTTTTCCACTTCTAGACACTCCACAAACTACCACTCTTCCAAAGTGGAAGGATACAAAGCTAGAAAACATCATGTGCTTTAGAATCAGAAAATAAAAACAACTATATTGATTTTTTAAAAATACCTTATACTCACTACTTGGCTTTTGCCTTGGAATTTGGTTATCTGGATGTAAGCAAATTTGTTTGTGCAAATATACGTGCTAAATAAGAACTTATGTTCTCATAGTTGCACCATCCATTTGTCTTCTAAACTCTAATATTCTACCTTTCTAATGTTTCGATAAATCACTTGTGTCTCTTAGCTTTACTTTGAAAGAGCCTCAGGTGCTTGGTCGTATTAAGACCTAAATGAATTTACTGTATTGTTCAGGAATCCATTTTTCCTCCTGATCCCTGTGATTGAAAACCTCCACATTGTGTATATTACTTATTATCTTCCTTCTTTGAGACATCTACAATAAAGAAACAAATTTATAAAATAGATAAATATTAATAAAATGATACCTCAAATGTAAGCCATTGGATTAATCAACATGTCAAAATTAATAATTTTTCACTCATAAACTAAACTAGCAAGAGACTTAACTTAATTATTACCTTTTTGCCAGAGTTCCAAGCAGTCTCCAAACCAACAAAACTCAGAGGTTCAAAACCTGCAAATAGAAAAGACACAAACTTCAGATATTATCAATACATTACATTATCGAGATTACCAATAAAATAGAAAATCAAAAACTTACCATTTAAAGATTAGCGAACTTTGAATAAAAAGATAAAGAAAATTGCTTATTATCTTTTCCTTTTTCCAAAACTAAGAAACTGAAGACCAACACCAAAGCTTCAAAAACTACACACCAAAGAGTTTGAATTAGTCTCCATAGCACAAGAATAACATACAAGAGAGGATGCAACCTATAAATTTTTGCCTAAAAAAACAAAGAGAAGAAGGACTAACTTTATGAATACCATGAGAAATTAGCATTATCTCATTAAGCTTCTATTTAAAAAGGAGAAAACATTTTACCAAAACATGAACATACTAAAGAGAAACCTATCTGTAATTTTTTTCTTAAAAGAACATAGAAGAAAGACTATCTGAACAAGAACACAATGAGAAATCAACAATATCTCAAAGAGATTACGTCCAAATGAGATAAAAGTTTATCATAAGATAGACATATTAGAGAGGATGCTTACAATAAATTTTTATGAGAAAAAAAGCAAGGAAGCGTGAAATATGATAAAATTAGATTCTGCATAGAAGAAAAGGAGAGAAAGTGAAAAGGGGGAAAAATCAAAGCACGAAAAGTGAAAGAGGGAAAGAAATTTGTGATTGAGAAGGAACATTCACTACTCTAACACTATAATATTTTATTGTGATGATTGAGGACCACAAGGCACATCTAACATTTCTTTAGTTTTTTTATATTTGATCCCAATATTATATTCCACTAGCTTTCTCTTGTAAGATTTTGTGGGGCAAAAGATTCAAAAAGATCCATGTTAAATGGATCTAGAATCCCAGCTCTCTCATTGACGAGTCCATTATTTTTAAAATATTTTCTTAGTGGGTCCTTTTGTGAGTCCATATTTTTCCTAATGATGATGATGCCTTGGAACTTTTCTCCATTTTATTTGAGGCTATCTTTAGTTACAAGATGTCAAACTTTGGCCATAGCTCCTTTCCCACTATTGAATTTATTTGAAATGGCTAGAAGGTGGAGGGCTCTTCTAACTAGATCCTTATAGAGAGCGATCCTTCTTTGTGACCCATTTGACATCCCTACCACCTTCGTGTTATCAATCTTTTGGTAGGATTTGATTAGATGAAGGGTAAGACGACATTCTCAATGCTTTGTCAAGGCTAACACTGTGAATTGATGATATATTCCTTTTGGGTTCATAACACAACTACTATAGTAAAAAACATTCTAGCCATTATGGCCATGCCAAACTACATTTTGGCTTCATAATACAACTACTAGTAAAAGCCATTATGGCCATGCCAAACCATCCATGCTATTAAGCATTAGTTTAGCTTCATGTTCGTAGATTAACCTTCTTCATGTTCATGGACCAATTGATTTTTAAAAGCCTTGCAAAATGGAGGCATTAGGTGAAGGGTAAGAAGAGGGAAATCAAGGCCCCATGGTGGTTACATTCAGAAGGCTTTGATGCTGACATTGTTAGTTGGTGATATATACCTTTTGGTTTCAAAACACAACTACCAATAAATTCCATTATGGCCATATAAAAGTATCCATGCTATTAAGCATGGACTAATCTTCTATATATACCTTTTGGTTTCAAAACACAACTACCAATAAATTCCATTATGGCCATATAAAAGTATCCATGCTATTAAGCATGTTAGTTGGTGATATATACCTTTTGGTTTCAAAACACAACTACCAATAAATTCCATTATGGCCATATAAAAGTATCCATGCTATTAAGCATTAATTTAGCTTCATGTTCATGGACTAATCTTCTATATCTTCATGGACCAATTAGTTTTTTGAGAGCCTTCCAACAGGTTTTACATTCTCTCTCTCTCTCTCTCTCTCTCTCTCTCTCTCTCTCTCTCTCTCTCTCTCTCTCTCTCTCTCTCTCTCTCTCTCTCTCTCACACACACACACACACACACACACACACACACAATGAAATAATGCAATTTATAAAGCCAATGTAAAATATTTAATGATAAATAATCATTTAGCTTATTTTTATAATAATATAACTTATTTTTATGCTAATAAATTTATTCAACAACAATAATAAACTATGTTTATTAAATTAAATATAACTTTTTTAAGTACATTATGTTTTTTATGATGACAAGTAGAATAAAGTAAATTTTTTAAAAATAAATAGCTATATATGTAACGGGATTACTCTAAAATGATTTATGAAGCGTTTGCCTACCACTTAAGTATACTGTCGCACGTTATGCGACTTTGTAATGATTCGTGAACTTCCACTTACATTAATGAAAGTGGTCATCTAAAGGGGGGAATATCACATTACCCTATGATCATACTTTTAAGGAGAGACTTAATGATCATACTTTTAAGAAGAGACTTATACCACCTCCTTGCCATACCTTGTGTATGGGCTTCTTTTATTTTCTTTTCCTAGTCAAAACTATTAACTTCAAACGAATGATATTGATGTAAGGGTTTTGTGAGAGGCTTCTTCTATGTTCAGCAGGAGCATCCACATTTTTTGGTTAAAAATCTCAAATTTTTTATAGCTGCATTTCTCACATCTTTGTTTGCCCGTAATTTGTACTCAAAATAGTTTTTCCTACTGTAATCTTTATATTTTCATGAATATATATAGACTCATCTCTTGTAATTACATGTACTTTTAATATAAATATTGACACCCTTGTTACCTTGGGTAGCCTAACACCCTTGCACAAAAGTGTGCAAGGGTGTGAGGCCACGTAAGGTTAAAAACGCTGAAAAAAGAGCTGACAACATTGTGCTTGTGGGGCGACGTCTAAGGTTTTAAAAAACACTAACGATGCTAAATGACACTGGAAAAAAGCCAACGCTAAAAAAAATGCCACGCACGATGAATTTACCATAGCGGACTCAGTTGTGTGACCTTTCTCTCCTTGATAATCTACAGGTGAAGAGCTCAACAAGAAGGACACCATTGAGTTCCACAAAGCGATGGGAAACTACTTGAGAATGCACGAGGAAGAGACGACTAAAGTGCCAACAATTATCTCAGACGAGGCCAATGCTTTTCAGCGCTTGCAAAATGATGAGACTAGTCAGAAGGCACTGCTTAGCTTCCTCGATTTCTTTGTCAAGATCAGCAACAAGCAAGACCATCTTACAAATGGAATTATGGTGAGTCGTGACTTCTCACTCTGGTTAGAGGATCGCAAAGGTGCATCCAGAGTTTCAAAGCAGACTATTGTGGTGAAGAGGACGCACATGGCTTCTTGAATCTCAAGCCAAATTGTTCATATGCGATGTTGGAAGAAGTCTACAAAATGTGTAGAGGAAGAGCTTATCTTTTAGAGAAAGTGGCCGCTTATAGTGATGCTGATGACTGGGTAGACGATCTTGAGGAGCTCAAAGGTAATGCATATCAGGAGGTGTACAAGGGGATGGAGCCGGAGAATCTCTCTCTCAAGGATGTCCCCCCCTGTTGGGATCGCGATGCCTACTTGTAGATTATGAAGGCATTGTGTGAGTGTCAAGATAGGGTGATGGCATGAAAGGATTTTGTGGCTTTGCCTTTTTGCAGTAATAAGATTGCATGATCGCTCATTTGCTACAATCTACTGCATTGTTGGGCCAAGTCAAGCCTACCTGGAGATCTTAGGTGGTACAAGGGGAGCTGGCCTATTGTGATGCCATTATCGCAGGTCCATCTTGCTATCATGAAGGATTTGGTTGCCTTATGGTCTGGTTGAAGTAGTGTTAGTTGCCACACTTTTGCAGGGCACTTAGAAGTGATGGTGGGCATTTTGGTCCTTCATGTTGATTGTATGATATTTCTTTTCTTATCGTCTCATGGTGGACAAGGGTCGATAGAGGGAGGATCGACCGTACCACACGGGACTGAACCCCACCAAGAAGAACACCACATAAGCATAGATAACGCCGATCGCACTATAGCACAGGGAAACCACATTTATGACAAAATTGCAAGAGGGCTTTCTATGAAACACCATATTGGGGAATATGGGAATTTCTCACAAGTTTGGGACACGTGGTCAAAAGTTTGGATTAACCATAACTTCAACACCACTAATCCAAAATGAGCGCTTTATAGCTCTTTAGATTCCATTTTTCAAGCGCTTTCCAACGATAGGTCATATGATAGGGTTTTGAGAAACTTACAAACATGTTATCCATGTCCCCTTTTTTAAGTATTCAAAAATGGGAATTGGGAAATTCCCAAATTCACTAATATGGTGTTATGACATAATATTTTGCAAGCTTGTATATGCTTGAGAATCCCCAACTACCTCATGCACAAGATGTCTTGCTATATAAACACAAGCAAGTACTCGCTCTCTCTCTCTCTCTCTCTCTCTCTCTCTCTCTCACACACACACACACACACACACACACACACATCATCAAAACCAGGTGCACTTCATGCTCTAAAGGTTGCAAAACAAGATTGTTTTTTTAAATTCTTTTACTGTGTTTTGTGTGAGTGCTTGAGTAGCACCCTTCATGTAGTGTAGAGCATATTTGAAATACTCGAATGAACATGAATTTGAAAGCATACTTGAAAGCAATGCTAGACTGACATCTGCAACGGTGAGCTTAAAGATTGTTCTTATGTTCGATGGGGATTCAAAAGTACCTCGCAAATTAAAAAAATACAAATTCATTACCACATTTGAAAATGAGTTTTGTATCATGAATCAATATGTGGGACTAATGGCCGCCTTAAACACTGAAGGTGTTTTGGTCCACTTTTGATATCAAAAGTGCTATTTGGGAAACGGGAGAAGGGCACGTTCTCTTATGTTTACAGAATTTTGGAGAGGACTGTGCCAACTCCCTACCATACTTTATGTATGTTTTTTTTTAACTTCACTCACACAAACGAGCACGAAAATCCTATAATTTGATGAATGTCGTGTAACTCAGATTCAAATGTGGTAATGATTTAGAATTATCTGCATTGCGATGCAATCTGAGATCTTTCTCAATGTCCATCGATTCCTCACGTCGAATATAGTCATAGCCTTGATGTTCATGCTCGTTCGAGCTCTATAAGCTGTTCAAATAAAATTGAGAAAAACGTGCATACGAAGAGGATGTGCTGTAGAAATAGTATGGGTTGCAGTGTCCATCTTCATTCAAGCACTTCAAGATGTTTGTACGCGAACGGAAAGACACACGTTCTTTCAAAGTATGTTGACAATGCACATGTGCAAGCAATCAAGAGGATAAGGATACCCAAGCATTCTAATTGGAAGTCATATACATTGTACTAGAAGCTAATTAATAAGATACCATTTCGTGTGCACGCAAGTCACTCGCAAGGAACGTTCTTTATAAGAACGCAACCAAAAGCAAGTTCAGGAAGTTCTGTTGCTTTAATGTAGTTAGTTTTTTTTCAATGTCGTAAGATGATTTTATTTTATTTTTAGGAGAGGAAAGCGATGAGAACAGTGGAGATAAAGACGGCCACGCCAGAGGAAACTAGGACGACAAGGGGGATGGTAGCCAGCTTGGACCAAACGTTGTCGCATGCGAGCAGTCCCAGCCGGAGCTGGATGACGTTGATGATGGAGAGCATGAGGAAGACGGTACCGCCGATGGAGCCGAGGGCGGTGGCGAGCATACCCAGGCGGAGGGCGCGCGGATGGGTGGAAAGGACAAGCGAACCGTCGCGGCGGGCCAGGCGCTTGGTGGCGCTGCAGATGGTGAGCTGCAGCTTCAAACCCTGCGCCACTAGACTCGACATAAGGAAGCACCCGAAGGCTAGCACCTCGAACAGCACCAGCTGACGCAGCACGTGTTTAGATGCGTTGCAAGGGTCACTGGCCCCCTTCGACACCAGGCTCTTGTCGTTGCTTAGCGCCAGCCCGATGAAAACCGCCCCCGTGAAGAAGGAGTTCACGCTCACCACTTCGTCGAGTGCTGTTACGTGGATGCGGATCTCCCCCTCCGCCTCCTCGACCTCTTCCTCCGCCTCTTTCTGCTTTTGCCGCCTCCAGTATTGCAGATCACCACCCTCATCGACTGCTCCTGCACTTGGTGGTTGCGCCGTTTCCTGGGTCTTGCTAGAACTACAGCTAACCACCCATCAATCAGTCAGCACCTGCGCGATTAAGGAGCACAATTATAATCAAATCGACACAAAGAAGGTCCTTTTGGTGTACCTTTTTGAGGAAGGTGATGCTGCTGATCTTGGTTGCGATGAAGCCGTTCTCATGGTACTGTATAGCATGAGCCTACGGACCTGCGATATTGTCACTACTGCACGCACTAGTACACGACTCCGGTACTGCGCGAGGAGGAGGAGGAGGCTACCGCTCTCCTTGAAAGAAGGCAGAGGAGAGGGAAGACGCTTGAGTTGAGATGCTTGTCCATGGCGAATTCGCACACGTTACAAAGACTCCTCTTGTCGCTGGAATCCTCCACGTCAATTTCTTTTCCTTTTCCTTCAAGCAATCCATGGGGTGCATGACGTACAACACCTAATTTTATAATGACTCCACACCTTTGTTCATGGCAAAAACTCAGATAAGCGGGTGTAACAAAGGATCCACTCCTCCCCCTCACTGTATAAAATGGGTGAAAATAAAGTGTGTGTACCCTTTGTTTTTTTTTTTAAGGAAAAAAAAGAAAAAGAAAAAGAAGAAGTAAGGATTAATATCTTCATGTGTTTTCTCCAAGCATGAAACACAAGATTTCAAGCAATGGCCATGCAACTTTATTTGTGACATTACAACATTGTAGGTTGCTTTTGCACCACTTCCATAGCTTGTAGAGTACTCCTTAACCATAATGCCTCGTATGATGCTATACTTAGCCTATGTGAATGAGAGTGCAACTATCAGCTATTTCTTTCTAACCTAACAAATGCATCCTAAACCAAGGGAAAAATAGTACCTAGATGCTTGGTGTCTACCGATTTTGAGTCATAAAAGGCAAGAGAGATTCTTGAATAAAGATGTTGTACTTGGATATATCTCAACACCCACACACATTCTTTCCAATGCTCCTAGGGCACCAACAAACTCTACAAACTCTCCATTACCAAACCACCCAAGCAAAGATATGCAATCCACCTAAAGGAAACTTAGCAATTACAACTTTAAAGATGAAATAATATTACTAAAGCACCAATTAGATCCATTTGCACAAGCTCCAACTACTTACATTTTTTTAGCAACACTACAATTCAACTTTCCCTGGATCATGTATCTTTACATACCAAAAGTACTCACTAGGGCATGGTGTCCTCATTGGGGCATGGTGGTCAACTTTTCTCAAACTGTGCATCTTTACACACCACAAGTACTCACCAAAGCATGCATGACTCCGATATAAATATAGCTCTACCAACATTAAGTTCTTCATGCTAATCTCTATATTATTGATTAAATTTTCCAAAAAATACTTTGTCACTATTGAGTCTTCATATGCCAAACATTATGTTGTTGGTAAAATTCTCCAATGGGTGATGGTTGACCTTGGGCTGACTTTGGGCTTATGCATTATCATTTATGGATTGAGAAATTACAAAATTTAAACATCATTTTCATCTCTTAGTGCAAGTATTAGGGTATATATTCTGAAGGCAATTAACATGGCCAACTGCAAGACCGTTGGTATCTTGTGGGAGGTTGATTTAGAGTTATTCATTGAAGATACTTCACACCTTGTGGATGTGACCTTATATAGAAAGCTAGTATTTTAATCTTCTTATGGACTATATTAGGTCATACATGAGTTTTTATTGTTAATGTTTTAATTAAGTTCTCCAACAAGCACTGGGAGAGTCAGTATAGAAAGAAGGTATGTGGGTGTTGAGATGGGTGTTTTTATCTCAAGGTTTTTATGCACTATACTAAGCCATACATCAGTTTTTATCTGAAGGTTTTTATGCACTATACTAAGCCATACATCAGTTTTTATTGTTAATGTTCTAGGTGATTATGTCGTCTTGCTCTCTTGTTTTAAGAAGTAGGTTCTTATGTTTGGCATGTGAGAATCCACTTCTTTAGTGTATAACTCCTTGAAGCTACCTTTTTGCACAATTTTTTGGTTGTAGCCCTTGTGTGTGTCTTGTGAGATAGCTTCTATCCTAGTGTCTAGGTTTTCTTGGACATTTTGCTTTATTTTTACCCTTATCTCCTTTTAATTGTGTGTGTAGCATGGGAGTATTTGGCTCCTAAAATGTGGACTTTCACCAACGCATAAACTCCTACATCTCTACTTTCTTTCTTGCACACTACTTTGTCTTATGCACCAACTTGGGTCTACTTTCTTCAACCCCTCACATCACTTTTCTTGGGAAGCTAAGGTCACGATACTTCTCTAGAAACCCTCTTTAGTGACTCTTTGAGTCCGTTCGTAATGTCAACGAGTATTGTTGTATTAGTGCAGAAGGAACCAGTTAGAATGCACTACAAGACAATGCTGCCATACACGCGTTCCATACACGCGATAAATTACAGGCGCGTGTACGGTCGCGCATGTATTTGAATAGTATCGGGCGCGTGTATATTGGCATTTAAATCTGCATGTATATTGGCATCTACCAGCGCGTGTATACTAGCATCTAAATTTGCGTGTATATTGGTTTCAAAAACGTGTGTATAAGCGCGTGTATATACACGCAATTATACACGCATCAATACACGCTTTATTAAGAAAAACTAAATTCCTTTACAAAATTAAAAACTATTTTCTTTAAACCATCTCATAGTACATTACAGTATATATCATTACACAATCCCTCTACATGCATTTACAACAATGAAATATATTCAAAAATAAATCATGAGATAATTAAAAGACAACATATACAATAGAAATGTCATCAATTTAGAACGATACAGTGATGGATTGGTTAGGGTTCGATCTCATCTTCGATAAGATCCATCCTTGCCAAACGATCAACATCAATATCTATTTGATCAATTTGTAAGGCTACGATTAAATTTATTCCACTATCGATATTCTGTCCATTGATAATGGTATCGATGTCTTGATCATCCTCATCAACATCACCATCATCCTCAATGGTAGGGTCATTCTCATGATCATGAGAAATGGCACGCTCATCCTCATTATCATGATCATCTCTTATTTCTTGATCATCGATCACAACATCTTCATTGGCATGTTCGACATCATCTTCATTGCGGCTTGTTACATCCTCCATATGCTCCATATTAGTGAATGTATTATACATCACTTTGGAACGTGGTGCAATAGGGATGACGTACCACCATTTAATGTCATGCACCATTGACAGATAGATAACCTACTCAAATACACATACTGCAGTAATTAATATAGCATATCAAAAGTCAAGGGGTACGCGAGCTTAGATATATATGTACATGAAACACATTAGTAAAAAAATGCATACCTGCTCACATTGTTGTGGCAATACGAGCCTATCTTTCTTTGTTTGCCAAAACTTTGTAGAGTCAATAGTTACATAGCCACTTGCATGGCGTTTTATCGTTGCATTAGGCCCTTTTTCCACCACGTTCATTTGCCATTTGACATCCAAAACATACACAAAGAAGCGACGAAAGTCAAGCCTAAATATGTCTTGGATTGTGCCACAATAATCATCCATTTTTCCATTAGCTCCCTCAAAGCTACTAATGACACTGCAATCTTGTGTATTCCTCTTTTCATCAATTCTTTGTGTTCGAAAATGCTTGCCTTCACACCATATAGCATTGAACATAGTGCACTGGACCAAATAGAAGCAATATTTGTGTAAGCAATGTGAATAAATATTAAAAGCAAATCACTTACAACTAATGCAAAACATTAGTTCTATGTACCTTTAACATGCATCCTCGTGCATACTCCCATTCTTCCGCAATGATATGCAGCCCCTTGTCGCTCTCTGCTCTCTCCATTTCCTCATGCAACCAATCAACATGGATATCATTCGGAAGTGTTGCTAGATGCTTAGGGTATGTCTTACGAGAGCCATGTTGCCTCCGAAAGAGAGCTCTTTCTGCTTGCCTTTTTGTCTTTGCATCCTCATATCTTGTAACCCATCTGCTCATCACATCACTATTAAGGATACAAGTGAAATTGAGATCATCAATCAATGTTCTGTCAATTACTTTACTCTGTCCTTTTCCTTGAGGCACAATAGAGGTCATCCTCAAGTCCTCTTCATTGCTCCATAGTCGTGGCAAAGAGCTGTCCACCTGACCAAGAAATTCTGAAATATATACAAGAGACTCTTGTATCAACCAACCCTCGGCCATGCTTCCTTCGGGCCTTGCACTTTACCTCACAAAGTCTTTTAAGGTCTTCATGAAGTGCTCTAGGAAGAACATCCAACGTGCATGCACAGCGCCACATAAAGCAATTTCGTCCACTAAATGCACAATGAGATGTAGTTGACTTGTGAGAATGGTTCGCGGAAAAGTCTCCTCTACCAAACAAACCACCTCCACTGCCATAACACGCGTATCATCCAACGTGGCTGGATCAATTGCTTTGGAACTAACATATCTGAAAAATAAATGAATAGTACGTTATACCTCATGCACGTTCATTTTGCAAGGTATAATGAAGGGTGATCTAACATGGGTTTTACATACCTCACAAGCTCGCCCATCTTATAAATACATTTTTTCAAACTCTTATTTGCACAATGGTCGATGCTAGTAGGTAGTATGAACTGCGCACATAAGAGCACATGTATGTATGGTTTATGGCATTACAAAATTTAATTTCAACGTACAAGACTTGGGAAACACTTACTTGGAGCATCTTGTGCCAATTGTGGGACTTCAACCCATATAGTTGCTCAACGCCTCTTTTCTTAGTGGTTGTAAAGGCTCCCTTCAATGATCTCATGCATCCAGTGGGAGTACGCAAAGTGGTGATGGCCTGCTTTACCTGCTTCTCCTCTTTCTTTGATATAATCCATGGTGCAGGCGGAAGACGAACGTGCCCACCCTCCTCTCGTGGCCAAGCTTGACGCATACGTCCTGCGACCCGCAAGTCCTCCCGTACGCTAACATTGTCTCGTTTACCAATAACATGTTCCCAAATACTAGATCCCACATTCTTGAAGATGTGCATGGGATCAAGAAGATGGTTGATCTTAAGATGGGTCCAATATGGTAGTCGAAAAAAAATGGAGTACCTACACAAGGGATTGCTCTATGTGACCTTTAATCCAATTAGAGACTACACAAAACAAGATTGAAAAACATTACTATACCTGTTCATGCCATCTGGAGGAAGAATATTTGTAGACTCCCAAATACACTTCCAATCTTTTGCACGAAGTGTTTGTGGAGGAATGTTACTCTTACTAGCAACATATTTAGGATGATCTGACGGGAGAAATCGATGATGATTATCGAATATGGTCTTACACAAACCGTCAACATACTCATGTACTAACGAAGGGCCACAAACAGGACATGCATGTTTACCCGATGTTTTCAAACCTGTTAAAATATAAATAAAAGTTAGAATAATAAAGTCAATATTTATAATTAATATAGCCAATAGTATTAGAGTAGGGAGGTAGTTAGAATTCTTACCAGAACAATCGATGTATCCTAGAAAGTCATGCATTGTCCACATCAACACTGCTTCTAAGTCGAAGTGTCGAGAGGAGGGAGGCCTACTAATGTCCACCACCGCAACACCTCTCCATAGTTCCTCCAACTCATTAATCAATGGTTCGAGATAAACATCCATATGCTTGACTTTATGTTTCCCTGGAATTAGAAGGGATAACATAAGATATCCCTTCTTGATTGCCATTGATGGTGGAAGTTGTAATTCACCAACACAACTTGCCACACGCTGTATACGGTGCTTTTGAAACCAAATGGATTCACTCCATCCATACCTAGGCCAAGTCTCAAGTTTTTGGGCTCTGTTTTAAAGCTGGGCCACTCATCTTCAATATGCTTCCAAGCAGGAGTGTCTGCGGGAATTCTCCACATGCCATCATCCGATCGATGTGAGGAATGCCATGACATGAGCTCTGCTATGGATTTGCACTTGAACATGTGTTTGATGTGAGGAATTATAGGAAAGTGTCGCAAGACATTACGAGGTACATCAAAACTCTTCACATCTGTTCTATACCTTGCTTCACCACAAGTGGGACAATGTCGAGCCTCCTTATGCGCCCCACGAAAGAGAATGCAATCATTGACGCATGCATGTATGCGATCATAATCCAATCCTCCAAGAGATGTCACATAGCGCCTCGCTATGTCTCTTGAGATGGGTAGTCTATTTTCCTTTGGAAACATGTTTGATAATAGCCTGCATCCAATATCATCAATTAGTCCTAAACCTTATACCCTAAAACACTTATTCAAATTTGCAAGTTAGAATGCTTACTTCAATAATGCGTCAAGACTTGCATTGCTCCATCCATAAACTGTTTGTATATTGAGTAGTTCAAGTGAAGCACGTAAAATAGAGAATGTGCACCCTTCAAAAACCGGTGTCGATGAAGCCTTGTAAAGATGCTCTTGTTCCATATCATCGTCGTCCATACCTTTGGGATCATCCTTAAAAAGATACCGCACCATATCATCAAACACTTCCTCTTCCACAACTTCGTGGGGTGCAGGGCTATTGTCACCCCTTTCCCACTCATCTCTGACAATAGATCCCGAAGCTCCAGCATCATCTCGTCGACGCTTTGCGTGCTCTCGTCGCACGTAGGGCACCATGTTAGGGTGTGGTACTGCATCCTGCTTCAATTAGAGTATATATATTACAACTCCATTAATTTAATTTGGATACCATGAGTCATTTGAATACTATCAATTTACATCTACTCACCTCTAAACCAGTTTGATTCCATTCTCCATACATGAAGATGTGATTCAAGATAATTCGACGTGCTCGTACAATGCATCCTTGACATCGATTACACATACACTTGATCCTTTGTCCCAACCACACATCGCGATTACGATGATGCATTGTCTCATCCTCACCAGAACTACTTGAGGAGGTTGATGACATCCTAACACAAACCAGAAAATACAAAATCATAATCAGTTTTTAATGAAAGTATAAAAATCGCGTGTATTAACGCGGCTAGATCCTAAAAATCGCGTGTATTGACGCGGCTAGATCCTAAAAATCGCGTGTATTAACGCGACTACATTTAAAAATCGCGTGTATTAACGCGGCTACATTTAAAAATTGCGTGTATCAACGCGGCTACATCCTGAAAATCGCGTGTAAGAATGCGGCTACATCCTAAAAATTGCATGTATAAACGCGACTGATTTATTATAAACGCGAAAATACACGTGTTTTTACACGCGACGACCTGTTCTAAAAATAACCCGTCTTTCCCAAATAAACATTTTCAAAAAATAGATCTGCTCTCCTTTGTCGTCGCCTCTTCCAACAGAGCACTAAACCTAAGTGCAAGGAGCAGACAAGGAGCACACACGGGTGAAGGAAACCGACCAAAAAGAAGACTCACTTTTTCAGAGGTGAGTCAGTTTGTCCTTTGCCGTGTCTCTTTCCTCAGATTTGTTTATGCTATTGTCTCTTTCCTTTATGGGTTTGTCTCCGTCCTTCTCCTTCTCTGGTTACCATCTGGTGAACGATTGTGACAAGGGGCGACAGTGGGCCTTTTATAAGAACGATTTGTCGGAGGTCGATCGCTTTCAAAAAAAAATTTTTGCAGGTCGCGTGTAGGAACGCGTGTATTTCTGCGTGTATCCTGTCTGCACAGACGGTTCACGCGCATATACACGCGTTTTTGGACGAGTGTATACACGCGTTTCTGGACGGGTGTATACACGCGATTGTATTTTCCCATTCTATGGTCTTAGAGCTGATAGGTGGCTTGGATGATGGTATTTGTGTGAGTCAAGAGACAGCCCATGATGTACATGAGGATGGTGATAGTCATGCATGCAATAATGTGTGTGCAACCTTTGAAGATAGCCACACAAGATGGATGTTGTGGTGATAGTGATGTAGTTTTTGAAGAGTTGTAGGAGGATAACTCTATAGTTCTGAGTGTTGTTGAAGATGTGAATTCTCTAGATAGTGATGTCAGTTTGATGGTGGAAAATCATATGTGCTAGCTTGCGTTTGTGCTTTGATGCAATCATGTATATACTTTTATTTTTGCAGATTCTTTATGGATCCAGGTTCTTCATCCGATCCATTTGCGTACAGCAATTGGCTGATGGAGATGCTAAATCATTTTGGGTGCCATCCTGGTCCAGTTGAGCTTACAGAGTACATGTATGCCCATCCCCCTCCTTCCATGCCTGGTGTCTATACCCCTACCGCGAGTATCCAGGGCACTCCACTGCCATCTATGCCTACGAGTCCGACGAGACGGCATGCAGCTTCTCCTCTTCCACGCCCACCGAGGAGACATACCTCGTCCCAGACACACTCACGCACACCCTCCCAAGAATCGTCACGTCAGGGCTCACAGCCACCATCACGTACTCCCTCAGAGCCACCGTCACGTCAGGGCTCATAGCCACCGTCACGTAGACAATCCCCCAGTCGTGACTCCACCCGCAGCAGTAGGAAGAGTGGGAGTGGAGGATGTGGCGGGTGCTTTGGTGGGGGAGGTAGTAGGGCAGATAGAGGGAGAAGAGTTAGAGGAGACAGTTCGGATGAGGAGGAGATGAGAGAGGTGGAGGGAGTGATCTGCTATGATGTGACAGATAGGGGCGGGATAGTGATGGATGCGAGGGGGAAAGAGGTAATGGAGTACATGCGTGGGGTAGTATCAAACTTGTATAGAAATTGTTTTATTAGATTTAAAGATCAAAATAGCCGATTAGTTGGGGAGGTGATAGAGGTTGTACATAGTCGGTACCCCAATCCCCCACATGCTACATTCTCGGATGTATGGGGAAGGACGAGAATAAGGGAGATCTTAAGTAATAAAAGATCTCACCTTAAAAAACTCGCGTACGATGATGGGCTAAATGTAGCTGCGGGTGGCTATCCTGCCGAGAAACCTGCCACACTGCGCACAAACGCGAGTGGAAGGAGGCAAAGAAACGAGCAGAGGGTGGCGTGAAGAGCAGGCAGCATGTGGAGGCACGACGGATCCAGATGGAGACCATTGGATCTTCGCATTTTGGATCTGGCAGTGTCGAGTCATGGGAAGCAGAGTTCGTAAGTATCTTGCCACTTTATTTGATTGTTTACTTAATTCATTGATTCTATGATTGTTCTAATCTTACAAATTATGTTGATTATGATACAGCGACGGGTTACGGGGAGGAAGCCCACAGCCCACGATACTGGGTATGCTCGTCGACATAGCAGACATGACACATGGGCCATCTTCAGAGCCGAGGGACGTATTACGGATGCGCAGTTTGAGATGGCCATGAGACCATACGGTCGACAGGTACTTGAAAACTCTAAACGAATGATTTTGGTTTATTGAATTACATATATATATACTTATATACTATATATTACTTAAACAGGCACAAGCTGCTGATGATCCACCCACCGCCACCACTGCAAAGGGTGGACGTAAGCACTACTCATCGGACATTCCGACCGATGTGAGCTCATCTGAGCATGGAGGGAGCACCGAGTCATCATCTCGATCTCAGTAGTACTCAGACTTATAGTATCACATTCCATATTGAGGATGTGGTTGTATATATATTTTTGTAACTGAAGCCATGAGCTACTTCAACATATGGACTCCCTTGTATATGTGTGTACACATAAAATTTTGATAGTAATATTGAATCATGAATCGATAGTATTGCATTCATGTCTGTCTTAAATCGTGTATTGACAATGTATGCATTCATGTCATTCTTGTCTTAATCTTCCTCATGGATATCTTCCTCGTGGATGGTCCAATGCACCCAAAAAAAAATCCAGAGAGTGTTATTGGGTGCTGGAATGCTGGAACAGCATTCAGGTACCAAATAGCACTCTCTGGACTTTTTTTTTTCACTCTGTTTGCATGTATAAACGCGTCAACTCTGCAAAAAGTCACGTGTATATACGCGGATAATCTGTAAAACACGCGTGTATAGACGCGTCAAATCTATGAAATACGCGTGTATAAGCGCAGCTAAACTCACAAAACACGTGTATAGAGCTTGTATCAGCACATCTAAGCACAGCTAAACTGACAACGTGTGTATATGCCCGTGTATCAATGCGTCTGAAAAGTCCTATACACGCGCTTTTACACGCATGTCTCTGGCCGCGATTATACACAGGCCCGCTACTTTTTTTCACAAGTCATTTTTAGCGGCTAGGAGCACGGGTATGAGCCCGATCCCTTGTAGTGATGGTAATACCAGAGGTGGATATGGCATTGACTATGTACATACCTCTAGTATAGGGTTTTGATGAATGGGAACTGGATTGAGAAGCATTTAGTATGGACAGTAGGTCTAGGGGTTGCTTTCATACCATGATCATTGGTTGTGGGGCCAGGATTCCATATTACCAACAATGGGTTAAATCGTGGTTTCCATGGTGCTAACAATAAGCACAAAATTGTTTTTGTCTAGGTGTCAAAATTAGACACTTTATACTTGTATGATTCCATCTATAAAGTACGTATCTAATCATATCTCTTTGTGGGAATAGGTAAGGGTGTTATACATGAGGAACTGGCTGACCTTTAGGTTGCCCTTAGGGTTGAGCCAACCACCACTACTAGCCTATATCAAATTTAGTCTCATCATCCTTTGACATGTGGATTGGCTTAATTTTGCCCAAATTTGGCCCTCTATCTACTATTTTGTTTACAACCCCCATTCCCATTTTGAACGACATCCATGTCATATGCATATTCATGTGGTGGCGGAACATAAGGATGTGGTTACACATAACCCTTTATTTTAGGATACATGATCTCTTGCCTCTAGTATGGGGTTGAGTGATACGATTTCTAATAGCACTTGTTCTCTATTTTGGGTTACAAGATCTCTTACCCTATGCGGTTGAGCTGTGCGGTTTCCAATGGCACTTATCCTCCATCGACGGTCTGGATTTGAGTCTATAGTCTCATTTACATGTTATGTTATTGTGGATCCCTTTGTGATGAAAGGTACTTTTTTAATGGAATCTTATGGAGAGCGAGACTCCTACTTGCATTGTATGCGCTTGCTCTGGGTGTATTGAGAAACACTTGTCCATGGTGGTACAATAAAAGAGACATGTTCCCAGTTGTCATGACTATGGTTGTTGGGCTTCTTATTGGTCATGGTACGCTTGGGATAAACCAGCACTTAGGATTGACACTAAATGTTTGAAACATTGTAGCATTGGTTGGACATGGTTTAACTACTTCTTGTGGGTGTGAACCTTGAAGTTCTTGGTCCTTTCTTATCCCCTCATTGGAGCTACATCCAAAAATAGGGCAGTTAAATACCTTCTTCATAAAAATTATGGCACTGTTAAGAGAGCCAATTGTTGTGGTGAATCTCTGTAGATTGGAGCACCATGGCAGGTCCTGTTCTATGGGTTTCGTTGTTTCTATGCTCATGTCTATGTTTCATTAGCTCATTTCTTCCCAAAGCTCCTTGAGGTAGATCGAAAGGAGTCTAGTCTTCTTAACAAGGAAGCACTATGATGTTTGCTAGGATCAAAGGCTTGGTGGGTTTTTGGAAGTGAGGTACAAATTATATGAAAAGAAAGCATGAGATGTTGGGCTCACGTCTCTAGGATCATGTCTATAGGATCACGTCTCTAGACTTATGGCTCATGTGTCCAGGCTCACGTCAATAGGCTCACGTTTCTAGATAAGCACAGCTCATGTGTACAGTCTTATGTCTCATGTGTCTAGGCTCATGGCCACATCCAGGCTCAAGTGTCGCTAAAGCTAATTTGGTTTGGTTTTTGGTGGTTTTATGTTTTTTTACACTTAATGGAGTGTCATTAATGATCCTAATCTTAGTTAATGGTTGTTATGTAACCATTAAGATTTTTTTAATGTATTTTCATGCTTTTGAGCTACAATTCAAATAATGCGTGAAAAGAGTATACAGAAATGCATGAATTAAAATTGACTATCCCACTCTAATTCACACTAATGAACTCAATGCTCATGTTTTAGAGTGGATTCCACTCCTAATCATAATTACTAAGCTAATCCTTGGATCAAAGAAATGAAATAAAAGCCTCTTAGGCTCCGATTTCGTGTAAATCACCAATGAACCAAGGTTTTGCCTTACCAAAAGATAAAAATGGAATGCCCTTGCAAGTAAACTTGAAATCAAAAGAGAATGCCCTAATGTAAGTAAACTTTAAATCAAAATCAAAATAGAATGCAAGTAAGCTTTATATCAAAATAGAATGCCCTAATGTAAGTAAACTTTAAATCAAAATCAAATACACAACTAAACACATCCAATGGGTCCAAAATTTTATGTTTTTCAAAGTATGATCTCCTAATCAACACCGAGCAATACTGGGTGATCCCAACATCTTATAATGGATGGATAAATAAAGATAAGCCCTAGGCTAGTCTCTGGTAGCGGTACCAAATATGTTCAAGTCAAGAGCTTACATTAGCCTTCCCAAAGCATGTGTCATTGGGTCTTTCCTTAGAGCTATAATAATCTGTAACTTCCCTATGTGATTAAAACACTCTCTCTCTCTCTCTCTCTCTCTCTCTCTCTCTCTCTCTCTCTCTCTCTCTCTCTCTCTCTCTCTCTCTCTCTCTCTCTCTCTCTCTCTCTCCTCTTCTCTTCTATTCTTTTCTGTTATACCCTTGCATAGTGGATTACACTCTAATGTCTATCACTAACTCTTTACTCAATGCAAGAGAACGCAGATACAAACTTGCTATTAACATAGATAAGGTCTACTCATCTTGGAGAAGTATTCATCACCGAGCATTGTTGGACAAAGATGAGGCAAACAGACTACGACTAGAGGGAAGAAAGCACATTGATTTGTGGGTGGATGGAAGTATTTATCCCAATGATCCTTCAACTGGTAAATGTTCATGACTTGATTAGATTTGTTGGAGATGGTTTTGATGGTTTGCTTGGTTACTGTATGAAGTTATATTCTACATCTTCTGTGTGCTCAGTCCAAATGCATCAACTGAAAGAAACTTTATTAACATCTCAGAAAACTATTTCAAAGCTTTACGATAAGATTAGAGAGCTAGAAGCTGTAAACCACTCCTTAAAAGAGAAACTAGTAAACTTGAAAGAAACCCCAAGAGGATTCAGAGAGAGGAAGAGAACTTTAAAGAATGTAAGTGAGTTATCTGAAAGTAGTGGGGCTAAAAAGAGGAGACTCAACCTTGCAAAGAAATGTGTCTCTCACATTTCAGGTATTAATATCCATCGAAATGAGGAGAGAATCAAGCTTCTCATTGAAACCATGAACAAGGCAGATCTGGTCAAAATTCTTCAATCTCTAGAGAATACAAATTTGAGAGATCGTACTCTCAAAGAGTTGGTAAGAGACTTAAGGACCATTGTGAAACCAGATGAAATAGTAGAGACTTGTGAAACTATGGGTATTAGTCCGCAAAGGTTAACAAGTTCTTTCTGGATTATGGTTCCAAAATCGTACATGCAAGAGAATAAGGGCTTTTAGTTTGCCAAGATCCCTTTCAATTTCTACTACTAGGACTGCTATGAATCAAAAAAATTTGATTATTTTTGGAGAGTACATACATATTGAAGGGATAATGCCTTATGAGAAGCAGAAGAAAAAGAGTATATTTGTCTATAATGCATTCAACAATATATGGGTGGATCTTAGAAAAGTACAAATTGCAATGGTGCATATGTATAAAATTAATGTAGAAGAATGTGGTGGTGTGCTAAAGTTTGTGTTGAAGCTAGATGAGGCACACATCCAAAAAGGACAAAAGATGGAAAGAGTGAGCATATCTATCATGAACAAGGCAATTGAGTACATCAATGGTAGAGGAGAGGAACCAAAACATAAAATATAGTCGAAGATGGAGCTTTGGTGGGTTGGTGTAGCTCAGATACCAACTGAAAATCATCAAACCCTCAAATGGTTGTTCTCCCACACACAGGTATTCCTAATATCATTCAATCCCAAAGTACTGGAGATATGTTTATAGTTGATGAAGTTGGCAATTTCAAAGTGGAATGGCATTCAGGTGCTGACTTAAAGACTATCAAATGTATGCTTGGAATATGCAACAGGGCTAATGCAAAGTATTCTTGCATTTATTGTAAGGAAGGTATGGGATCAAAAGAGTGGAGCAGTTTGCGACCAGCAAGGAAAGTCCCGATGAGAGACTCTATAGATTTGAGTAAGTTCAAGAATAAAGAAGACATTTGGGATCTCGTTCTTCCTATCTCTCTTAAGAATGTTCACATATGCACTTTGCATGCAGAGATAAGAATAATTGACAAGCTTCCGAGATTTCATCTTGATTATGCATATTCTATTAAACCAACATCACTGGCAGATCAATGTATTGATAAATGTGAAGCATTTTTATCAAAAATGAACTTTCATGGGGGTCAAGTTCATTTAAGGAGAGATCCAATAGTTTCAAGGAAGATACAAGATGTCTTGGCAGATGTCTCCATGGGAGGTCCAAAAGCCAAAAGATTTTTAGGAAACCATAGTCAAAAACAAGTGAATGTTACATAGAATTGTTGGAAATAATTGTGTGAGATCACAACAAATGTTGCCAGTACACCGCGGCTAGCAAATCTTAGAATGGAAGTTTGGAAGCATCTTGACATCTTTTTAAATGTTCTTAGACAACAAAAGACATAAGCTACATATGCACAAGAGTACAAAAGTTCTATTAAAAATCTCATTCAAATAATCAAAGAAGCATGGGGAGAAAAAGATATCACATACTATTTGGTAAGACTCCTTTGTATTCATGATACGCTCTCCTTTGTATTCATGATACGCTCAGTGGAATTGACATATGCTATTTTATTTTATTTTATGCAGCACATCCTCCATGTACATGGGCCATATTTTGTTGAGGAGCATGGACCCCTAGCAACATACAGTAACCAAGGGATGGAAAAGTCACATTACCAGGCACGCACATCATTCTTTCTTCGGAGCACAAGACATGGTGGAGGGGCTACAAGAAGCAATGCTCTTGCAGAGTTATTGAACTGGTTTTTCAGAAAACAACTACAAAGAATGCAGAAAAATGACATTTCGGACACATAACACTGTCAAAAAAGAGAACTGTTGTATTCATAACTTTGTACAAAAAGTTATCTATTGTAATCCGAAGTATGTACAAAAAGTCTATTCCAAAGTTTTCACATCATCATTCTCTGTCAGTGCTCCCCTGGAGCGTAGAAATTTCCTTCTATTATAGCCACCTAGTGTGTTTACATCGATTTTATTTTTAGCTAGAGCATACGCAGAGTATGTCAAAAGCTATCCTACTCTAGAGGCAGAAAACCCAGGGCCATAACCCAAAATTCTACAATCGGCTATCTTCTCAAGAAACATGATTTTGTTAACGTTGGCTTGTATAGTTGAGAAGCCATATAGTCTGCAAAGAGCTTTAATACAAAGTATAAGCCAGTCTGCATCCTCGGAGAACTGGCTATGCAACACCTGGAAAATATTCTCATCCATTTTGGACAAATAGTGTCCAAGTGCAATATCTTTCTTGCAAGATCCTGCTTGCCTTGAGCCTTTACCTCTCCCTAAGAAGTTGTCTTCATCTGCTAGCTCCAACTATAAACAAGAGGAATACTGTGAAATTATTGTAAGTTAAAACAATAAAATGTATGGATTCAAATTCATATTCATTTACCTTTTGATTTTCATCTTGTTCAAGTGTTCAAGTATATCTGATGTCCAAAGTGAGATTGAGGTTTCTTTGATGTCTTTAAGTTAGACATAATTACTCTGTTTCCTACCAACATTAGCAATACCAATTGAAGCTTGAAGCTGATTAAATTCATCTTTGTTGGAGATCACTGGTGGTTGTAACTCTTATGTTTTCTTAATACATAATGATAAAGCATGAGTTGAGTCAATGAACTTGTCATCTGAAGTAGACACATCTAAAGCAGCAAATTCATCATTATGTTCATTCTCAATATCAATGAGCCCTTCAGCAGTTTCACAACCCTCTGCAATGATGGTAAGACAATAGTCCTCCCTCAAGTTAAATAACTTTTGAATATCAGTAAGGAGTAAATACTCCTTATCTTTGATAGGAAAGCTTGGCAGTGAAGGAACAATATATTTATGCAATGGATCTCCACCTCCTTCCTGGGTGACTGAACAATTGTATATGTGCCTTTAATTCTGTGATTTCATTATCCTTTGCAAGCCTCTCCTCCTCCTCAGGTCCAAGTTCCTCCTCTATATCATTTTCCTCTAAATCTCTAAGAAAGAAAAAGTTTGAAGAGCCTTCAATCTCCTCAAGTTCCTCCTCTTCACCTCTAAGAGGATATTTGACAATGGAGAAAACTATGAATATTAAGTGAGACAGGATCAAAATATTGAAGTGTTTTTTAGTGCATATGACAGCCTGAGAAACTATTATATATTCATCCCATGGATATAATGAAAGAGAGTATTTTTTAATAATTTTAAGGTAGTATTTTTTAATAGTTTTAAACTCATAACTCATGTGAGTAGATATTTTCTTACTATTGTTTTATTTGCAATCACCATTGGAGTCTTATACTCATTGATGTTTTGGATAGAGAGGTTTCTTTCATGAACTCCTTAGCTGGTATCCATGGTCAATGCAAAATGTAAGTATCTCTTTTCATCAACTACCATATTATCTCTTTTCATCAACTATCACAATTTTGTTACAAACATTGCACGTGTTTGATATGCTCTTTATTGCAGTGCTTGCAAAATTGTATTAGCATATTTAGAGAAGAATTATGAAGACCTTACAGATCCAAAGAAGCCATTCAAGTATCTTTAGCAAGAGGTATTGAGAATTTAGTTTGGATGTTTCTTTGTTTGAAGATGGCTTTCTTTTAATTACACTATTATTTCAGGTTCCAATTCAGTCTGACAGTACTAGTTGTGGATGGAGGGTAATTGCAAATGCTTCTAGGACAATAGATTTTAAGTTGTTAAAACAACAAGTCAATGTAAGAACCCTAGAGAATCCTTTGCATTGCTCTTAATGTATTTGTACATTATTTTTCTTAGAACTCCACTTTTTTTGGCAGTGCAATAAATACCCTAAATCTTATATTTGGTGGATAAGAGAGATGTATTGAGATTATATTGGACAAAGCAATTACGCCTATAGATCTCGACTCTAGGAGATCAGGCTCAGAGAAAAGGGAAGGAGAAGAAGCTGAAAAGGCATAAAGGCAACGGTAAGGGTTTTCTAGTGCATTCTCCTTTAAAATTTGAGAAGATGCAAAAAGCCTCAACGGAGACCACTGCAAAGAAGTCCTCTACAAAGAATACACCTCAACTAAAGAGGACCTCACAAAAGAATTCTCATGCAGAGAAGCCCTCTGCTCAGAAGCCCCTCAACTTCGGTGCTGTTCTTGCTCAAGGACAAGAGGAAGCAAAGTCCGGGAGTCCAAAAAAACCAAGTGAAGCCCAAGAGCAAGCAAAGTCTGGGAGCTCAAATAAGAAAAGTCAAGATCAAGAGCAGGCAAAGTCTAGGAGCCCAAATAAGCAAAGTGAAGATCAAGAGCAAGCAAAGTCTAGGAGCCCAAATAAACAAAGTGAAGATCAAGAGAATTAGAATATTTTGTAACTTCACACACGCAGTGACATTTTGTAACTCACAAGATGTATTTGTACCATTTATTATATATAAATCACAATTCGTTTATGAAAGATGTAGTTCTCTACTGAATGTTTGTTCACAAATGGCCATGGTTAAGAAAAATGTCAATTATCTATTCATTCATGGTTTAAAAATTACAACAGTTGGAGGTAAACAACTCATACAAGATATAGAGCATTCAACTCTTCTTCCAATTGTAGTACCATTGACCTTGAATTTGTAACTAGGGGTGGTGTTGTCAAGAAACTCCAAGGTTTCCCTAATGTCTTTTAACATCCACTGAGAGGTAACATTAACCTCCTTTCTTTCAGCATGTGGAATAACTTGCAACTCAAACCTAAATGACATGCAATCTATATCAGAATCCAAAGGTTCACAGATACCCAACTTAAGTTTGTATCTCCTATAATCATAACCAATAGTAAGATATTGTCGAGAGAAATTGTAAGACAAAGCCGAGGATTGAGGGCATGCATTGCATCTTATGTAGTCACCCTTATGGTCATACTCTCTAGATTTCCAAAATAGTCCTATAATGTTGTCCAAATGCTTTGTGTGCTGGGAAGTTTTTACTAAGCCGTGATGCCTTTGTCCTCTGTAACTTTGCGTCTTTGAAGCAATCTATAAAGACATGTAGAGGCACGAACCATGATAATCGTATCCTCCTCGAGATCCTCCCTGAGTGAAGTCATGGCCTTTTGAATATCGTGCGATATTTTATGTTTGAAGCTCTGCACCGTCGCTTCATCTTGAATGTCACAATTAACAGAAGAAAGGCTTGGCACTGCTAAATCCTCAATTTGCCCATACACACCTGGTTTTGGGGGAACAACGTATTGTGCGTAGTATACAAAAAGATTACCCTTACTAAAAAAAAGCTGCATTCTGGTCACCATACATGAGCTCTGCAAATTCTTTGTGAATGGCTTGGAAAGTACCACTGAAGCTCTCCACAAGCTGCCACTCAAAACTTGTTGAGGGAAAGATATCTGAAGAAATCCAAAGTTAAAACTTGTATTAAAAGAGAAAACATATTTGCAAAGTTGAACTACAGCTTACAATGTGCTTGCATAGGAATATGTTGAGTTGGAGGTAAGTACATATCCCTTGCCATGTAAACATGTTGGACCACCTGAGCAAACCAACCTTTAGATGTAACCTTGAAAGCAGCAATGTGTCCCTTCCAATGGTATTTTTTATCCTCTTTTTTGTTTTTTTCACCTTGTGATATCCCTTACATGAGGGCAACATAGTAACCCAATCATTTACAGTGAAACTCTTGGGTTCCCAAGTTCCATCATCCCTTTTGTTGTGTACGACACAAGAGCTTATTAAAGGAGAAGGACGCCTTATGGATTCCATATAGAATAGAAGCAAGAGAATGAGACAATGGAACTCAGTGAGATCGAAAAAGAGATGAGAGAGAGCTAGAAGATGCAATGATGCTCAGTGAGGTTGAAAAAGAGATGAGAGAGAGCTAGAAGATGAGAGCTTCTAGACGTTGAGAAGAAGAATGAAAATGGTATGGGTGCCAAAAGGAATATTGGAGGTAGATTGTCCAAACTTCAAAAATGCCATCTTTTTTCAAATCTTTTGATAGATTTTATCAGTATAACGGATCCTAGGGACCACCACAATCCATCTGAATTTGGAGATTTTGGCTAAATTAGAGGAAAAAAGCTCAAAATGGACTCTACTACTTCCAAAGTAGAGGAGACAAGAATACCATATTCTTGTGCACGTGGCACACTCTCTTTCGCTCTTTTCTTAATCACGAGATTAGTAAAGGACCCTTTTTTAAGCATTTTTGGCTCTAATGAAGAGTACCAAATACAAAGTATATTCATGATGGCCCTTCAATAAGTATCTCAAGAAATACTAGTGGGACGCCTCTTTAAAGACTCTACCTATGCCATATATATGCCAAAGCAAGTCACTTTATCGGCTGACCACTAAGGATTTTGTATTAGCAAGAAGTTTAAGGGAAGACATAGCTCTCACTACAACACGTCGGGGGCATAGCAGCGCTTTTTTTGTCGGGATGTTGGGGATTACGTTCGCTGCTCTGAAGCAAAATTTCATTGCTCAGTATAGTGCTTCTAGTAGCAAAATTTCACTACTCCACAGCATTTATAGCAGCAAAATTTTGCTACTGAGAAGCGCCTTTAGCAGCAAAATTTTGCTGACTATGATTTTGCTACTTTTAACAGAGAGGATAGCAGCGAAATTACGGTGCTATTTTCGTTGCATGAAATTCCAGAGAGTTGTTGGATGCTGAATTCTGAAAACACATGTCATATGCAAACAAAAAATTATATATAGTTTTAAAAATACATCCATTAAGACCCTTGGAGCCATGTTTTGAGAGAAAAAAAAAGATATTTAAAAACTTTTGAGAAGCGAAACAATGTCAAGATCATGAATCTATCCCATCTTGTAATAAATCCATATGTGTTGCTTCATCAATGTCTATATCTAATGGAATCTCAATGAAAAGATGGGGTTCTATATCTATATCAATATCAATATCATTATCATTATCACATGATCCAATGAAGCATTGTCATGATTGATAGGTGACTCATCATCTTCTTCCGATTGATGTTCCTCATGCTCTTCATCGGCCCCGTCCAAAATGGTTTCTTCATCGTCTTCTTCCAACATGAGCCGATTTGAGGAAGTGTCTCAAAACCTTTCAAGGAACTTTATCACTTTGCAAATCATCCCTATAGCAACTCTCCCCACATTGTAGACATTGTGTTACATCATTATTAACCCCTCGAAATAGCATGCAATCATTGGGACATACATGTATTTTTATGTAATCCATACCTAGCATAGAGAGCATTTTATGACACCCATCTCGTGAGTTCGGTAATAGATTTTGAAGGGGAATAATCTTCTTGAGAAGCCTACAACATACGGTAAGAAATCAAATGTCAAAATATTAGCAAGGAGAGTATATAAAACATGAAATATTTTCAATAGAATGAGGCGGGAAGACTTGTGACACTTGCATCACTCTATCCATAAGCTGTTTGCAAGTTCAATAGCTCCAAGTTTGCTCGCAGTGTGGAATACGAACATCCCTCATACAAAGGTGTACTTGCCTCTCTATGCAAGGTTTCCTCCTCTTGTGACATTGGAGCTTGCTCACTATCATCTATGACCTCCCATCCAAAGAAGTCATTCACCATGTCGTCCATGATGAGATTCTCTTCCTCCTCATGTGGCAATGGTGGAGGCACTCATTCATTGGTTGGGGAAGATAAGTCTCAGCCATGCTTTCCATATGAAGCCTTGCCACCTTCTGCACTCTACCCGACGTCACCAAATGGTATGGCATGTTACTTAGAACTCTCCTATGGTTCTCCTCTATGTCATCATCCACACTTGGTCATGCCACTGCCTCATGAAGACCATATGTTTGGACATGTTCAATTGTTATACGATGTTGTCGTATATATACAAGCCCTTGCATCGATTACACACACATCGAATTTTCTCTCTCGACGATGCCTCGGATCCAACTTTCGGCCCTTGGTGATCACTGTCAGACATTTTTAACCTGGCTAAAACTGATTTAGGATTCATACAAAACACGCATACACATCCAGTATTGTAAACAAAAATTTACCCAAGCCTTCACTGCTAGATGGCGAGACCACATCACCGTTTTTTCATTGCACAGCAACAAAAATACGCTGCCCAGCAACGAAAATACGCTACTCACCAGTGAAATTTCGCTCCTCACCAACAACCCTAGAGTGAAATTTCGCTGCTCTCACTAGCAACCTCATGTGAAACTGTCACTCCTGCCTAAATCGACGGGTGTCAATACCTATCTACTTCTCTATTGCTACACATGCATAGCTATGCCTGTAATGCGACTTTTCCTTCCACCTCTACTCATCCCTCAAGGGTCTTCAATAAATCAAGTCTCCCTCTCCAAGGTAAGCTCTTCTTGCTTTCTTTCCTCTTTTATGGTTTTATGTCTTCTAAGCTTTCATGGAAAGCTTGGAAGAAATAGGGTTTAGGTGAGCTTATCTCCCTTCCCCTCTCCCTTTTCTCCCTTTCCCTCTCTTTCCTCTCCCTTTCCCTAACCCTAGCCTAATGCATAGAGCTCTAATAGAGAGTTTTGAGATGGAGAGCTCTCCATCAAAGCTTTCTATTAAGCATTCTATGCATTATGCATAGGTTTAGGCTTAACATAAACTAGTTTTTTCGTTCACTTATGCATTAAGAGTAGGGTTTAGGGCACTCGCCTATTTTTTCTCTTGTTCTTCTTGCTTACTAATGTGTTAATGAGGACTAACTTTTTTGTTTACTATGGTTCTTTTTTGTAGGATTATTTAAGTGAGCAAGATTTTGGGCATAGTCTCTCATATGGTAAGCCCTCTTTCTTTGTGCTTTGTGCTTTGTGCTTTGTGCTTTGTGCTTTGTGCTTCTTGTCTTTGTGTTTTTGCACCCTTGGATGCCGAGGATTAGGCTTAGGTCAATAGGCTAGGGCTATGCATAAGGGCTAGGCTATGCATAGCCCTCTTATGCATAGCCCTCTTTATGCATAGCACTCTTTATGCATAGGGCTATGCATAAGGGATAGGCTATACATAGAGAGGGCTTATGCATAGCCCTCTTATGCATAGGGCTATGCATAAGGGCTAGGCTATGCATAGCCCTCTTATGCAATTATGCAATAGCCCTCTTTATGCGCAATAGCCCTCTTATGCCATAGCCCTCCTCATGCATAGCCCTCTTTATGCATAGCCCGCTTATGCAATAGGACGTATGCATAGGGCTTATGCATAACCTTATTATGCATACGCCCTATTATGCATAATGAACTAATGTTTTGATTTATTATGATAATCTTTTGTAGATCTATTCAAGCGAATGACCTCCAAGGGCATAGCCCACGCATACGGTTCATACAGATTTGGCTAGTAGAGGTAAGCCCTCTTTGTTTATACTTCTTCTATTTGTATTTTTGCACCCTTGGGTACCAGGGATTAGGTTTAGGTCAAGAGCCGTATGCATAGGGCCTTATGCATAAGCTCGCATAGAGATGTGGGGCATTGTTACATGCTATCTAGAATGCTGCTTATGTCAAGTTAGGAGTGGTTATCCCACGAGTAGGTGGTTATAGTGGAGGGGGAGCCCTCAATCTTCTCACTATCCTTTAATAGGCACAGGGCCAAGTGGTGCAGGCCCATCAGAGTATGGATGTGATGAGCCTACACCACCTTCCTCTACTAGACCCACCCTCGCTCCCTCACGTCCGTCTTCACCACCACCACAGGGGGAGCCGGCTGCTTTCGCTGTGGCAAAAGTAGCACTAGGTCTCTGATGCGTCTCCCCAACATGGGGGGCTCATCATCTACACATTATGAGCCAGCCCCCCCCAGGAGACCCATTCCATCGTTCGATCCACGCCTCCTACCATACACCATGGATGCGGATGGTGCCCTTGTGATGATGGATGCACGAGGAAAGCAAGTCATGAGTCGTATGCATGTACTTGCAAACCTAGAGTTCGTGAACTCCTTCAAAAAGTGGAAAGTACAAGATGAACTTTCTAAGCAATATGTTATTAATGTGCTTAAGTCGGAGTTCCCCGTGCCACATGTGGGCCTGTGCTTCTCCGAGAAGTGGATGAAGTGGTGCATCAAACTTTTTCTCTCTAATAGGAGAGCAAATATCAAGAGAGCAGCGAAAAATAATTTAGAGAAGCCTAGTGTATGTACGGCCGAGGAGTGGAGACACGCACGCAGTTCGCGCACCTAGGTGCTTTTCAACAACAAGCGGCGGTGAGTGCTTCCCGACTTCTACGGAAGCGAGGGGCTTCGCACTTTGGCTCCGACGGGAAATCCTCCTTTCTTACTCATTTCATAAAAGTATCATTTTCTCCTTTTATTTTATTTTTTCTTTAAATAATTATATATTTTCTTAATTGTTTTTTGTAGAGGGAGGTTGTTGGATGTGACCCAACAAAGCAGGAATACGACTATGGGTATAGAGCCCCCCATCCGCCGCAATTGTGGGTGTGGATGCGTACACGAGGTGTACGCTTGGATGAGTCCGTTTTGGGGACTCAAGCTGATGAGGTAATGTGTTGCCTAAACCATTCTCTTTTCTATGTCTAATTGTATTTCCATGCTTTCCTTACCTTACGCTTGATGGCATGTATGCAGGATGAAGGGGAAGAAGAAGAGGAGTGTTGCATGACGAATGAAGATCAATAAAAGGATGCAACAAAAAAGACACTTAGGGCTCTTGAAAAGAGTTCCAAGTTGTAGATGAATGTGGAAGAGGGCTTGACAATAATCCCACATGGGAACTTTTGGGAGTTCTAGAGTTTTTGTATAAAAGGTGGCCCATTTGAGAGCTAGTAGGGGGGACTCTTTGGTCATTTGGTTGAGAGGCTCATAGAGAGAGCTTGCTCCATAGCTCCTTCTCATGTGCTCTCCCAAGGCTCTCTATCTCCATTCATGCTTCAATCTTGTACTCTCTATTCTCTACATTTTCAATGATATGAGGTTATGGTCTACACACTTGCTAATCTAGATTTCTTAATGATGTTTTGATGCTAAAATCTGATTTGTGAGTTGTAGAGTGTATGTGATGAAGCTTGTGCATGAAATGATGTGTAGTTGAGGCTTGTGTGATAGCTCTTTGCATGTTAGATTCTTTGCATAAGTTCCATTTTTGTGCTTAAGTGTAGCCTAATCTTGATGCTTTGATTATGTTAGATTGATTGCTTGAGTGTTGAAGAAGGATTGAGTAGGACTAGAAGTCATTAGTGTGTGGTTAACTAATCTTCTCCCATTCGGGATAGCCTCTATGCACTAACCGAGTTGCATTCACGGATTGACAAAGTGTGTGGGTTGGAGTGTAGCCTCCGCTATGCTATGATGTCCCAAACAATGGCGCCGCTGCCGGGGAACGCACACCTAAGTTAGTGAAGGGTGTTAACCATTACTTCTTACTAAGTGCTCCATTGATTGCAAAATCGTGGATTAGGGTAGATTAGAGTAGAGTTTGCAAGGGCATTGAGTGTGTGATCTCAACAAGGACGCCTTGTGTGTTTTCTGTTTTTTGATTAGAAGCAAAAAAAATTAAAACCCCATTGCGGTAGAGAAATCCCGCCATTATTCAGATTTAAGTACTTTCTGTTTTTGCATCTTTGACGGGGTTGGCGAGAGGTAGGTAGGAAGTGTTGGAGGCGGCCTTTTTTTTTATTGTTTTGTTGTTTTGTTATTGTGTGGGGAGGCGTCTCCATCAAGCGCAGCAAAGAAATAATTGTGTGATGAAGTTCATACAAATTGATATTCAAGAATGAAGATTCATAAATTGGAAATTGGGTCTTCAGATAGAAGTATCGCAATTGTATGGAATCCCTGACTTGCTTGAGGCCTAGATATGATGGTATTTACCTTATAGCTCTAAGGATCGTGACTACCTTTATATACCGTGGGTTTATCTACAGCTCTTTACTGACAATATATAATATGAGTAAATCTAAGACCTTGAAATTATAAGCAAAAATGCTATCCAGATGATGAATTCGAATGCTAGTTGATATGATTTTAGAATTGTGGTTGAGAATTGATGAGTTGATTTGGATTTTGATTGAAAGATGATGATTCCTGGATTCTGGTTGAAGGAAGATAAGTTGAAGAAGGCCACAATGAGAATGAATGGGACGAAACCCAGTGATGATGTTAGTAACTGGAATGACTATTATGACTTCAGCAAATCACTATGAGATTAGTGGATTGTGCTGACAGATTGCTGTTGTTCACCGTTGACCCAGTGGATCTAATTAAGGGATGACAAATTGAGAACCTGCATAACTGAAATTCTCGTGGGTGGAGGAATGTTCAGATGAAATTTTTGGTCTAATGGACCATTATTGTGTTAAGGATATGAATGATATGTTCTGAATGAATTGTTCACTGATAATGAGTTCTGTATGTTCTTCTTGTAGAAGGGATCTTTATCCTAGGATTCTGCGTGGGTTGACGACTATAAGGAACCCAAGAATCAGTTGGATCTTAAGGTGAAAGAGTTTATCCTCCAGCTGCGAGATGAGGACATCTCACATTTTTTAAGTGGGGTAGGATGTAAGATTCTTCCCTCCAGCTTTTGAGGTATAAAGGTGCAAGAACATCCCCTTCTGTTCTTGAAATTATTCCCCTCTCTGAAATAGGAGAAAGATATTGTTTTACCTTGTTTTGGCCTAGAGAGAGAAAATGTCTAGAGAGATAATCCAAAATTTAGATATCTTTGGATATAAAAATCCTCCTAGTGTTTAAAATGGATTCCCTTGAAACAGAAGTTCAAAATGAACTTTCCAATGTGCATTAGGAATTAATTGAAAATGGTATAAGGGACCTTAGCCTAAGGGTCTACATTTTCAGAAATTTTTGGATTATGGTCCAATTAAGGTTCCAATGGGCCAATTGGATTAATCCAAGTGTTGGGATGAGATAAATCCAAAGAATAAAAGAAAATACCCAAAAATGAGTAAATGCTTGCATAAGATGAAGAGTTGACTGAGTACAAGGTTTATTAGTTAAAAATTATGAGATATTACTAAAAAAATGAGATATTTTAGAATAATGATGAATTTTTGACACCTTGGTAAGGAGAGGGGGACTTTTGAGATAGGTGCCTTTTTCACATGTGTGGAAGGGTTTTTTATTCAAAAAAAATTGTGATATTTTTATCTCTCCTCTATCCTGGATCAAACCAAATCAAAAAGGGAGCCAAACTGGTCCAAATCTTGTCCAAATTGAGTCAAACTGAACCTGGAAAATTCTAGAACCTAGTTGGACTTGGTTAGTGGCCTCCGTCCCTATAAATAGACCCTTAGTGGTTTGTAAAAAAATATTGGAGCTATACCATGCCAATATTATATTAAAATAATCATATTTTCTATTATCCCTTAAATTTTTCTCTCTCTTGGGAGCTTGGAGCTCTTTCTCTCTACAACAACTCTTGGAGTTGCTCTTCTCTTCTTGGTGGACCAATTGATTGGTTGGGGGCTTCACTGCTAATAGAGAATCAATTTTTATGGTTTTTTCCAATTTATCTCAATGACTTTCTTCTTCTCAACCCCTCTCAAGCTTGAGAAGCTTTCTAAATAATTGTTTTTATTCAAATCAAGCTTTCCCTTAAAGTCTTAGTGCTTAATTAAGAGAAAGTTAATCTTTATGCTTATTTGTAATGCTTTCTTTAAGTAAATCTCTCCCTCTCTAAAAGAATAGCCATCTTTATGGCTAAATCTTTTGAAAAAGGATGCCTCTCAATGATAGTCTCTTAATTCAAAGCTAAACTCTAGGCTTGATAAGCTAGAGATTAAGAGAATGGTATTTTTATGATTTTGTGTTAACAAAATAATGGTTATTTCTTTTAGATTATTTATAAGTAGTTAAAAACTACTTTGATTGATTCTAAATGAGAAATAGATTATCCTATTAATTTGGAAAAAGAGAAATAATGGAATTAGCTTAATCTAGCGGGATAATTATAATTAAGTTTATGATTATAGTAAAAATTATGATTTAAATTCATTATTTGATTTTAAGCATAAAAGAGGAACTACAATCATATTTCCATTACAAGTTTTTATTCTTTGGAAAAATTTGAGAGAGGAATTCCCATGATAATTAAGATCCAAGTAATTAAATGGTAAAAGAGAAATTTTTGGTAAATTTATTTTTATGCAAAAAGAGGAATTCCCATGATATTTGATATCCAAGTAATTAAATGGTAAAAGAGTAATTTTTGTCATAATTCAAATTATGAGTGTTTATCAAAAGTGGAATTTTGATCATTATTAATTTTATTTTGAAATATGGGTAGAATTGATTTTTGTAAATCCCATGAATCTTTTACTCAAAAGAAGAATATTGAATATATTTCACTTGAGAAATTTGAGAAAGAATATGAAAATATCCATCGAGAGAAAGTACCTTTAACTAGGCCCGCCAAAGCAATTGGCAAAAACTTAGAAAAGTCCCATTGGTATCGAAAGGAGAAAACAGTAATAAAAGTGGATGTGATAAGATGTGATGTAGAGCCGAATGAATTTAAATAAATGTGACGGGATGTAAATGGATGCGATGTGATTAGATGAGATGTGAATGTGATAAGAGGAGATGTAAACGTGATGTGATAAGATGTGAATGCGATGTGATAAGATGTGAATGCAATGTGATAAGATGTGAGTGGATGTTGTGGATGTGATGTAAATGTATGTGGATGTGAATGTAAATGTATGTGGATGTGAATGTGATAAGATGTGAATGTGATGTGAGGAGATGTGAGTGGATGTGATGAGATGTGGATGAGATATGATGTGATGTAAATGGATGTGGATGTGATGTGATGTGAGAAGATGTGAGTGGATGTGATGAGATGTGATGTGAATGAGATGTGATGATATGTGAATGGGGGTGATGTGATGTAAATGGATGAGAATGAGATGTGATGATATGTGAATGGGGGTGATGTGATGTAAATGGATGAGAATGAGATGTGAAGTGATAGATGTGCATGTGAATGAATGGATGGATGTGGATGAATGTGATGAGATGTGAATGGATGTGATGAGATATGGATAGATGTGGATGTGATGTAATGTAGATGGAATGAACGAGATGTGATGTGAATAGATGTGGACATGATGTGATGTGTGGATGGAATGAATGTGATGTGATATGGATGAAATAAATGTGATGTGATAAGGATAGATGTGGATGGAATGTATGTAATGTGATGAGGATGCAATGAATGTGATGGATGTGAATGGGTGTGATGGATGTGAATGGGTGTGATGGAGGTGAATGGATGTGATGAGATGCGAATGATGAGATGTGAATGTGATATGATGATATCTGAATGGATGTGATGTAATGTGAATGGATAGATGTGATGTGGATCTAGGTAGATGTGAATGGGATGAGATGTGATGTGAATGGATATGATGTGATGTGATGTGGATCGGGTAGATGTGAATGGATGAGATGTGATGTGAATAGATGTGATAAGGATGTAGGTAGATGTGATGTGAATGGATATGATGTGACATGATGTGGATCGGGGTAGATGTGAATGGATGAGATGTGATGTGGATATGGGTAGATGTGAATGGATAAGTGTGATGAGGATGGATGTGACGTGATGTGATGATGATCTGAATAGATGTAATTGGATGGGATGAGATGTGATGTGGATGAATGTGATGTGATGTGGATGAATGTGATGTGATGTGGATAGATGTGATGAGATGTAATATGATGTGGCTGGATGAGAATGGATGAAGATGATGGGAATACATATGACTGGATGTGGAATAAGTAATGTGAATTGATGTAGAAGAATGTCGAATAACGAGAAATGATATGGAACAATGTGGAAAGATGTGAGTTCATTAGAAAGTGTATTTATGACCTGTTTTTTAATGACTGTTTTACGTCAAGAATGCTGGGGAAGCATTTTGACCATCTTGTGAATGAGGTCGTGGAGACCTAAGTGATAAAGTTGCAACAGTTGACCGAGAGTCAACGGAAGACGTCTCGCGTAGCAAGGTCGGCCGAGGTCTTGACCAACCTCGGTTTGATTTAAATGGTGAGCTTCCGGTAGGGTGGATGAGGGGCTAAGGAAGCGGCCTATGAGTGAAGTGCTGCTTCCGGTAGGGTGGATGAGGGACTAAGGAAGCGGCCTATGAGTGAAGTGCTAGGTGGCCTGCGAAAGAACCTAGAGGGTGCTAACCATACAGTGCTCAGGCTCTGGGTGGCTTGAAGATACCCACGCGTGCGTCGAGGAAGAAAATGGAACAAGGAGTTAGAGCTGTTTTGTGAACTCGGGCATGGATCTAGTTGATTGTCCTTGCTGGTCCTCAACAGATGAGTCCATGGATCTTTTATATGGATATGTTGGTTGATCTTGCTAATCTTCAATGGAGAGTCCATCTGGATTTTCTTATGTGATTATATTACTGGGTAGTATGAGCTAGGAACTATTGAAAAGGCCCCTGACTGAACAGGTGGTGAGTGTTGTGCTTGCCAATGATGCCATAGATACACCGATGAGGGAATGATTGGAAATTAGAATTCAAGCTGGATATTTTGGAGGATTATGATCAGTGATACTATGGTTTCTTTAAAAGATTGTTTTAAACACAGCTGAATCTGTGAAACAAGCAATTTCATATTGGGTGTGTAAGTGTTGTGACTATCTTGAAATTTGCTTGAAGCGCCGGCTAGGGGGCCTGGGAACTCTTTTTCCTGGTACCTGGGGTAAAACATAACCAAATTCCTAAATGGATCGTCCTATCAGTACAGTGGTTGGCTAACCCATAGGATTGGATGGGGTTAGGCGCTAGACTGATGGATCCCTAAAGTGAGACTCAATTCTGTTAAGTTACAATAGTTGAAGTAAATCCCCGATAACCCTTGTTCTATGGAAAAGAATCAACGGCTGTGCCTCTTGAAGATGAGGAAAAAAGCGTTGGACTCTATGATCCAAGTGCAAGTCTTATCCTTGATCTGACCATGAGACTTACGGGTTCAGTCGGATCAATTTGGTTAGTGATGACCTTGACTACGTTAGAATAAAATTATCCTGGAGGAAGTGCCCGTGTTTTCTGGGCGAGGGAAGTTTTTCTGGGTTCGGTTTTGGAAGAACCAAGGGATTAGTCGCATTGTCTAGATATCCATGGTGGGCAAGGCTCTGAGTGAGAGGCTCTACCCTACACAAGAAGTGCTACTTCTGCGCTGCTAGCACCCCTGAAATTCATTGCGTGGAGGGTGCAAGGATCTTTTAGCTGGTATCAGAGCGAATTAGCTAAAGTGGAACAACCGAGAAGCCAAAAATGTCAAAAATTTATGAAGTACTAGTAAAAGATTATAATTGTGTGATGAAATTCATACAAATTGATATTCAGAATGAAGATTGATAAATTGAAAATTGGGTCTTTAGATGGAAGTACCGCAATCGTATGGAATCCCTTACTTGCTTGAGGCCTAGATATGATGGTATTTACCTTATAGCTCCAAGGACCGTGAGACTACCCATATATACCGTGGGTATATCTACAGCTCTTTACTAACAATATATACGAGTAAATCTAAGACCTTGAAATTCTAAGCAAAAATGCTATCCAGATGATGAATTCGAATGCTAGTTGATATGATTTTAGAATTCTGGTTGAGAATTGATGAGTTGATTTGAATTCTGATTGAAAGATGATGATTCCTAGATTCTGGTTGAAGGAAGATAAGTTGAAGAAAGCCACAATGAGGATGAATGGGACGAATCCCAGTGATGATGTTAGTAACTGGAATGACGATTATGACTTCAGTAAATCACTATGAGATTAGTGGATTAAGCTGACAGATTGCTGCTATTAACCTTTGACCCAGCGGATCTAATTAAGGGATGACAAATTGAGAAACTGCATAACTAAAATTCTCGTGGAGGAATATTCAGATGAAATTTTTGGTCTGATGGACCATTATTGGATATGTTCTGAATGAATTCTTCACTGATAATGAGTTCTGTATGTTCTACTTGTAGAAGGGGTCTTTATCCCAGGATTCTGCGTGGGTTGACCACACTATAAGGAACCCAAGAATCAGTTGGATATTAAGGTGAAAGAGTTCATCCTCCAGCTGCGGGATGAGGACATCTCGCGTTTTTTAAGTAGGGTAGGATGTAAGATTCCTCCCTCCAGCTTTTGAGGTATAAAGGTGTTAGAACCTCCCCTTCTGTTCTTGAAATTATTCCCCTCTCTGAAATAGGAGAAAGATCTTGTTTTACCTTGTTTTGGCCTAGAGAGAGAAAATGTCCAAATAGAGATAATCCAAAATTTAGATATCTTTGGATATAAAAATCTTCCTAGTGTCTAAAATAGATTCCCCTCAAACAGAAGTTCAAAATGAACTTTCCAATGTGCAATAGGAATTAATTGAAAATGGTATAAGGGACCTTAGCCTAAGGGTCTACATTTTCAAAAAAAAAATAGATTATGGTCGAATTAAGGTTCCAATCGGCCAATTGGATTAATCCAAGTGTTGGGATGAGATAAATCCAAAGAATAAAAGAAAATACCCAAAAATGAGTAAATGCTCACATAAGATGAAGAGTTGACTGAGTACAAGGTTTATTAGTTAAAAATTATGAGATATTACTAAAAAAATGAGATATTTTGAAATAATGATGCATTTTTGATACCTTGGTAAGGAGAGGGAGACTCTTGAGGTAGGTGCCTTTTTCACATGTGTGGAAGGGTTTTTAATTCAAAAAAAAATGTGATATTTTTATCTCTCCTCTCTCCTGGATCAAACCAAATCAAAAAGGGAGCCAAACTGGTCTAAATCTTGTCCGAATTGAGTCAAACTGAACTTGGAAAATTCTAGAACCTAGTTGGACTTGGTTAGTGGCCTCCTTCACCTATAAATAGACCCTTAGTCTTTTGTAAAAAAATATTGGTGCTATACCATGCCAGTATTATATTAAAATAATCATATTTTCTATTATCCCTTAAATTTTTCTCTCTCTTTGGAGCTTGGAGCTCTCTCTCTCTACAACAACTCTTGGAGTTGCTCTTCTACTCTTGGTAAACCAATTGATTGGTCAAGGGCTTCATTGCTAATAGAGAATCAAGCCAAACTTGGAGGTAAAATCAATTTTTATGATTTTTTTCAATTTATCTCAATGACTTTCTTCTTCTCAACCCCTTTCAAGCTTGAGAAGCTTTCCAAATAATTGTTTTAATTCAAATCAAGCTTTCCCTTAAAGTCTTAATGCTTAATTAAGAGAAAGTTAATCTTTATGCTTATTTGTAATGCTTTCTTTAAGTAAATCTCTCCCTCTCTAAAAGAATAGCCATCCTTATGGCTAAATCCTTTGAAAAAGGATGCTTCTCAATGATAGTCTCTTAATTCAAAGCTAAACTCTAGGCTTGATACGCTAGAGATTAAGAAAATGATATTTTTATGATTTTGTGTTAACAAAATAATGGTTATTTCTTTTGGATTATTTATAAGTAGTTAAAAACTACTCTGATTTTGATTCTAAATGAGAAATAGATTATCCTATCAATTTGGAAAAAGAGAAATAATGGAATTAGGTTAATCTAGTGGAATAATCATAATTAAGTTTATGATTATGGTTAAAATTATGATTTAAACTCATAATTTGATTTTAAGCATAAAAGAGGAACTACTATCATATTTCCATTACAAGTTTTTATTCTTTAGAAAAATTTGAGAATTATCAGTTAATAAATAGTAGCGAGGATATGGTAAAATTTTCAAAAAATAATACATACCTTATTTTTATGCATAATACTAAAAGAGGACTTCCTACCATATTCTAGGAATGGACATCCTATGCAAAAAGAATGATTTTCATCATATTCATGAGAAATAATTTTTTTATAATTATGCATAATTAATTGATTTTATGAGAAACGAGTAAATTTTGGTAAATTTATTTTATGCAAAAAGAGGAATTCCCATGATAATTGAGATCCAAGTAATTAAATGGTAAAAGAGAAATTTTTGGTAAATTTATTTTTATGCAAAAAAAGGAATTTCCATGATATTTGATATCCAAGTAATTAAATGGTAAAAGAGTAATTTTTGGCATAATTCAAATTATGAGTATTTATCAAAACTGAAATTTTGAGCATTATTAATTTTGAGCATTATTAATTATTAATTTTATTGGAAAATATGGGTAGAATTGATTTTTGTAAATCCCATGAATCTTTTACTCAAAAGAAGAGTATTGAATATATTTCACTTGAGAAATTTGAGAAAGAATACGAAAATATCCATCGAGAAAAAGTACCTTTAACTAGGCCAAGCACTTGGCAGAAACTTAGAAAAGTCCCATCGGTTTCGAAAGTAGAAAAACAGTAATAAAAGTGGATGTGATAAGATGTGATGTAGAGTTGAATAAATGTAAATAAATGTGATGGGATGTAAATGGATGCGATGTGATTAGATGAGATGTGAATGTGATAAGAGGAGATGTAAACGTGATGTGATAAGATGTGAATGCGATGTGATAAGATGTGAATGCATGTGATGAGATGTGGATGAGATGGATGTGAATGTGAATGCGATAAGATATGAATGTGATGAGATGTGAGTGGATGTGATGAGATGTGGATGTGATGTAAATGGATGTGGATGTGAATGTGATGTGAGGAGATGTGAGTGGATGTGATGAGATGTGATGTAATGTAAATGGATGTGGATGTGAATGTGATGAGATGTGAATGAGATGTGATGATATGTGAATGGGGGTGATGTGATGTAAATGGATGAGAATGAGATGTGAAGTGATAGATGTGCATGTGAATGAATGGATGGATGTGGATAGATGTGAATGTGAATGAATGGATGGATGTGGATAGATGTGCATGTGAATGAGATGTGATGATATGTGAATGGGGATGATGTGATGTAAATGGATGAGAATGAGATGTGAAGTGATAGATGTGCATGTGAATGATTGGATGGATGTGAATAGATGTGAATGTGAATGAATGGATGGATGTGGATAGATGTGCATGTGAATGAATGGATGGATGGATGGATGTGGATAGATGTGAATGTGAATGAATGGATGGATGTGGATGAATGTGAGTGATGAGATGTGAATGGATGTGATGAGATATGGATAGATGTGGATGTGATGTAATGTAGATGGAATGAACGAGATGTGATGTGAATAGATGTGGACGTGATGTAATGTGGATGGAATGAATGTGATGTGATATGGATGGAATGAATGTGATGTGATAAGGATAGATGTGGATGGAATGTATGTGATGTGATGAGGATGCAATGAATGTGATGGATGTGAATGGATGTGATGTGATGAGGATGCAATGAATGTGATGTATGTGATGTGATGAGGATGCAATGAATGTGATGGATGTGAATGGGTGTGATGGATGTGAATGGGTATAATGGGTGTGATGGATGTGAATGGGTGTGATGAGATGTGAATGGATGTGAATGAATGTGAATGTGATATGATGATATCTGAATGGATGTGATGTAATGTGAATGAATAGATGTAATGTGAATGAATAGATGTGATGTAATGTAATGTGGATCTAGGTAGATGTGAATGGATGAGATGTGACGTGGATGGATTTGATGTGATGCGATGTGGATCGGGGTAGATGTGAATGGATGAGATGTGATGTGAATAGATGCGATGTGATGTGATGTGGATCTAGGTAGATATGAATGGATGAGATGTGATGTGAATGGATATGATGTGATGTGATGTGGATCGAGGTAGATGTGAATGGATGAGATGTGATATGAAAGGATGTGATGTGATGTGATGTGAATATGGGTAGATGTGAATGGATGAGATGTGATGAGGATGGATGTGACGTGATGTGATGATGATCTGAATAGATGTAATTGGATGTGATGAGATGTGATGTGGATGAATGTGATGTGATGTGGATAGATGTGATGAGATGTAATATGATGTGACTAGATGAAAATGGATGAAGACGATGGAAATACATATGACTGGATGATGTGGAATAAGTAATGTGAATTGATATAAAAGAATGTGGAATAACGAGAAATGATGTGGAATAATGTGGAAAGATGAGAGTTCGTTATAGAAACTGTATTTATGACATGTTTTTAAATGACTGTTTTATGTCAAGAATGCTCGGGAAGCATTTTGACCATCTTGTGAATGAGGTCGTGTGGAGACCTAAGTGATAAAGTTGCAACAGCTGATGGAGAGTCAACGGAGGACGTCTCGCGTATAGCAAGGTCGGCCGCTTGACCAGCCTCGGTTCGATTTAAATGGTGAGCTTCCAGTACGGTGGATGAGGGACTAAGGAAGCGGCCTATGAGTGAAGCGCTAGGTGACCTGCGAAGGAACCTAGAGGGTGCTGACCATACGGTGCTCGTCAAAGATACCCACACATGCGTCGAGGAAAAAAATGGAACAAAGAGTTAGAGTTGTTTTCTTAACTCGAGCATGGATCTGGTTGATTGTCCATGGCTCTTTTATATGGATCTGTTGGTTGATCTTGCTGATCTCCAACAGAGAGTCCATCTGGATTTTCTTATGTGATTATATTGCTAGGTACTATGAGCTAGGAACTATTGAAAATGCCCCTGATGAGTGAACAAGTGGTGAGTGTTTTGGTTGCCAATGAGTGTTTTGGTACACCGATGAAGGAATGATTGGAAATTAGAATTCAAGAAGCTGGATATTTTGGAGGATTATGATCAGTGATACTATGGTTTCATTAAAAGATTAATTTAAAGATAGCTGAATCTGTGAAACATGCAATTTCATATTGGGTATGTAAGTGGTGTAACTATCTTGAAATTTGCTTGAAGCGCCGGCTAGGGGGCCTGGGAACTCTTTGCCCTAGTACCTGGGGCAAAACATAACCAAATTCCTAAATGGATCCTATCACTACAATGGTTGGGCGGTTGGCTAACCCAAGGGATTGGATGGGATTAGGCTGGACTAATGGATCCCTAAAATGAGACTCAATTCTGCTAAGTTACGATAGTTGAAGTAAATCCCGGATAACCCTTGTTCTATGGAAAAGAATCAATGGTCGTGCCTCTTGATGAGGAAAAAAGCGTTGGACTCTATGATCCAAGTGCAAGTCTTTTCCTTGATCTGACCATGAGACTTACGGGTTCAGTCGGATCAGTTTGGTTAGTGATGACCTTGACTACGTTAGAATAAAATTATCCTGGAGGAATCACCCGTGTTTTTTGGGCGAGGGAAGTTTTTATGGGTTCCGTTTTGGAAGAACCGAGGGATTAGTCCCTTGTCCAGATATCCGTGGGCGAGGCCCCGAGTGAGAGACTCTGCCCTGCGCAAGAAGTGCCACTTTCACTGCTACCCCTGGAATTCGTTGCGTGGAGGGGGCAGGGATCTTTCAACTAGCATCGGATCAATATGCAGGAGGAGCAGTCCCCATCCGGCAACAAAGATACCAGATGAATCTGAACTATGAAAAATGGGTCAAAGCTGGTCAAACTACTACATGTCAGATTTATATATCTGATTGACGTGGCTATCTCCGATCATGACCGTCCTCGAGAAGAATCAAAAGCTCAGGGTTTGGGTGGACTACAGAAAGCTTAATGCTGCTACAATATCACACCCCTTCTCTTATTTGCACATTATGTGTGCATATACTAGGAGGCTAACCCACATTACGCTTGTGAGCATGGGAGCATGGGAACAAGCTCTAGTGGAGTATGGGTTAGGACTAACCTTAAGGGTTAAGGTTAGGGTCAGGCATCCAAGGGTCACACATGGGAAATGGAGAGTCAAGAGTCACTTAAGGGCTCTCCTATATAATAGGGGCATGGGCACACTCAAAGGGGGGATTAGGCTATGGTCTCTTGATGTTATCTATAGCTAGGTTATGTTATGTTCTCTCGTGTAAAGGATCATAACTACTCACCTACCATTTCACACTATAGCTACATGCTACTAGATTGGAGTTATACCTCTTGATGGTATGGGACAACAAGGTAAAGGTATGATGTACTTCATTATAATTCATGTGTGCATCCCTTAGGCTCGTGGGTGGATGAGTTTATGCCTGATTTATGCATGTTTATGCATAACAATTATCTAGAGAGATCTTAGGGTTTTAACAGTGGTATCAGAGCAATCTCTAGTTAATTGTTGTTATTTTTTCTTTCTTATTATAAATTTTTAGCATTTTTTGAAGTAAATTTTAATATTTACTGAATAAAAAATGTTATTTTGTTGATTTATGTTGTGATGATTTATAGGTGGATCATCGATATGGCGGTCGAAACACGTGTTACTACTATTCAATGGACGAATCGATGTTGTGGGAGAATTCCGTGAGTTTAATGCTATTTTTTTCTATTTTTTATGGTTTAAAATAAGCATTAATGGAAAGTTTTACCAAAATATCACATATTTTATTGTGGATATTTTTGGTAGAATGGATTCCTTGAATTTCTATAATTTTTAGGAATTTTTTCTGATTTTTAAGAAATTTTTATGGTTAAAAATATATTTTTTATACATTTTTGCAGGTTTTTCCACGGGTATGCTATCAAATTTCTGTCGATTTTCCGTTGAAATGCAGTAGGGGGCAGCATGTTGATGCATGGAATGCTCTCTCGTGTGCGTGGGACCCGCTTCATCTCTCAAATCTGAATTTCTCTTCTATTTTCCTCCTGCCCGTGGATTTTTTTAATTGAACATTAATCATAATTAATATTTAATTATGATTAAGTAAAATTTAATTTTTGCTTAATCCTCCTTTGTGATTACAGAGAATGAGGGGGTGGAGAGAGAATGGAATGGAGAAGAAGGAGAGGAGAGAGGGGAGAGGACTCCCTCTCTCCCTCTCTATTTGGCGCACACCGGCGGTTGGCGCACACCCGGGGGGGGGGGGGGGGGGCGGCTTTCGCTCTGCAGGCGAACGAAAAAAATCACCACCCCCCATTATATTATTTCCATAGCTTTAAAACTAAAGCTTAAAAAAAGCTTTATTTAAAAATTTTAGATTTTTTTAAAAAAAGGGTTTTTTTTAATTCAAAAGCTTTTCAAAAAAGCTTGGAAAAAGCCAAAAAAATGAAATTTGAGATAAAAATTCTCTAAAATTTTATGAGTTTATTTTCTTGAAACCCTTTGGCTTTTGGCATTCCCAAAAAACCTTTTGGCTTTCCGAATTCCGAAAAATATTTTGACCTTTCGGATTCCGAAAACTTTTGACCTTTCACATTCTATTTTTTTTTGTCTTTTCATTTTCCCGAAACTGTTGCCTTTCCGTATTCCGAGAAAACCATTGGAATTCCAAAATTTTTTGACCGTTCGTATTCTAATGCATTCAGGGTAAATTAAAATTTTTAAAAAATTTCTATAAATTAGTGGAAAATTAGACAAAGGTTATTTTAAATTTTTGGAAAATGTGGGGTTGGTGTTTGGCATGTGGTGTGTCCATTCGGGTACTCGTGACCATTCAAATTCTTTTAAAAATATATTTTTTGACCCAAAAAATTAGAAAATTCATTAAAATTATAAATTTTCATTGGATTTGAGAATTGTCGGGCAAAATTGGAAATTTCGTGAACGATGGTATTCTCAAGAGAAATTAGGAATATTCTAGAAATTATTTTTAGAAATCCTAGAAATTGGTTTTTTTTAAATATAAATGGTATTTTAGTAAATTTAATTGCTAAATTTTTTTTGAAAAAATATAGGTTTGGAATGCCATAAGATAGGTTTGGTGGAATTCAAAATTATCATATTTTGATGCTCTATAAAATTTGAAAAAAATCATGATAATTCTTTTTCTCGAGAATTTAATATTTTCGAGGGTTATTTAATGTTGAAGTATGTTTTTTGGTGCTGACATTAGATTGATGCGGGTTATTCGTATATTATTAATGCGATTGTACCTCGTATTAGTAGTTATTTCTGTTTGGATTAATTATAAACGATGTTTTCATGATTTTTTTCCATTGTTTAGCCACTTTTTAGACATGTTCCTTAATTTCTTTTGATGGCTATAATCTGCGTTCAAAGTGTGTTTCACCTTTGACACTTTTCCATGATAATTTATTTTGCACTTGTTTAAGTGTGGTTTATGCTTAATTTTCTAAGCCTAAGACAAATTCTATCAGGGGGGTTAGTTGATCGGTTTGTTTTGGTGGATTTTATTGGATATTTTCCAAGTTTTATATGGACTCATCAGGTTTTGCCTATATCACTTGTGTCTAGGGTTTTTTTTTATTGAGTGCTACACACATGTCTTTCACTTGCTTACTTTGGAGTTTTGTTTGAACGACACTACGTTCATATACTTCGGATTGATGAGTTGGCCCCACCAATTTTAATGCTTCTTTTGGCATGATTAATGACCATTAGATGGTATGCATTGATTTTTATGATCAACTATGGTTTTCATGGATTTGAGGAGCTTCTATGCTTTTATCCATGGTTTTATAAGGATCTTTTGATCTTTTGGATAATTTTATGTGTTTTGAAGGTAGCATTTGGCTTTATTTTTTGCACATAATTTTGGACTATGTTCCTTGTACTTTTGTACATATTCCAACTTAGATACCTAGTTGCTTATATATCTAGGTGAATTGTTATTTTTTTACCCTAACTTTATTAAGTTTATTGGGTAGTTATCATTAGAAAGGCGCCAATAATTCAAAATTCTTTTCTAATGATGTACTCGGAAAGAGTTATTCCTTGATGTGGTCTCAGGAATATAGAGGCAGGTTTTAGTATGTGAAAGTTTGGGATAAGGCAGGTTTTAGTTATTCCTTGATGTGGTCTCAGGAATATAGAGGCAGGTTTTAGTATGTGAAAGTTTGGGATAAGGCCATCTTATTTCTTTTATAAAGGATTTTATTCATATCTCCTAGACGGCATACTAGGGAGTTTCAAATTGGTAAGGTATGTATGGATGGTATCATGGTGGTATGGGATGCTAGCGATCCCTCACATATATTATCTTATGGGATAATTTGGGCTCAAGATTGTTGCTTTGCTTACATCACTTAGCATGTTGACCTCAACACTCAAAGTTAATCTCATTTTCTGAATTCATTTAACATTGTTGTGTGGGCATTCTCTAGATAAACTTCTTTTTATCTACAGCCTGCATGTTTTGATGATGGTAATCTCATCGTCATATTCACTTGTTTGAAATCTTTTTCTTTAGAGTTCAACGAGTTATCTTGTTATGTTCGGATTAAGGAAATTTGGATTTTTCCTTTGTTGGCATTTCTTTCTCTACTTTCGTATAATAGGTGATTTATACAATCAGCTTGATGGTTTATGGATAGACATATGTAACTCATCGAGACGTTGATGACTCTCTATGTTGATATGGGTAACTCGGGACGCCGATAATTCCATGAGCAGATGTGGGTACATCGGGCCGCTGATGGATATTCCTGCTGTTATAATGCCATGTTTTCCTACTTTATTCCGAATGGTTTACCAACGAGGAAACTACTTTGAGTATGAATTGCTCTAATCATCCGCAGTCTGATGAGTAAACGGAGCGTATGAATCAAATTGTAGAGGATATGCTTCATGCATATGTCTCTAAAAAAGCATCAAATTGGGAAAAATATCTTCCAATGATGGAATTTGCCTATTGATGTCGGTCTTAAGGACATCGAGCTTGATGCATCGAGGGATTTCTTGCGTGATATGCAGGAAATGCTGACCAAAGCTCGGGATTCTATCAGGAGTGCTTAGGATAGGGCACAGTTTTATACTAATAGGGGATGCTCATCTCGGTCTTTTGAACAATGAGCGTTGGTTTATTTTAATGTTCCTAAAGATTCTCAGACTTTGTCAATAAGAAAATGCTCGAATTTATCTCCTAGATATTGTGGTCCATTTTGAGTTATACATCGGATCGGCACGGTTGTGTATGAACTAAAACCACCTCCAATTGTTAGCGTTCATCTAGTCTTTCATAATATCGATAGATTGAAAGGGAAACTGGGAGGTGAGGATAACACAGTTACTCCTCAAGAACTCGTTGAAGTTGAAATGTTCCACATGAACTTGATAAGGTACTTGAATTCAGGGAAAGGAAACTTTGTAGTTGACTAATCCCTGAGGTTAAAATTAGGTGGAAGGATAGGGAAATAAAGGATTCGGCTTGGGAGTCGGTTGAGATTGTTCAGCGCAGTTCTCCTTCTTTTCATTACAAGAGTGCAATGTTTTGAGAGAGGGGAAGTATGTTATATGCACATTATGTGTGCATATACTAGGAGGCTAACCCACATTAGGCTTGTGAACATGGAAGCATGGGAACAAGCTCTAGTGGAGCATGGGTTAGGACTAACCTTAAGGGTTAAGGTTAGGGTCAGGCATCCAAGGGTCACACATGGGAAATGGAGAATCAAGAGTCACATGGGTTAGGACTAACCTTAAGGGTTAAGGTTAGGGTCAGGCATCCAAGGGTCACACATGGGAAATGGAGAGTCAAGAGTCACTTGAGGGCCCTCCTATATAATAGGGGCATGGGGCACACTCAAAGAGGAGCTTAGGCTATGGTCTCTTGATGTTATCTTGAGACTAGGTTATGTTATGTTCTCTCATGTAGAGGATCATAACTACTCACCTACCATTTCGCACTATAGCTACATGCTACTGGATTGGAGTTATACCTCTTGATGTTATGGGACATCAAGGTAAAGGTATGATATACTTCATTATAATTCAGTGTACATTCCTTGGGCTCGGGGGTGGTCGGGTGGATGAGTTTATGCCTGATTTATGCATGTTTATGCATAAGAATTATCTAGAGAGATCTTAGGGTTTTAACACCTTCCCTACTAGATGCAATAGCTAGCCATGAGATGTATTCATTTTTGGATGGCTTTAGTGGCTACAATCAAGTCTAAATGGCACGAGAAGATCGGGAGAAGAGGGCCTTCATCACCGAATGGGATGCCTTTGCATTCAATGTGATGACCTTTGGGTTAAAGAATGATTCGGTAACATTTTAGTCGGATGGTTTATGAAATTTTTTTCGAGCATTTGTCAAGCTTCATGCAGGTATTCATCGATAACTTCAGTGTCTTTCAGGAAATCATGCCAACACGTGATGCACTTGGATTTGTGCTTATCAAAATGTCAAATTTCAAGACTGAGCCTGAACCCCGCAAAATGTGCATTTTCCGTCCGAAGCGGTATGCTCCTTAGGCACATGGTATCTTGGGAAGGCATTGTAGTAATGGAGCCAGCCAAGGTGGAGGTGATTCGGAAAGCTCTGGTCTCTCGACCAGTGTGAAGGAGCTGAGAAGGTTCTTTGGGAAAGTTAGATGGCATAGCCGAATGCTCTAATATCTAGCACACGTAGTAGTCCCACTAAACCGACAAATGGCACAAGTAAAAATGGCACTGAATCAAGCTGAAGCAAGCCAATCTAGAGTGGACAAAGGAATGCGACATTGCATTCAGGCGCCTCAAGCTGATGTTGATCAAAGCTCCTATAGTCTAGGCACCCAATTGGGAATTGTTGTTTCATGTCTTCATATGCATCAGAAGTGGCAATCAGGAGTGTCGTGATGCAAGAAGTCAAAAGAAGTGGTTCCAACCTGTTTACTATGCCAGCCAGAGATATGCAAAGTAGAACTACTCCACTACCCATAGGGAGACACTCAACATGATCTCCTCCGTTGGCAAGTTCCGCCACTATTTGCTGGGCAACAAGCTCACATTCCATGTGGATTATTTGGCCTTGCTTTATCTTGTTGATAAGCAAAGCTTGGTAGGAAAGATGGCTCAGTGGTGGGATGCTAATCCTTCAAGAGTTTGAGTTTAGCATTGTAGACACTCCAGGGACCAGCCATACAGTAGTAGCAAACTACCTGTCCCGCTTGGAGTCTGGTGAAACCCCGATCAGAGCTGTTTGCAGCAGAAGCAGTCACTCATGCCGATACCTCAGACCTAGTACAATGAAATGTTGGCATTTGTGGCCCACGGGTCTGATGGAGGGTAACCTTTCTCGTGATCAGAGAAAGTGGATAGCTGTCCAAAGCTAATATTTCCAAATAATAGCCGAACAGCTATACAAGAGGGGCATTGATCATATCCTCCAGAGGTGCATTCCACCTCATGAGTAGGAAGCTTTCCTCCAAGAATCCCACCAAGGGATCAACGGAGCGGTCACTTTACAGGGGAGGTAACAAGGAGGTAAATCCACCAAGCAGGTCTCTGCTGGGGCCATCTGTGCTTGGAGATGCCTACAAATGGGCCAAACAATGTGATGTGTGCCAGAGCAACTCAGCCAGCCGACTGATAGAGATCGGATGCCTCACAATCCGATCCTCTCGCTAGAACCTTTCCAAAAATGGGGGCTTGACTTCGTGGGTCCATTCAAGCTGTCAGTTTAATTTAGGGAACAAATACATTCTGGTGGCAATAGACCATAGTACCAAATGGGTGGAAGACAGAGCCCTTAAGGATAATACGGCCAAGTCCACGCGCAAAGTTCCTCTATGAGATGATCATCAATAGGTTTGACTGCCCGATAGACTTGATAAGTGCCTAGGGTAAACACTTTGTAAATGACGTCATTCGGCAACTGGTCACTCAGAACCTGATAACCATAAGAAATCCACAGTGTAGATAACCCATAGGCCAATGGTGGTCAGGTAGAGTTCACCACCAACAAGATACTGCAGCAGATTCTCAAGAAGCTGGTAAATGAGAATCGTTCAGATTGGGATGAGAAGCTGTATTCAGTACTATGGGAATTTCGCACTGCCTATAAGGTCCGTTTAAGCTAGTAGTGCCAATGGAGTTCCTGGGGTGCCAAGCCTTTAGATCACCAAAGCCAAAAAGCTAAGTCCTGAGGAATCCCTACAACATCGCCTAGATCAACAGCTCCTGCAACTCGATGAAGATATATTCAACAGCTTCTTCATGACCACAGTGATCCAGAAGCGGGGGAAGAAGTGGGTGGACCGCGTTCTCGATTTTGGCTATTTGAAGAAAACGATCTGGTCCTACTATTCCAATCAACGGATGGGTTCGCATCCGGGAAAACTGAAGCTACGGTGGAGTGGAACCCTTCTGGATTGTGGAAAAGTTCTATGATAGAACATTCCTACTCATGACGCTGATAGGGGAGCGCTTACAGAAACCGATGAGTGTCTACCGCCTTCGACCATACAACGGGCCAATGCCACCTAACCCTTTCATTTATGGGGCAGCACCTAGTAATCCACTACCTGAAAATTGGTCACATTAATAATGGGGGCATACTTCCGAGGACAATCATTGCAGATTTTCTTAAAAAATTGAATGTTTTAATACCCAGTAATCACGATCACTCAAGGGCTCCATGGCAATCAATCATGTACAGAACAAGGCACGGTAACCCTTTTTAAATTCTCGCATAATGTCGTTACTTTCTCACTGTCGTCAATCTTTTTGCATGTAGAGCATCTTCTTGCACAAAGCTTTCTAAGCTACAACCTGGCACCCGCACGCTAAGCGTTGCGCAAACCACCACAGCTCTTCTTGTGCAACCCCAACTGCACGTCCTTCCTACACAGCTTCTTCTTCTCTTAGAGCAGCCATGGTAACCTTCGAGCCCTTCACCAGCTCACCACAGATAACGCAGATGTGTAGGGGTTGCTGGGACTCATGCGGCTCGCTGAATTTCTCAATATGCCATGGCACACAATCTCGGTGCACCCTAGAGCTAAAGAGCCTTTTAGGCAACTGCGTAGGGGGGCACGACAATTAACCTACGGGACATCAAGATCAAGCTTACAAAAGCCTTAGTGGCAGAACAGCTAAATTTGCCCCTCGACGGCCTTACAAAGATCACCCTGGCAAAGCAAGAGTACATGATCCGACATTTTGGGGGGACTAGGTCAATGCACAGGCTGACAAATCACAAAAGCACCACAACTATCCTCTAATATACAGATTGGTTCTAGAGACACTGTGTGGATGTAGAACAAGACTAACACATCTTAACAGGTGGCTATGGGCTGGATGCGAAAGGCGGAGAAAAGTGAGTACATCAGTTGGGCCACCCTCTGTTTCACAAAACTTCAAAGGGAGGCCACCGGCCTGGCGAAGAGCAACACCCATACCAAGAAAATGGGACAGCTGATGGTGTTGTTTCTAGGCAGTGTCGGCGGGCCATTGCAGAACCCGCCCCAGCAGGCCAAAGTGCAAAATGCTCCAGAACCATGGCTAGAGCCACAAACATTGCAAAACCCAATCGCGATGGTCAAGTTAGAGAGGACGGTTAGCCCAACCTTTGAAATGGAAAGAACCAGATCAATGGCCATGGTATCACAGTTCAAGTGCAAGATGGTGCCGGCCTCCCAAGTGTCGCAAGAAAAGAAGCAATGAGTACTAGTGGAGCTGCAACCACCACAAATCCGGTTGAAACAGACCTCCAATAGTCCCAATTGCCCCTGCATAGTCGGTAGTGGTCTCCAGCCAAGCAGGTCTCTCCACCTAACGCCCGCCCATCGACATCCCCACCAATGGACAAATGGTATGCCGAGTACCTGGCCCAGTGCTTCAAGGGGGAGGATGCATTTGGCACATGCCGTGCTGAGGCCCAGACACTCTGCCTACAAGAAAACATCAATCAAGTCCAGCAGAAGAATGACAACCTGAGAGAGCATGAGTAGAGGGAGGTGAGCCAAGCCGCCGCCCACTTCATAGGCTTTCTAGACTTGGTCAAAGACCAAGTCCTCAAAGATAAAATGCAAATCATCTTTCTTGAAGCCTAGCTGAAGGCACACACACTCGCCCCTCCCCCAGTACCATTACAAATTGATGGAGGTCATGGCCAACCTCTCTGACACCCTACAGGACGATCTGTGTTGTTAGTGGGAGAACCTCATGGACCAACTCCGCCTGATTCTCACAGGCCAGTGCAAACAGCCTGCAATCCAACCAAGGGAGGACGCCGACTCAGATGATTACAAGGATGCTCAATCCGAACGCCCGCCAACAACAATTGGTTGTGCTAGGAGCCCCAATAGCTCCACCCCATGCCCCACCACACCGAAAGGATCGACTCTTTCCGTGTCCCATGACGACCTCTGCTGAAGATGGAGCAAGAGCTCGCCAGGTAGAAGGAGCAGAATGCCAAGCTGACTGCTGAAGGTAGGAGGCTTCTCCAGGTCCCACACGAGGAGCCAATCGACATGCAGAATCTACAATTGCCAATGGTTCCATACTTCGGGGTAACCACATCAAGGGAGGACTTGACCATGGCCCTATTGCAAGAGCATGCAACGGCTGTCCCAGAAAAACTATGATGAACTACAGGACAAGATAGTGGCCCATGAAGATGGCCTACAAAGACCAGCACAAGCAAGCCACGGAGGATAGGGGAAAAATGCAAGCTCACATAGATGAGCTAAAATCCAAGGTAGCAGCAGGGAAGAGGCCCATGGCTCGGTGGGGGAAGCACCCAAGACACACACAGGGATATCCAGTCAACCACCATAGCCAGCATTTAAGAGGCCAAGAATGTGATCATCCGTGCCAAACTTGCATCTATCCAAATGGAGATCACTGACACACAACAAGGAGCAATCAGGCAACAAGGCAACCTCACATAAACAATCCGCCAAGGATGTTACTACATACAGATCCTAGCAGGTGCCGTTGTTGCGGCCAACCTACCCAAACCCCGAGCCTGGCGCGGATGGACACCTTTCTGGCATGCAGCATTCCCTGCACCATTAGCCCCTCCCCAACCTTGCCTTGACTTTGGTCAACCCAAACAATCTGACACACAGCAAGGAGCAATCAGGCAACAAGGCAACCTCACATAAATAATCCGCCAAAGATGTTACTACATACAGATCCTAGCAGGTGCCGTTGTTGCGGCCAACCTACCCAAACCTCGAGCCTGGCACGGATGGACACCTTTCTGGCATCCAGCATTCCCTACACCATTAGCCCCTCCCCAACCTTGCCTTGACTTTGGTCAACCCAAACAATCTGAACCAACCTGTTGCTAGCAACAATGATGATGAGATGGGTGGAGTTGAAGACTAGAGCCTCCGGACCTGTGGGATCATGAATGCGCCCACCAAGCAGGTCAAGGCTAACAAGTTTGCTCATAAGACAACAAAAACCACAAATGTGCGTAGCCAAACAAACACCTATGGAGTCTAGGATCAAGTATATGCCAAGGCTGAGGAGGATGCCAAGGAGCATCAACAGGGGACCCTATCTCTGAGTGATTTGTTCCATTGTACCAACATCAAGGAAGATTGAAGTTTTGGTTCGTCGGATTGGGAATCCGACCCACCGGGTATGCCAGGTGTTGGGGTTGGACAACTGGCAAGCTGGAACACAAGAGTCATGGCCCAATTGGGCACATTTAACACCATAGTCGTAACTTAGTCGTATAACAGTAACGACTGGCATGTTAATAAGCCATCATGGATGTAACTCAGTCGTGCTTAGATCACGATGCCATCTCTTGTACCTTTGTAACTCCACCTTAAGCAGTATAAAGTTGTAATGGAATTTTGTACAATGGTTGTTGTTAGCCAGTTGTGTGTAATCAAAATCTACCATTTCTGTATATCCGTCTCTTAAGTCTTTTCATTTTCAATCCGGTAATATATACGGGTCGATTTATCTTGTGTAATCATTCTTCTTTTCAATCTCATGTAAGTTGATTATGTGGTTTTCCGCGTCTTTCTTTGTATGTTTTCCGTATCAAGTTGGTGTATTACTATGCACATAACTAGAGCCACTTAGTCTAGTCAGTCGACAACACCCCATTGAAGAGGTGGGCTTAAGAGTTGGTCAGGGATTGTCAAGCTCAATTAGAGGATGAGCCTCAAATGTCATACCTTGAAGCATGTCCCTCCATCTCCAGCATAAGACCAATTGGGAAAGCTTATGAACATAATAGAGGTTTCATGACCAAGCACCCTCTAAGAGACCTCCTCGGTGACAGTTGCTATAGATACCCCCCTCCAAGGAAACCCGGTTGTGGAGTATCTCAAAAATCTAGGAGATGATCGCCCAAAAAGAATAGACATGGAAGTCCAAGTTCCGATACCCTACACTCGCCTGCAAGAGCCTAAACACGGACAAGGGTGGTCCAGCTTAGGAAATTGCATCCGTTCCGAGAGACATTGCAGGTCTCTCTTCCTTCCTATTTTCTCAAATCCAAATCCCCATTGGCACCTTACTCCAAGGTAGCCTGAGCTTATGGAAAGATTTGAAGGATTGGATGGAAGAACGCCTAGGAGCAGGAATGCAAGAGCCCACAGAGCTAGAAAGCTCTAATGAGACAAATGAGGATGAATGGAATCACTGGTGCTAGGGCAATATTTCGAAGGAGATGAACTCAATGCAGCACTACCCATAACCTTCGATGTCCTTCAAGTCATGCCAGATGTCCTAGATGGAGGAGCGGGAGTGAGCACTGTTACTAAACAATGCTGTTAATCTATGAAAATATCATGTTGCAGTAAGTTCAGGCGAATGGTTCAAAAGTGAAGGTCAAGGAGTTGGGATGGGTTCTGGGGGGGAGGGATGGCGAGGATTGGTAGTTGAGTTGCAGTGTCCACCATCAGCCCATCGACCTTTTTTTTTAGCGCGCTAGGGATAGGGCCAAATGGGCGGGTTGGGCGGCTGTCCACCATCAGCCCATCGACCTTTTTTTGAGCGCGCTAGGGATAGGGCCAAATGGGGCGGGTTGGGCAGCCCGAGCTTCCCGACTTCGCATTGTGAGGTTTTGTGGTGGAGGGCTTCCTCTGCGCGCGACGTCGTGGTATTGCTGAAAGGCGAGGTTGGTGGTTGTGAGGGCTTCTTGAACTGTGGCTGCTCTTTGTTGGAGGTCTTGTGCTTCGGCTTGGGCAAGGAAAAGGAGTTCCCGTTGTTCTGCTTCTTGTGCTACCTAGAGCTATCACTGAAGCTCTGAGAGCGAGGAGAGGGTGTTGGCCAGGGTTTGCTCTTATTCCTCCAGTTTCCGTTGGAGGTTGAGGTTGGTGACGGTGGCATCATAAAGGGCTTCTTGGCTCTGTTGTTCCTAGGTCTTTGCAAGCAACATCTGCTTCTGCTGCACCACAGTCTTGTTAGTTCTTGCTATATCTATACATGCAATCCATCATATGGCTACTGATAAGCTCTTTGGTGGCCAAGTGTGAGAAGCCATTGGCGAAGTCCGGCACTTCCCCATGCAATGAACGGATGCCTTCTGAGTAAGCCTCACGTAAACGAAAACTACCTATGCATGCTCAACGAAGGGTTTCCAATGTGTTACCCTAGGAGGAGGCAGGGGAAGATGGGCCAACTTCCAAGAAGTGAGGAGGGAATAGATTGGAGCATGGAGTTGGTGGGGTCTCATACAGATTCTGATAAAAAAGGCTTTACGTTGTGCCTCCTCCTCAATAGCCTTGTGGTGGGCTTCATCCGCTTGTGCCTCCATGTTTGGGGCCAAGACTTGATTGGGGGGAACTTGCTCTTGTGGCTGAGGGTCCAAGTGAGGGTGCTTGTGGGGTGGAGAAGTGGCAGAGGAGCGAGGGGGAGGGAGAGAGGTTGGAACTCCACTTGGACCCTCCAACTGAATGGTCCTGCGGCATGTTATAGCACTGTTGTGAGTAGGGACACGACCGCCGCGAGCTTTCCCTGTGGTAGGGAGAGAGCAAAGAGTGAGGAGAATGAAGTGTTGGGCCTAGTATTTATAGGTTTCTAGGAAGGACACAGGCATGGCATTCTCCAAGGTATGGGCGTGGCTTCTGGTTGTGGTATGGACGTGGCTTAGGATGGAACAGGCATGGCTTCAGGTTGGCAAGGTCGTGGCTTCAAGTTGGCACAACCATGGCTTCAGGTTGGCACGGTCATGGCATCTGGTTGGTACGATCGTGGCGTTTAGTTGGTACGACCATGGCTGCAGGTTGGTAAGGCCGTGGCTCTTTTTTTGGGCACCTTGTAAATAGGTTTTATACCCCTAGGCTATGCAGCCAACACCCCATTGTGGGTTTCTATGCCCAGTTTGCCAAGTGAGAAGACGGCTCCAATTTGGTTGTGGCAAGATCAATATGTCCTTTGGAAGTTTAGAGGCTTCCAAGAAGGGAGCCACTAAGGGTGGAGAGGCAAGGGGTTGATTGGGATTACACAAAGGAAGTCGGATACTAAATTGTGGGGGGGGAGTAGCCGAAGTTGAGGGTATATTATATTTAGGGACCATGGGCTGTTGTGGAAGGGGCAAGGGTGCTTCATGCAGTTTTTGCTTCCCTTTATTCTCTGCAGTAGTAGTGGCGGAGGCCACTTTGGGATTCCATTGGAATATTGATATAATTGTGAGAGGGCAGGGTTAGGAAGGGTGTACCTTCGTTGTTTGGGGACCCAAATTTGGAAATTTTCCTTGATAGTAGTTCTGAGCTTCAAGCAGAGGCTTAGGGATCCACCGTACGTTGTTCGTTGGGGCGAGGCCAAAGGTGTGGGTGAGGATGGTTCGGCCTTGGGGAGCATTTCAGCGATTGTCCTATACCCTGTGGGCTTGGGGTGTCGAATGGGTTTCATGCAAGAGGAACAAGGAGTTGATTTTGTTGGTATGTGAGTGTGGGAAGTGGATCGTCAAGGGATCCACAAAGTAGTGGTACCTTCATAATACCCTTGGGCCGTGAGAAGCTTCTTAGGTATCTAATGGCAAGAGTGTGTTCCCTGTGTGCATTGGTTAGATTTGTTTGTATAGTTAGTGTTGTTAGTGAGGTTAGTCTTGCGAGGGGGTCAGCCCGATGATGACATTTGGGATGTGGGGTTGGGCTGTTGGAGAGTTGGGTAGTGGTGAGGATATGTGAGGCAACTGGGTGTTTAGAGTGGGAAGAGGCCTCTTTTTAGGCGGCATGGATTGGTGTTGGGTGGAGGGTGTGGATTCTTCTTCTGTCATTAGAACTGTAACCTATAGCCGAAGGTCAGTTGTAGGGTGGTAGCCCTTGCATCCCAATCGATGTTGCAGCAGTTGTGTGCCATCCACCTCAACCAAGAACAATTTCCTCACGCATAGTTCCTACAAGCATCACATAAAACTTCCCTTCCAAGGGATTATTTCCAGTGTGGAATAAGCTTGTGATTGTGCCTAAACATTGAACTGCTTGTTGCGAGGCCACTGTTGTGACTATTTCTGGTGTATGTTGTAATGGGGGCCTCCCAAGGGAGAGCCATGTGTTTATGACATTAAGTTTTGATTAGCCCCTATATCGACAAGAGAAAATTTTGGGTGCAGCTTGTCGGGGTGGTCATTCCTAACCACCACAACCAAGCAGGTTTCACATCCCAGTCTTCTTCTTCAAGGTCGACTACTTGGGCCATGTTGACCATGATGTTTTTCCCCTGAATTTTGGCTTGGAGGGGGCATCCGAAGTGAGTGATTACTGACTCATACAGAAATTGGCAGTGGATCGCGCATTAGCCTAGCGGGTAGCCCTTGCCTCGACCCATTTCGTGCAATAGTATGTGGCTACAATGATGTATCGAGCTTGAGTGTATCGAGCCACTGGCTAATGGGTCCTATGAAATCAATGCCCCATTTTTCAAATGGTTGTAAGGAAACGACGGGGTTCAGGAGCATGTTGTCCTTAAAGCATGGAATTGTCGCTCGTTGGGGGGGTATCTGTTGGTGGGTGCTGCTGCTTGTGTTGGCCTATTAGGGGGTGCTTGTTCTTGGGAACTCTCTATTATACACCTAAGCTTACTCGATAGGTTGCAAGTTGGAATCCAAGGGTAATGGCTCGAGGTTATCTGTTGGAGGCTCATCCTCTAGTTGAGCTTGGCAGTCCGAGACCAACTCTTGGTGGGCTGCCACCCATTAGCCTCTCCTTTTCCTCAATGGGATTAGGGTATTAGGCTAACTTTCTAGGAAGCTGGGTAGGGTCAATTGGCTCCCTGGCATGGGTAGCTGAAGGTAGTAGTTGTTCCTCTGTAGTAGATGAAGAGGTTGACTCATGGGTAGTTGTGCCATCTTCCGAACCACTTTTAATGACTACCTAGCTATCCCCTTTTCCAATTTTTGTGGTCTTCTTTCGCGAGTGTCTAGTCACGCGCGCTTGTTCAAGGACATTCTTTTGAGAAAAAACTTTTACATGTCCCTGGCTTCGTGAGGTCGATGCCTCAGTGCAGCGTGAGTTGTGGCCCTTTGTTTGCTCTGTAATCTGGTCACTGCGTTGAGAGGGAATGTGTGGATGAAGTCGTCTCTTACACTCAACAAGTTAATGATGGTGCTGGGTTTAGCTTCATCAAGGTATTGACATAAGATAGATTTTTTCCCACTAAATGGGATGTGTTAATATAGGGTAATGCTTTTTAGTTGAACAAAAGCCTAGGGACATTTCAAAGATTAATGTGTAATAAATTTAGAAATTCCTTGAGGTCTTCATGGAATACCTCTATGTCAATTCTATGTGGAGGATGTGTAATGTCTTTTGAAATTCCTTGAAGTCTTCATGGATTACCTATCTGTCAATTATATGTGGACACATCTATTGTGTCTAAGAAAGGTGATAGAGAGAGAGAGAGAGAGAGAGAGAGAGTGCGTGTGTGTGTGTGTGTGTGTGTGTGTGTGTGTGTGTGTGTTACAGACTAGACCCTGTGATCTAGAAGCTTATGTCCATAAGTGATTCAATATTGTATTTGTATTAGATGGAAGATTAGATGAAGGTTGTGGTGTGACCAAAACAAAAATTGTGAGGGTGCTCTTCTTTCCCTTAGATTTCCTTGTGAGACAATGAACTTACAAAGGTATGCACTCACACCCTCTCCTTCATTCACACACTGAATTGGTTAGATGTCCTTTATTAATGCCTAAAGGGACCTTGATAATGCCTCTGCCAAATCTATCCAAAAAAATCCAAAATGCACATCTTCCATTGTGGGAGTCATAAAAGCCCATAAAATGCATGCTAAATGGTCAAACCACGTCCTCCAATAATAGACCTTGTTGTTGCACATAAGAAAGTGGTGGCATGTACCCTCATCCAGAGGTCAATCCACTAAAGCGTGAACAACTCTCCCATAGATGAATCCCACCACTCAGGTCAAATGGAAATGTATCCTTTCGAAATGTTGTGTCATCCACAGTGTGTCCATTATTCCAACCACCGGGGTGAAATGGAAATGCATCACCCTCTTTTATGAAAGAGTGGTCCTCATGTGACTCTTCAACTTGTGTTCCTTCATGGTAGTCCTTAAACTCTTGAACTTCATGAGACTCCTTGGCATCCTCTCCTCCATCCATGCGAATCATGGTGGCTACAATCTTCTTATCTTTACATACATGCCCAGGTGACCATGTCTCTTTACACTTGAAGCATAAGCCTTTGCTTATTAACTCATCAATATTTGGGTCATCCATCCTTTGAGTCTTACTGAAGGTTTAAGGCGTGGAAGTATTCCCTTTCTTTGGATCAAAACGAGCTTTGCATACATGCCCAGGTGACCATGTCTCTTTACACTTGAAGCATAAGCCTTTGCTTATTAACTCATCAATATTTGGGTCATCCATCCTTTGAGTCTTATTGAAGGTTTAAGGCATGGAAGTATTCCCTTTCTTTGCATCAAAACGAGCTTTGCATACATGCCCAGGTGACCATGTCTCTTTACACTTGAAGCATAAGCCTTTGCTTATTAACTCATCAATATTTGGGTCATCCATCCTTTGAGTCTTATTGAAGGTTTAAGGCATGGAAGTATTCCCTTTCTTTGCATCAAAACGAGCTTCAGTCTTGGGCTATCCACTCCCATAAATGGTAGGAAATCTAGGAATGGAAAAAGGTGGTATAGGAAGAGAGTTTGTACCCATATTAGGAGAAATAATGGGTGGCTTAGATAAGTCATTCATGAGTAAAGTGGGTTGTGATTTTCTATATTTGGGCTCATAAAGCTCCACCAACCTCATAGCCTCTTTAATGGTAGGTGGTCTTTGAGCCTACACATCCACCTTGATGGAAGAATCTAACCCATGCACAAACTTCTTCATCTTCATTCCCTCACTTAGCCCTTCCACATACATGGATAACTTCATGAAACTCTTTATGTACTCCCGAATTTCCATGCCCTTTTAAGTGAGCTCCTACCATTGTGCATGGTATCTATCAAGCACCAAGGGGATGAAAGTCAAGTTCATCTCCCTTTTCAAATCCTCCCATGACTGCGGTATATTCCCAAGTTTAACCATGTGTCTCCACCATTGGTGAGCATAATCTTCCAAGTGTAGGGAAGAAGATTGCACTTTATCTTGATCACTCTTGGGGTAGAGCTGAAAATAAGTGTGTAGCTTGGTGATCCACTTCTCCAACTCATGCAAAGCAGAACCATCAACTCACCAATAGCTCCAAATGGTATGTCATTTGGTTTGTTTGGAAAGCGTTGGGATGGGGAATGAAGTGTAGGTGTTCAATTCAGGTCAACCCAAAACCCCTCGGACTGAATTTCACTTTTTGCAAAATTTGCAGGATTATGCCCAAATGTCAACCGCAAGCATCCCCTTTGCACACTCTTGCACAAATGCATGCTGACATACCCAAAGCATCATGTGGCATCCAATTAGCATCCTTTAAATGCATCTTAACTCGCTTTTGACAAAATTTTACTATAATTTTGTTGCATTTGCAAGCGGATCTCAACCAATGCAACCAAACAAGATCAACTATACATCCTTGCATAACCACATTGTGAACCATTGATTTCCAAGTGCATTTCCAAGTATCCTTGAAACCATTTCCACTTGTATTGTAGGAATTGTTACCACTTAATTAGATTGAGAGAAGTTGGTGTAGAGCTTTTGCTTGCCGATCTCCTAGCCAAGCCTTCCTACCCCCTTACCAAGGTTTAATTTCTGATGGTGGTAACGATTGGGACCATGTCTTCACCATCATGTACCTAATCCCCTTCCTTACCACTTTACCATCATACTCATGGCAAGAAAGGTTCAAGCAAACTCTCCCCTTGGCCTCTCCTCCAAGGTGCCAAGGTACCTCTTACACATTCAACTAGATTCTAGGGCTTTGGAATCAAAGATTGAATAGCAAGAGGAAGATAAGAGTACTCACCACTAGCATGACTTATGCCAAATTACAATGCTTATCCAAGCTCAACACAAGAGTTTAATTTTTATGAAGAGTTATCTCAACTCAAGAATTTCATGTTGATGAATAGATAAAAGAATGTTAATAACATGGCTTCAAATGATTAAGCTTTAGCTCTTCAATCAAGAGTGACTTCAATCATCTTCCAATTTGCACCACTTTACCTCTTCTTGGAGAAACGAGTGTAGAGGCTTGTAGAGGATAAAGGATCCATGAAATTGATTCTTAATCTTGACAAACCAATAAGACTTATCAAGAGTATGCATGATGGAATCTCAAGCAAGGTTAGCTTTCCCAAGAATGCATGTGTTGATGAAATTATTGATAGAAATCTTCTCAAATGGTATTTAAAGTTAAAAGGATCATTATGTATATCAAGAAGGAGGCTAAGGGGTTCAACTAAGCTTCAATTTTTTGTAAAATGTCCATAGAAATCCCTAATTTGAGCAAGAAACTCCAAAACTCGAATCCATTCAAGAAACCCTAATCCCCTATTAATTTTGATGCAAGAGTGGTATGGATGGATAGAGGAAGACTTTGTCAAGAGAATGAATGCCCTGGATCCTAGAAAGTTTAAGTGAAAACCCTAATTTTGGTAAGAAACCTCAAATCTCCAAAGTAGCCAAGAAACCCTAATTTCTTATGCATAATGCAATAAGGGTGGTATCTATGGGTAGAGGAGAGTATGAGGAAGAGCAAGGTGATGCTAGTTTCTTGAAAATGTGTGAGAAAACCCTAAGTTTATGAGAAATCCTAAATCTTAGAAAATCATGAAATCTCACCATTAAGGCTTGCAATCACTTCAAGAGACTCCCATATGATGATCACAAGCGACTCCAAGCATTATTTAAGGGTTTAGATCATCCATTTGTTCTCCATCTCCATGAAAATAAGTGCCGATTTTCGACACCCTTACGTGCAAAAACGGCGACCTTCCCATGCTTGATAGGTGCTTAATGTGTATCTCTTCAAGCTCCCAAGCTTTGCCCTAAGCATTGCTAAGCTGTAGAGGCAAGAATGGTGAGTAATGGCCATGAAAAACTCAACCACAAGGAGGAAGAAGAGGAAAAACATAGAGATGCAGAAATTTTCTTAATTTTGGTGCACAACTTCCCAAAAATTTATCCCTTTACCAAAATTGATGCAAATCTTGCCCAAATGCTCCAAAAGCTTAGAAAATTGATGAAATGAAGTAGAAATTTGCAACTATACCATCTCCCCCATCAACATCAAGAAAATCCAAGAAAATCTAAGAAATAAAGCTTATAGAAATCAAGAAAATTACCAAAATCACATGTGGATACCCATTTTCTTGCAAATTTCTTGCCCAAATGCATAAGAAAGCTCCCAAAAATCAAAATCAAGGCTCTGATATCAATTGAAATGGAGTAACTATAAGCTAATATTTGGGACAAATCATTATGCTGATTAATATGCAATTAGTTAAAAATCATTCACAATGCCTAAGTCATTTAGTCTTTCACCAAAGGATAGAAATAGCCTTCTGTAAGCCAAGGTATGGTAGCTCCAAGCTCCAATGTACATTCCAAAAGTCATATGATCAAAAGATACAAAAGAGGGTCCATTAGCCCCTTTTATACTTGAGCCATATGACCATAAACCTAAGCTATATGACCATAAACCGAAGCTAACTATTAAAGTTGCTACTCCATTCAATTAAGAAGAAGAAGGATTGAAGATAAATGATCACATGCCTTCCATTTTTTATGTTTCTATTTTTCCATACACAATCCTTCAATTTATGCTTTAAAATGGGCACCTCCATCTAATTATTTAAAAAACCCTTGATGATGATATTGGTCTCCTATTCTCTCTCTCTAGGGTAGGTCGTCTCTCTCTCTCTCTCTCTCTCTCTCTCTCTCTCTCTCGGGGGTAGAAATGGCTAGTGGGATTGCCCTTGGGATGACATGAACCCACCTAGCTTCAAGTCTCTCTGTCGATTGGTCTCTCTAGATCAATAAAGTTGACGTTAAGCGGCTCCGTCTCTCTCTCACGCACACACACACACACACAATTTTGTATCTCTAGTGAGATACTTTTAATTTGTTCTATTTGATTTTCTATTCCATGATGAGCTACGCAATGGAAATTATCATCTCACTTTGGTCTCATATGTTCATTGGGTCTTTAGGAGACTCTCTCTCTCTCTCATATATGTATTTGTGTTTTTCTACGTGTGTATTTGTGGTGGAGAGAGATGCCTGCAAGATGTGCAAGACTTTGTATTCAAAAATGAAAAAAGAGAGAGAACTTTACCTCCTTGCTTCTGATGGCCATTACAAAAAAAAGACATCAAGATGGCCTTTCACACACAATGCACGCAAACACATACACACGTTTCTCTCATATTTTTTTCCTTTTTTTTCTCGTTTCTCCCTTTTTCCTTCTCTCTCTCTCTCTCTCTCTCTCTCTCTCTCTCTCAATATACGCAAGCCTTTGTGAACATCAATAGGATGTACTCCTTGTTTAAATAGGCTTTCAAGTACTCTTTATATCTCCTCAAGGAGATTTTTTTTTAATTAAAAAAAGGCATATTTTTAAAAAATACTTGTGATTTTTAATCTTAAAATCAAATGAAATGTTTTTAAGATAAGAAAACAAAGCCATTAACTTTTACTTTTGTGATGTAAATAATATTTTAACATTAAAGTTGAAAATGGGTTCACTTGGTTTTTTTAAATGAAAAACACACTTATTGGATTATATACGTCAAGCTTAGATGCTTATTAAGTTTCAATCAAGTATCATCATCCAAATACCCCCCCCCCCCCCCCCTCTCCCCACCCACCCATACGAATATATTCTACATAAGGGTAATTTATTTTTTGTTCTATATATAGAGGGTTTACTGATATTCGCATCAACATAAAAAACAATTGATATAAAAACAAAGGATGTTCAATTCATTATTAGTTTTGATTGAACATAAGCAAGCTAAAAATCGTGCCATAAAAATCGTGCCAAGAGCTCAATTTTTTTTCTTTATGATGAATGACATGTGAAGTCTTTGTTTATGTTTTATAACTGTGTAAACTACTTGCTTTGGATCATCCAAGACAATAATAGCTGATCTCACCAAGACAATATTCTAGATAAAATTCGAAGAGAGGACTGCCACCCACGTTGAGGCTATATGGATCCCAATAAAGCAGTAGTTCCACATACTTCTATTATGCCCCTGATTTTAGCACTAAGTAGTAGTATCAGAGGGTTTTAGAACACACTATGTAGGTCCCAGACACTATCTCATTTCCTAGCAAACATTCCAATATATAAAAATAATTTCATGCAACATAATATGGTCCATGTTTCTGCAAGCACTGGCAACTGTGCAGTTCATGACAATGACATGGTTGTCCAAAACTCTCTACACGATCTAACAATCATCAAAGTTCCCTCCCACTGCAACCCCGCAGCCTAGGTTCTCTATTACAGGATAAAAAACTTGGTACCAAAAAAAAAAACATTGACAGGATGCGCATTCACAACAAAGCAAACAGCTACAGATCTGATAAACCACTCGTGGAACTGCGTGCAGCCTTGGAAATGCATTGGATGGTGGTAATTTAGTGTACCATTACTGCGCTTACCTCATTTAAATTTCAGCAAGATGCACCACCACTCAAACTCAAAATGATCAAGATGAAAGAAAACAAAAATGTGACTCAAAATCAAAATATTGGCTGTCCAAAACCACCAGATAACACTTCGAGCTCACAACACAGCACATTTTGGAGAAGAAAGGATGGGGAGCTCAATGTAACCATAACTATCTACACATATGTAAAGGTTTACACCAGATGGATTTGGAATAGCGAAAGTGCACATTAACCATTTGACAGTACAAGGGATCATTTGATCCTCGCTCACAATTGGTTTTATACCTTACTCATCAATGTCTTCCACCCGACTGTCACTATACTAAAATAACCCACCCTTTCTGCTTTATAATCCGTCACCTTTGAAGTAATGTACATATCAGCCAGTAAGAAAAAATATTTGGGTGAGGCTGATAATCCGCAAAAAGGTAAACCATCTGAAACATGAAGTCTTATTAAGACCTGAAAACAAACAGCTACATATAATGATGATATAAGGCCCTCAGAAGCCAAGGTCCCCCAAAAAAGAGTAAAGATTTGACTGTTTTTCTTTTGCCAGCAAAAGCTCAATCCCACGCACTGACCCCAGCACCATAATTGTTGTAACCCATAGAGCCTCCATAGCCTCCTGCATAGCCACCCCCACCCCCTCCATAACCACCCCCAGCGTATCCACCACTTCCACCCGTATAACCACCACCGCCACCTCTACCCCCTTTCCGCCGGAAGTCCCGGCCTCCAAACCTGGAGCCTCCTGACCTTTGATTTCTACTCCCACTTCCCCCAAAGTTAGCCCTAGTGGCATAATTCATTAACCAATCAGGAACAATTTGGTTTGCCTCTTGCATTAACTCAGTCAATGGCCTTGCAAGTGACATGTTGTTCTCGTTGAAAAAAGCAGTGGCCAATCCAGACTTGCCAGCACGTCCTGTCCGTCCTATCCGGTGAACATAATCATCAATATCATTTGGAAGATCAAAATTAATAACATGTGCAACATGGGGAATGTCAAGCCCACGAGCAGCAACATCAGTGGCAACAAGTATTGGAGTGACACCAGTGCGAAATGAACGCAACGCATGCTCACGCTCCTGCAAACAGAACAACTTGTAATTATCCACAATACAAAGAGAAAAGTATATAGCAATGGAAAGGTCAGGTTATTAAACTTAACAAAACCAAACTGCAGCCTCGACTCCATGAGAGCCTCCTCACAGTTTCAAATCATCAACTCCATGCATAGCATAGACTACCTGCTACTATGATGTCCACCAGTCTGGTTATTAGAACCCAAGAGTGGGTGCAGGTTCATGCAAAGATAAGCCACCTCAGTAGACAAATGTTCATGCATAAACCATTAGACTGAGTTTCTATCACTTCTCCGAAGGTGAAGAGTAGACTCAAGGTGGCAGCTACTTTTTTTTTGAAGAAAAAAGCACACGAGAAAAATTTCCGGCGTCCCTGCCCGTTGGTGCACCGGGTGGTTACGCGTTTAAAGAGTCGGTCTTGAAAACCGAAGTATTCGGAAAAATACCAGGGGTTCGAATCCCTCTCCATCCATGAGCATGGTCGTAAGTTAAAAGCAAGCCAGGAAACAAACAAACAAAAAAAGTGTCTTTATTACAAGGGCACTCCATCCCAGCAAGAAACGCACCCTACTTTTGATCTCTCAAGTATACATGTCAGTTTCTGAAAAAAACAGCAACTAAATTATGGAGGGAGGTACAAGAAGCACCACACAAGATTATACCTGTTGTGTGCGATCACCATGAATTGTGGTAGCGGGAAAACCCATCCTACATAACCAATCCTCCAATGCATCAGCTCCTCTTTTTGTTTCCACAAATACCAGGGTCAAAGATTGCTGTTTCCAAAACAAACCAATTATTGGGTACAACCATTTCCTGCCATTTTCTTTAAAGGAAAAACCAGACATTAAACTAATGGAAATACTCAGAGATGCTTAAAAGGAGCTTAAAAGGAGGATAAAAACAGCTTAAAAGCAGCCTGATTAGAACAGGCTGGGGACAAGTCTGCCGAGCACCACCATCTCAGCATTAGACAGGAGACTGAAAAGACAGCATACACGAATGTACCTTCCCCTGAACTCCTTGAATACCATTGCTTTGTGCATGAATCAAGTCCATCAGCATGCTGCGTTTCTCATGATCAGAAACATATTCCACTTTTTGCACAATAAGATCAGTACTTGAGCCCACCCTTCCGACCGCTAAAAAGATATAATTGAAAAGAAAGTCTGACGCAAGCCTCTGTAAGTTCACCACACACAACCAAGAGTTAACATAACAAGGCAATCAAATCTCTCTCTCTCTCTCTCTCTCTCTCTCTCTCTAAGCAAAAGAGGTCAAGGACCATCGACGAAATGATGGAATCCTCCAGGTGGAAGTAAAAACTCAAGTCAAGGAGATTCCTAGCACAATCTTTAGCAAAGTCAAATCGGGTGGCCTCCGAACTTGAGGCCACAACAGGACAGTCTAGCCTTGAATGTCCGACTTGCAAGCTTCCAGACGCGTGGACATGTGGTACCTTCAACAAGACAGCTTCATGGAGACATTCACCAGAGTGACCAATGCCACACCAACAATCAAATGGGAGGTAAACTCCTTACCACCGACTGCAAAGCTACAACCAGGCAATGATCACCTTCAAGACCAAAGAAGATAGAATTGCTATCCTAAGGCACTCCCAAAAGTACAATTCTATGGTTAGCACAAGACTTGACACGAGCACAGCTCAAGCAAAAGGGAGTAGAGCTAGAGAGGCATGCAAAGCAAGGAAATGGGCAATCCTCCAAAATGGCAAGGCCATCATTCAGGAGTTTACACTCCTAAATCGATACTCTCCCCTCCTCCAGATGTGGAAGGGCACAAGACTATGGATAGCTAAAGAGTTAAACTCCAGCACAAGTCAAATAGAAAGGTGCAGAATTAGACAAAGCCTGAAATGCATGCAAAGCAGACAAAAGGGCAGTTTTCTGCTGTGGAAGGAACTCATTCAAGACTTCCACAAGGCCAAACCCCCAATTGAGGTATCTTGTGTATCAACAACCACAACAACCCACAGTAGGGACCACTGTTTTCCCTTTTAGTTCTGTTCAAGTGTTTTTTTGTTAGCAATTCTGACTCAATTGAAGACCTTTCATTCCTTAGGTCTTATAAAAAGGTAACCTTTACTTCTAGTTTTCTGCCACTAAATGTAACCAGTAGATTATTCCAATGATCTTGAATGATAACATAGAAGCAGGAATTATCGCCTAAACTCAAAATTGCTTTTTTTAATAGCTCCAGGGAGTTTCTCACTGTTCATATCCTTTTAAAGATTTCAATAAATTCACACTATGTGAAGTTTCTTTACATCTATTGAATACAAAAAAGGTGCACACAAAAAGCCTTCCACTTTCATTAGGTATCCACAACATTACCAAAACAACAGGGTAAAAAAGTACGATTGATGCATGTACCTGTATTTCTCTCGGAAATGTCGCACTAAAAAGCATAGTTTGCCTTTCACCCCTTCGGGGCATATCCATCTGCTCCACAATCCTTCGAATTTGTGGCTCAAAACCCATGTCCAGCATTCGATCAGCCTCATCCAATGCCAAATACCTCACTTGCGAGAGGGAAACTCTAGCCCTTTCTAAAAGATCTGCTAGACGACCAGGAGTTGCAACTAGAATGTCAACCCCTTTATCCATCTCTCGTAACTGGAAGAGAAGTCCAAAAATACAAATCCATTACAAACCTTGTTGAAAACAAAGGAACACAACAGGGTAAAGAGTGATATCACAACAAAAGAACTCTCAATAACTTAATTGCTTAAAGAGTACAGTGAAGATCAGTGTTACTGGAAAAGCTAAAAACTGTCATTAAATCAAAGAACAAAGCCAAATTTTAGTGTATCACCCTGAGTCATAAAATTATCACCCACAACACTTCACACATATTTCCTCAAGAGGAAGGTTTCAAAACTGTGACAGAATATCCAACAAAAAGTGAGCCACCATTCCAACTTCAAGCAGTGTCTTTACTCTGTTATGTGTGAGCAAACCTTCTTCAAAAAATAGGAGCACAACAGGGTAAAATGTGACCAATATTACTCGAAAGCTAGAACAATTATTAAATCAAAGTACTGAAGCGAGACAAAATGTTATCACACCCACTTCACAAATACAACTTGGTTGGAATAGTTGGAGTCTTATTGGTGTGAAAGGATTTTCAGGTCTTTTGGTGAAGTATTGTACATGGTGAAGTCTTAGGTATGTAGTTCACTCATCATTGTGTTGTGCAATCACTCTCTCCATTGTGCTCCCAATCTCTCTCACAAAGGACATGGAGGGAAAACTTGAAGCCACGCAGGCAGGATGGGTTGAGGTGGTGAAGAAGAACATCCGTAAAGAAGTGAGGGAGGAGACTCAAAGGGAAGAACATCAAATCATTCACACCACCATTGAGGAGGAGAAGATGAGGCATGCCCGCCGCCTCAACATTCGAGTCACGGGTATAGCCGAGACACCCAACTCCACTCCCGAGAAAGATGGACAGCTTCTATGCATGAAGCTAGGCTACAGGGAAGAGGACCCTCTCCCCTTCACCAAAGCATGGAGAGCCGGGAAAGACTCAACACGCAAGAGAGCCCTCAGTTTGCAGGAGAGACGGAGAGGGTCACCTTCATGAGGAAGAGGGTCATACTACGAGGCTTAGAGGGAGCTCCTATTTTCTTGTATATTGATCTCACGAGGATGCAGCTAGAGCATAGGAGAGCTTGCATGCCACGAGTCTTACACGCGAGAAGGCAAGAAGGCCTTCTATCGAGATGGTCGGGTCATCATCGATGCCGGCCCATGGATTAGCGGTTTGGGGCCTATGGGACATAAACCAAGCCACTGACAGAGATACACATGGCAGTATGGAACTGTAATGGTTCACTATGGGTGCAGCCTGGACGACTGGAGCATGTTATGGGGAGGAGAGACATCATACTTCTGACAGAGACACATCAGAGCCCAGAGAGAAGGCTACCTCGAGTAGAGGGATTCCAGAGAGAGTCAGCATACAAGAGGACCGCACGCCAGGGTACCTCGAGAGGGTCTGGGGGAGTAGCTCTATTCAGACGGGAGCTACAGGGGAGACTGAGAGTGGTAGCACAGGATCCACAGGCCAGATACATGTGGATCAGCTTACATCTCTCACAGGACAGGGTTATATACATAGCCCTATGTTACTCTCCTCCGTCAGGATCCTCCTATGTCATTACAGAGGACATGCCACAGGAGGAGGAGCAGGAGCCTCCCCATACACTTGTTTGTCAGAGGAGATTATGCATTATTCTACACAAGGGGAAGTATTTCTTATGGGTGACTTCGATGCCCACACACACAGCAGACAGTGTGAGGTGTATGACTAAGATGACATGGAGATCCTCCACCCTGTGGATCCAAAGGAGATAGCCGCTAGTCGGGCATCAGAGGCGGACACTGGACCAGACAGAGGACATTATGGGTACCACTTACTAGAGTTGGGAGCCAGGCATCGTCTCGTTATTTATAACGGGATGCTACAGTGGCCGGGATCAAGAGGACTGACATGCTTCCCACATGGGGGTCATACACGGACCCGAGGCACCGTGGTAGACTACATCATGGGGTCTTTGGAGGCATCACAGCTTGTCACCTCATTCTCCATCCCACCTCGTCCTATTGGGGTAGATCATACATACTTGGCATTTTCACTAGCCGGATCACCAGTATCACCAACCCCCCACATACCAACGCCACACACTACCATCTACTTCACACATGACATGGCAGACATATACACTGGCAGAGTAGAGGATGGGCTCCTACTCATGGATCCCCTGACACCTCGCAGATCATACATACTTGGCATTTTCACTAGCAGGATCACCAGTATCACCAGCCCCCCACATACCGACGCCACACACTACCATCTACTTCACACATGACATGGCAGACATATACATTGGCAGAGTAGAGGATGGGCTCCTACTCATGGATCCCTCGACACCTATGGATACCATTACAGCCCAGCTGGCATCACTCCTACACACGACTGCATTACAGAGCTTCCCACATCGTGTCCACTCAGGAGAGCCTACAAGATCTGGGACTATGCCCCAGAACAGATGGTATGATGACGAGTGCAGAGCCCTATACTCACGGCTCCGCATACAGAGAGCCTTGGGAGCCATCACAGAGCAGGAGTCGAGGAGAGAGATGAGAAGACTTACTCGCCGCAAAAGGCGGGCCTTTGCAGAGATACAGGAGCTAGAGATCTTCCATTTCTTCATGAGTAAAGATGGCCCTATCTCATGGCGGCACTTCAGAGAGCCCCGGACACCGACACCCATTGCAGACCCACAGACATGACACACATGCAGAGGGCCTATACCACGCCCCACAGCAGCCACCTATACCTCAACCACAGGAGCCTTGACCTACCACAGCTAGCTTCTTTACCCACTCGATGGTAAAGGAAGCTATCCGCCGCCTACAGCATGGACGGGCCGCCGTCCATATGGGCCTACAGGGTGAGCATCTCATATATGCAGTAGATTCTTTGGCTCCTTTTCTTGCACACCTATTTAACAGGGCACTAGCAGAGGGTTTGCCTGCGGAGTGAACGATGCACACCATTGTGCCGATCCACAAAACAGGGAATATGCTCGATCCGAGCAACTACAAGACGGTTATGGTTGGCCACGTGTTGGCCAAACTCTATGGTGCAGTGTTGGAGCAAGAGCTTAGCTTATATGCTGAGCGAGCAGGTTTACGCTCATCAGGGCAAGCAGGCTTCAGGAGAGCTTTCTCTACGACTGACCATGTATTCACTTTGAGATGTATGATTGATCAGGCCAGAGTGAGGAAGAGAAAGCTCTATTGCTGCTTTGTGGATTTCCGCAAGGCATTTGACACACTACCACGAGAGAGGCTCTTTCAGCGCCTGCAGTCTCTTGGCATACCAGCAGATATGACATGGGGCATCTATGCATTATATGAGCAAGTTTTTGGGAGAGTCAGATGCCCAGGAGGTATGTCCGAGACTATTGCTAGCACCACTGGTGTGAAGCAAGGATGCCCACTTTCCCCCACGCTATTTGGGTTATACATTGATGAGGTGGCTGACTTCATTACATGGGGAGGCGGAGATGGAGTTGATCTAGCAGGTACCTCAGTACATATTATGCTTTATGCTGATGATATCGTATTAGTGTCTGAGTCTCCAGGAGGTCTACAGCAGCATCTACATGCACTCGATGATTTCTGCACACAGAGGGGTCTTACTGTGAACCTTGGGAAAACCAAGGTTATGGTCTTTCATACATCGAGACAGGGCAGGAGTCAGTTGACATTCACTCTCGCAGGACGCCAGGTGGAGGTGGTGACATCATACCTGTACCTAGGGGTTACCTTCTCTGTAGCAGCCACGCGCTTCACCATGGGTTCAGCAGCCAGAGCTAGACTGACACGGGGATATGCAGCATTGGCTATGCTAGAGAGACAGTGCCACCAGGTGCATTTTCAGGAGCCCCGGACGAAGGGGTGGCTATTTGACACATTAGTCACACCGACACTGATGTATGGAGCAGCGGTATGGGCGCCAGGCCTTGCTACCCATTGGTGGACACAGATAGAGAGACCACAGGCCCTCATGATACGCAGCAAACCGTCAGTACCTCATGATACGCAGCAAACCGTCAGTACCTCATGACATTATCCGAGCAGCGTTTGCTGCGCGTCCTATGATGGTAGAGGCCATATTCCAGACTATATGCCTGCTAGACAGATTCAGAGAGATGCCACAGGACAGATTGTCATACAGAGCTTTTGAGGCATCTAGACAGCTGGCTGAGGCAGGAGACAGAGGATCACGGTATGCACAGGTCACACATTGGTTCTCACAGCATGGCCTAGACATGGATCATCTACCACCATTCCAGTATGACAGGGATGCACCACATATCCGTCTCTCTCATAGTGAGAGGAACGGAGTATTGAGACAGGACCTATGGCAACTCTATACACGAGACATGGATATCGCCTACACATCCTCTTCCACCGAAGATGCTGTACTGCAGAGATCACTTCATGAGTATCACTGATGATGGATTTATAGAGAGGCCTAGATACATGGAGGGCTTTTTACCACACGGCTCCCGAGTAGCTATTGGTTAGCTTAGAGTCTCATCACATCGATTGGAGATCGAGACTGGCAGAGCAGCATGGATCCCCCGAGAGGAGAGGGTATGTAGATTGTGCAGAGAGGAGGTGGAGAGTGAGGAGCATTATGTATGCAGATGCAGAGCATATACAGCCATCAGAGAGAGATATCCCATTTTATTCAGAGATCAACATTCCCTACGCCAGCTCTTTGAGGCAGCAGACCAGCGCATACTCGGGAGATTCATTCTAGACATACAGCGTCACAGAGAGACATCCTTACAAGCTCAGACAACTCCAGAGGGGGGACGACAAACACAGATTACTACATTTTTTCAAAGATCCACCCCACTCGCAGTCCCTACACAGCAGGGAATTACTCTCCAGAGAGCAGAGACACTCAGAGCCCGCAGGAGACAGAGAACACCTGGCTTTCAGACACCACGCCTATACCAGAGAGAGATGACAGAGAGCAGAGCTCAGTTTCACAGAGAGAGTGCGGAGCAACTGGCTCGCTTCAGAGCAGACCCAGGCATGTTCTTCAGGGAGCTGTGGACACCCCCTTCATTGATGTATACCATTTTATACCCCCAGTATGGTACAGGATGGAGCTAGCTAGGTTGCATATCATGATTGTATACTCCATGCATATAGCTTTGCATTCTCCTAGTAGTAGAGCTCCATGCGCTCCCCCACTCATTGTACTTATTGCACACCCAGATTCAGCTTTTTAGTTCAGTACTTTTTCATTTTGTTGGGATGACAGAGGATACCCCACACAGGTACACTGATTTGTCTCATAGGCCGAGTTCGGTCTTTTGGAAGACGTTAATAAAATCTTTCTTTCTCTCTCTCTCTCTCTCTCTCTCTCTCTCTCTCTCTCTCTCCCTCCCTGAAGAACATGCCTGGCTCGCTTCAAAGCAGACCCAGGCATGTCTTCTTCAGGGAGCTGTGGACACCCCCTTCATTGATGTATACCATTTTATACCCCCAGTATGGTACAGGATGGAGCTAGCTAGGTTGCATATCATGATTGTATACTCCATGCATATAGCTTTGCATCCTAGTAGTAGAGCTTCATCCCCTCCCCCACTCATGGTACTTTTTGCACACCCAGATTCAGCTTTTTAGTTCAGTACTTTATCATTTTGTTGGGATGACAGAGGATACCCCACACAGGTACACTGATTTGTCTCATAGGCCGAGTTCGGTCTTTTGGAAGACGTTAATAAAATCTTTCTTTCTTTCTTTCTCTCTCTCTCAAGCACGCTGTAATCTCAACCTGGCACCAGAGCCACCATATCCACCTCTCACATGTGTCTTCCATCCCACCATGCTCATGCTTGGCTAACCCTTTGCTCATCTACTTCTCTACGTTTTTTAGGGTCTCTGCAAATTTTTGGGTTTTGGCATTTTTTAGGGTGTGTGTTTTTGATGCCTCTTCTGCCCGCCATGTAGCACCACACATAGCTGCAGTTTTTGCTACATAATCTGCTTGTTCTGTTGTCCATCAGCCGTTTGCAACCTCCATGCACAAGCCACCACAAGATCATACATAAGCTGTGTCTTTTTCTTTGCTACATGAGCTGCATTTTTCCCTTCATCTAGAGCACCCATTGTTGCAACTTTGGCATCTTCTTCAGGATCATGGGCTTCATCAATAGTATCTTCCTTGAAAAATATGCCTAAGCTCCAAGTCACATTGACTTGGAAATGATGACGCAAAAGGATCTTCATTGGCATTGAGGGGAGACTCTTCTTAATCAACTTCTAGTCCTTCTTTATTTGAGTCAAGGGTTCTCTCCTTGGGATGTTCCTCGAAATCTGAATATTTTGAAGTCATGGTTTCTCTACTCGGTTCTCGTATTCACACTTTAATAAGTTTCGGGCCAAAACTCGCTTATAAATTATGACCAACCCTGTGTACTTACTCACTGAAATCACGAGGCAATCACAACCCAATGTCCGGGTGCCCAAGCCTTATCCCTTTGTCCAAAGTAAGTATTGTCACGTACACACCCTGTTGGTGTACAAGTGACATGGCATTCTAGGCATTCATAAACATTTAGCAGAGCATTCTTGGCATTAAGTAAAGGCATTCAAGCATTATCTAGGCATTTACAGCAGTTAACACATGTACCCAAGCATATATCACAACATGAGCATCAGTGTAAGGGGCTGTTACAAGGTACATAAGCCATTCAAGTCATTTAGGACATGTAGCACTCCAAGTCGGGGCATAGGGAACCAGCCGACACGTGGGTATCGACAGCCGATAGCATACAAAAGAGCATATTAGGCATTTGGCCAGTCGTGGAGATATTTTCAGTAGGCCGACAGCATAAGCTGGCTGACTAGCAGCATCACTCACTACATAAGAAGCGCATCATTCATTCTCAGAAGGGAGGGCATCATACATCTTACATCTTCTCAGCGTTTCCTTCCTAGGGAGCAAGGGGAGTCAGCAGTTCATCATCATCATTCAACAGATCATCAGCATATTCAGCATTCAGTTAGAAGACTGTATACAGTTCATCTCCTACCTCCTACATAGAGGAAAGCCAGCATCTCAAGGGTGGACCTCACCATTAGAGAAGGGAACATTCAGTCAGCATCAACATTCAGCATCTCTCTCTCTTCCCGAGATAGATATTCATCTAGGATGGGCATAGCTCTATTCATAGATCTTCATTGTAACCATTGCATTTAATATAGATGCATTGCATTAACACCATTGTCTATCTCTTAAGTATAATTAAGTGTAGTTTAGTTAAGCCTAAGGTTGTTTTACTGCGATCAATCCCTCGCATGTCACATTGGTATTAGAGCATTATAGGGTAACTAGCCTTAGGTCATGTTCATTCCAAAGGTCATTCAGTAAGTCAACATGTTAGTCGCTTCCGCTCAGTTAAATCCAGTCCTCAAGATCTTGCATGCCATCCTTGGGGTTTTCCCCTTAGGCATGTATCAGTAACCCATCCATCTGCATTCTTACATAGCATATAGGGTTGCACATGGCTTGCATCAACATAGTAGTCATCCTAGCAATCAGTCTAGCATCTTGCATCTACAAGGCATACATGATCAAGGATGAATGACATCCATCATCAAAGGAGCATGTCATCATTTGGTCCCTTCGCCAGTCTTGAACAGTGTTTCACACACTGGGCGGAACCAAGGTGTTAACGGGGATTTTCCACAGAAGAAAGCTACAGCATTTTACTGGCATGGTTTGGCCTGAAAGATAGCCATACAGCATGTGCAGCATGGGATTTTATCCAATAAAGTGACTTATAATATTTATAAGTCGGTGTGTTCTCACATCATTAAAGACAGGCTGGACATATTATTATTCTAGGCTTGGACAGGTGGACAAAAGGAGGCACCTAGATGAAACTTGGGCATCAAGCCAGGAAAATCATAAAAGCTGATATATTTCGACAAGTTCAGTTATTTTTGGGCTAAGACTTGGAGTACAAGCCAAGGAAAGCATAAAGTTGATATTTTTGGGCTAAAACTTGGAGTACAAGCCAAGGAAGGCTAAAAAGTTGATATTTTTGGGCTAGCTCAGCTATTTTGGGCAAAAAGGAGAAAGTGCAAATATAGCAACTCGACTCTATTAAAGCAAGGTTTGGGGGCTGATTTGAGGGGGGGGGGGGGGGGGAGGATCACTCTGGAGCTCTCTCTCTCTCTTCTGCTGGCCGACTACAGTTTGCTCTCCCTCCTCTCTCTTGCGCTGGCCGTACAACAGTTTCTAGGCTGTTTTCAGCAGGTTGACTCCTCCCAGGCAGCCATAGAGCTGGTCGACTTGTTTTTGGAGCTATTATGGACTGATTGAGGGACTGATCTGAGAGCTCCTCTGGGACTGATTTATGGCTCTGTTTTGGGGCTAAATTGGCATGGAATTCGGGGCTGTTTTATGGACAATTTAAGAGCTGTTTATGGACAGCTTATGGGCTGATTACGAGCTGGATTTTGGGACTGTTTTGAGACAGTTTATCGGATGGGCTTTTGGAGCTATGTTTGTATCTTGGCTCTAGACTGAGTTTTGGGCACGTCTGTGCTGATGCTTTGTGGAAAATCCGGTGCTATATGCACCCACACCTTGGTTTATTGTAAAAGCTTATAACTGAATAAAGAAGTTCCTATGGGGGAGCGGCCATTCCGGCTCAGTGCGGTGTCTTTGTATTATTTATGGTTCTTCCGCTGTGTTGCGATGCTCTGTCTCTGGTATTTGAAGTGTTGGTCTATTATTATCGTTCCGGGTCCCCGCCCATAGTTGGATTCAACTCCTACAGTCGAGACCTCAATCCCGACAGAAGAAGACAAGGTGGGGCAGTGGTTTCAATGGAGGAGGATCGGCAGAGGAGTTGAAAGGTTGTCAAGTGTACCACATAGCAACAATTTAGCAAAGGGGAATATCACATGCACACCCAATTGGTGTACAAGTGACATGGCATTCTAGGCATTCATAAACATTTAGTAGAGCATTCTTGGCATTAAGTAAAGGCATTCAAGCATTATCCAGGCATTTACAATAGTTAACACATGTACCCAAGCATATATCACAACATGAGCATCAGTGTAAGGGGCTGCTACAGCACCTACAACAGGTACAAAAGGCATTCAAGTCATTTAGGACATGTAGCACTACAGGTCGGGGCATGGGGAACCAGCCGACAGGAGGGTATCAACAACTGACAGCATACAAAAGAGCATATTAGACATTTGACTAGTCGTGGAGATATTTTCAATAGGCCGACCAGCAGCATCACTCACTTTATAAGAAGCGCATCATTCATTCTCATAAGGGCATCATACATCTTGCATCTTCTCAGCGTTTCCTTACATAGAGGAAAGCCAGCATCTCAAGGGTGGACCTCAGCATTGGAGAAGGGAACATTCAGTCAACATCAACATTCGGCATCTCTCCTTTCTCGAGATAGATACTCATCTAGGACAAGCATAGATCTATTCATAGATCTTCATTGTAACCATTGCATTTAATATAGCTGCATTGCATTGCATTGACACCATTGTCTATCTCTTAAGTATAATTAAGTGCAATTTAGTTAAGCCTACGGTTGTTTTACTGCAATCAATCCCTCGCATGTCACAAGTATCCAACCATGTATTACCTCCATCTTGCACCCCTTTGCACTTACCTTTCGTAGGTGGACACACCTCTCCCTCTCTCCTCCCTTCTCAAAAGTGGGTGCCTACTTCAAGAGGGCTCTATGGCTATATTTTCTGCACTTCTTCTCTCCCAACTCTATATCGAAGCTTACTAGAGCATTTCTCAAGCATCCAAGATTGTTTCCGGGTCATATTCTTCCTTCTACACACTCCCAATGGCTCGAATTCAACAAAACGGTCCATTTGTTTGCTGCAATTTTTGGTCTTTGGCTGAAAATCCTAATTCAGCCATCCTTTCTTAAGTAGAACCGTGGGTGAAGCTTTCCCAAGGTTCCCTGCACTTTCTTGAAAATTATTGTAGTGAAGGATCACGACAAATTAAAGATTTCATCCTTCTAGATACTTTCATCGTGAAGACTTCCACTATCGTCGACTCTACTTGAACTTGGTAAGCTCTCATGACCAATTATGGTGGCAAGTAGTGTAACTATTTGGCCTCCTAGCTCTTCTCCACATGATGGAACTCATGTACACATGGACAGATAGATGAAAGCATTGGAACAAGGATCTTGAATTTGGCTCATGAAAAAGCACCAATTTTGGTCAAAAAGCAAGGAAAAGCAAAAAGTCAAACTGAGTTGACCATGAGCTAAGGGCAACATTGGAAAGCGGAGACTGAGTCGAACCAAAAAGCTAAAAGCCGCTTCTCCAAAAATTAGCTCCAAGGCCAAAAAGTAAGGCCCTGAAGTTGGAAAAGCATAATTAAAGAACTTTAACCAAAGTTGAGTATTATTTTATTAAAAGTCCCAAAAAAAAAAAAGACAAGCAAGAGTTTAAAAAAAGTAAAAAGCAAAGCTTGGCCTACTTTTGGCAAAAGCAGGGCCTCCTCCCTCAAGTATAAAAGAAGCAAGAATCTTCCTTGATGGATATCATCTACAAGGTGGAGATTATCAAGAGTGGAGCCCCTCAAAGAACATCTTTGTCATCTTTGTTCCATCGCCACCACCCAGAAAAGTCACCACCACCGCTCTGCTCTATTTTCCGTCGCTCTGCCCTCTGCCCATTTTCGCTTACTTCCGCTCAACGGCGTGTACCTAAAGAAGAAAATATTCAAGAGAATATTTTACTAGAATGTCATGACAATCCAAGTGCAGGACACATGGGAATTTCTAAGACCTATGCACTTGTTAAAAGATAATTTTATTGGGTAGGTTTAAATAAGGATGCCCATAATTATGTTATAAAATGCCCTAAGTGCCAAGTCATTAAAGTTGAGTGCCTAAAAAGTAGGTGGAATATTATAACCACTACTAATACTTGAGGGTAAGTGTAAAAGTATTTCTATGGATTTCATAGTGGGACTACCCCAAAAAAAGTATAGGGCATGATTGAGTGTGGGTAGTAGTAGATAGGTTAACCAAAGGCAAATACGATTCCCACTTACCTTGCTGATCGTGGACATAACACTTCAGCACATCAAAGGCCAACCGGTTGTATATCTCTGTCTGGCCATCTGTTTGTGGGTGGAATGCACTGGAAAAATTCAACTTAGTACCAAAATTATCAAACAATGCCCTCCAAAAATGACTGGTAAACTTGGCATCTCGGTCTGACACTATGGTTCTAGGAATCCCACCAATCGGGTACCAATGCTGAATGAATAACTGGGCAACATCCTCGGCGAGCACATTGGCCCTGCAAGGAATAAGCATAACAAATTTGCTAAACCTATCAACAATAGTTAAGCACTGCGTATTACGCTTACTCGGACCGGGAGGCAGATTTGTGACAAAGTCCATCGAAATGTCCTAGAAAGGACCCTCAGGAATTGGCAAGGGCTGTAACAACCCTATCTTCTTTCCACGAGGAGCTTTCACCTTTTGACAAATGTCACAGCGTTGTACATATGTAAACACATCACGTCTCATCTTTGGCCAATAGTATTGCCGTTCTAATTTCTCGAGAGTCGAATTCATGCCCTTATGACCACCTGTAATAGCGTCATGGGCATCATGGAGAAGAGCTGCCTGGAATGACTTCATGACACATAGTCGGCCTTTGTAGAAAAGCCAACCATCGCGTATCAGAAAATGGCATGGTCCTGTGGCATCCAATGCCTGTTCCCACTGAGTACCGAATTCCTCGGAATCCGCGTACGTGTGCTTCATGTCCTCTAGTCCTGTACCAACAAGGTCAAGTCTAGTGGTCTGAACCGTAGACACTTGTCCCTTCCTGCTCGAAGCATCGGCCACTGGATTGGCCTTTCCTAGAAGGTACTCAATCATACCACCGAACTGTTGGAATATCTGACTCCAGCGGTGTTGTAGATCACTCCACTGTGCACTTGGCATCGTCTGAATCCAGCGCAATGCTTGATGGTCAGTGCGAACCTCAAAGTCACGGCCATACAAGAAATGTTTCCAATGTTTGAAGGCCTGTATAACTGCTAGGAGTTCTCCATCATAGACTGAGTAGTTCTTCTCAGCGGGCAGTAACTTACGAGACATGTAAGCTACTGGATGACCATTCTGTTGCAATACACCTCCGATTGCGATGTTACTCGCATCGGTGATCACCTGAAATGGTTCGTCCCACGAGGCAAGGGCTAAACAAGGCGCTTCTGATAAAGCCACCTTGAGGTTCTGGAATGCCTCCAACGCTCGTGGAGTCATTCGAATCTTTTGCCTTCTTGTTTTCACTCCCTTTAGCAGATCGGTGAGATCTGCCGAGAGATCAGAAAACTTGTCGATGTGGGTAGAATATGCCTGGCATATACCCACAAATGATCTAATGTCATAAGCTGTCTGAGGTACTTCCCAGTTAACAATCTCGGCCACTTTAGCCGGATCAAGTCGAATGCCTTCAGCACTAATTATATATCCCAAGTAATGCACCTGGAACAGATAAAATTTCGACTTCTTTTCATTGACGTAGAGCTCGTTGCTTAACACACTTTCCAATCAAATCCCGGAAAATACGCATCATCATGCGGTTAAATGTAGCTGGGGCGTTCGTCAAACCAAATGGCATCACCACAAATTCATAGTGGGCCCGTTCTGTACGGAAGGCTGTCTTGAGGATATCCCCCTCTACAATCCGTACCTGGTGGTACCCACTCTTTAAATCCAGTTTTGAGAACACCTTTGCTCCATTCAGCCTCTCGAGAATTTGCTCTTGATAGTTAGCTTGTTGAGTGCACGATAATCGACACACAACCGAGAAGACCCATCTTTCCTCTTGACAAACAAGATCGGTGCTGCAAATGGCGACACGCTGGGGCGGATGATGAAACCGATCCCGTCAAGTGGGAAAGACTCCGTTGGACATCCACACGCTTAATAGCACAACTTTAAAACCACAAATTTGAAATGGACAACTTAATACAACTTGAAATTTAAATGAAATGAAATGGAAAGATGGACACCAGCACTGGGGCCGGAACGGGCCGACCCCCCCTCAATATATGATATATTTATTGGGAGTATTTAATAAATACAATGCTCCATGGGTTCCAAGAACCAGATAATGTCCATGTACATATGAAAACAGTACCAAACAAATAGGCTCGAAGTCGAAACTTGATGTAGAAGCTCGAAACAGAACGACCACTAGTGTGGTCCAATCTCTACGGTCCTGTGCTTGCACTGGACTCCGCGGAGAGCGCCTCACTAGTGTTCCGAGACCACGCACAAACAGGCGCTCTTGTACTAACGCCTGGCTCTCCCGATCTCAGCACCTTTGGACCGAGGTTCGCCAATATAGCTTGGACAACCCGGCACCGAACGGGTGTTGGCCGAGCGGGATGAATCCCTTATCAGATTTAAACATAAAATACTTTATTGAAATCTGAAATTCACTTACTTGTAGATGGTTGATGGAAAACCAATACTTGTGGTGTTTGTGTAGAATATGAAGCCACCCTTGTTGAAGAAATAGTTGCCTCGTGTAGAACTATCAAGACAAACACCACCACAAAGGGTACAGCCGCCTGCTGTGAGAGAAGAAGCATCCACTTGCAAGAGAGGAGATGCCTGGCCGCAGTGTGGAGGAGCCCAAACAGAGTTGCCTGAGGGCAGTGTTCTACTGGCCGGAACACAAGCGCATAGCCATAGCCGCCTGTAGGGGCATGCGCAGCTTGGAGAGGTGCAGCCAGTAGAGAAGAGGCAGCCTGCAGGTACTGTCGCCAGGGGGAGTAGCTGCCTGTAGGAAGGGAGATGAAAAGAGATAGTTTGCTGGTGAAGACGTGCAGCCTGCAGGAGAGCTCACGCAGAGGTGAGGACAGCGCCACCTGCTGGTGTACTGTCGCCTGGGGGAAGTAACCGCCTGCAGTCAGTGCTGGCTGGCAATACAGCCGCCTGTAGTAAAGCAGGCGCAACCAGCAGCAGTGTATACAGTCGCTATTGGAGGTGACAGCCGCCTGGAAGAGAGTATGTGCAGCAGTACAGGGGGAGATGGCAGCCGCCTGCAGCAAGTTCAGTCGCCAGTAGAGATGGGAAGAGTCGCCGGTTGTCTCACGTAACAGGGTGGAAGCGGAGATGATTTACGCTTGATGGAGAGAGTTTTTTTTATAAAAATTAAGGTGAAGTTACAACTAGAGATTTCCACGCATGCATGTGGGGGGACTAGTGTGGGTAGGTGACCATGCCCACCCCCACACTCACTTAAAAGTGGGGCTCTCCACCTTGGTCCCTAAGTGGGTGCCCAAAGGGGGTGCCCACTTTTAAATAAATGTGAACACCTAACCTTATAAAATAAGAGGTTAGAAATAAAATAATAAAAACAACATGTACAACATACTTACCACCTGTTCACATGCACCAAAACTCGTCAGAATACAGAGCAGACTTCACGACTCACTGGCAGGCGTCCCCGCTCAGTAAGTAACACGTCAAGCAGACAAACACACAAATACATGTCATGCGAAAACAGTTTCAAACATGCAAAATATGTGTGCATGTGCAAATAGTAACATGGACATATCTCCCGTTCATGGAACAAGTACAAAATATCTGTCGGCACAAAACTGGCACGACATAAAATATAAAATCCTGGTCTTCCTGTGGAGTGACAGTCCCATAGGTGAGACACAGATCCAGGCACGAGTCTCCCTATGGCGTGACAGTCCCATAGGCAAAACACGGCACGAATACTGGCTCTTCCATGGCGTGACAATCCCATGGGTCGAACACAGTCCACGTCATACACGGGTGGCACTGGTCTGGCTCCCGTCCATACGACACCATCCTGCTAACACACGGGTGGCACCAGTCTGGCTCCCGTCCATGTCAGCAAAATACTGGCCTCTTCACACGAGACACCGGCCTGGCCTCAAGTGAACGAGACGCAAAAACTGGAGATGGACCAAATGGTCGGCCAATTGGTGACATCCCCCCGGGCTTCTAAAGAGTTGACCTCAACTGAAAAGCGTCAAGATATGCGTGCAACAACTGTGGATAATCTGCAAAATAATCCTCATTTATCCACTTGGCATCAATAGGCAAATAATTTTTAAACTTCACAAGGTATCTCCTGGAAAGCTTTCCTGCAGGTAGCTTTCTCTCCTTGTGAAAAACAATCTGTTCTGGCTGGAGGATCTCCTCAAGCTCTTCAATCTCTGGCGGATCTTCTGTGACAGGCTCATCAGGATCTGGCCCCACATATTTCCGAAATAGACTCACATGAAAAGCATTGTGAATCTTCCAATGACTAGGTAAAGCAAGCCTGTAGGACACTTCATTGATCTTGTGAATCACCTTGAAGGGTCCATAATAGCGACAAAAACTGGAGATGGACCAAATGGTCGGCCAATTAATGACAGATGAAGCCAGCTTGCAACAATTCTTGGAGTTGGCAGTCCAACTCCGATTCCATTGCCTTAGGAAGGCGATATGGAAACTTGCTCGGGGGTTCTGAGCCTGGGAGGAGGTCAATCATGTGATCCTCTGGTCTGGACGGGGGGAGCTGGGGAGGGAGGCTGTCCCAAAGAAAAATCTTCTGGAACTTTTCATGGAGAACCGAGTACTTCTCGGAAGCACTGGCCACCGTATGGGCTGTCTGGATGTAAATCATCGCACACTGTGCGCCTTTCCTGACTGCTCGCTTAGCCTGCAAGTGGCTTATGAGCAGAAAGTTCGGAATACTTAGCTCACACTTAATGGTCACCGGGGTGTTTGACACATTCCGATTGATCTGGAACGTGTGCTTGTCCCACTTGACATCCGGAAGAAACTTGTGAAACCACTGGATACCCAAAATTATGTCTGCTCCTACAAGAGGGGCAACCATAAAGTCACGCACAAACTCTATGACCTGAATCACTAACTTAGCACCTAGAGCTTCATACTTGACGCTCGTTGTCATACCTGTGCTAAAACCCTCAACCTGTTTGTCCACCGAAGTCAGCTCGAAACGGGCACGCCTAGCGGCCTGTTCCGTGACCACATCCTTCGTGCTGCCGCTGTCAAACAAGACAACGACTCTCTGGCCACCTATGTAGCCAAAGGACTTGAGCAATTCGTTGCGCTCATACTCCTGGTCATGGACGCCCTTCTGCTTATCTTCGAGCTCCCGGCTAATAATTGCTTCAACTGAAGCACCGGGGTTTGAAGAACTAGGGTTAGCCGTTGGGGTCTATGTGGGAGCTGAGCTCACCACGGAAGCTGTGGAGGCGGCGGCGGCCTTTGGCCCTTAAAGGGAGACCTAATCTTGTTTCCAGTCCAAATTCCAATCAATGACCGGATCTATCTTCTTATTTCAGGGCACACCCAAAATTACATTACAATGTCCAACTTTTACCTACAACAAAGTTCTCATGGTCCACATAGTCCCCAATCTGTAAGCAAAGCTTCCCCAAAATAGGGGTCACCTCTGCTGACATTCCCTCAAAGGAAATGGATAAGCATGGGTTGGTTAGCCACTTTGCCCCAAGTCTTGAAAAGTTGCCTTCTCTCTGGTGGTGATGTTGAAGTTCCTTGGGCAATGCATTGGTTTGGGGCGGCTTGGCTTCTTGGTTTGGCCTGTCAGGACATTTTACAGCCATATGTCCCTTCTTCCCACATTGGAAACACTTTCCTTCTTTGACATATTCTTCAAGTTGCTTGCGGGATAACTTCTTTCGGTGAAGTGGAGGTTTATCCCCCCTCTTGTCCTTCTTCTCCTGTGGCTCGTTTCTTGATTGAGATCCCCCTTTGAATCTCTTCTTTTGGGATGGATCCCGATTTTTGTTCTTCGATTTGCAGACCATCCAAGGCATGTGTAGGGCTTCAGCTTGCAGGGCTTTGTCTTGTCTTGCTTCCAAGGTTTTCGGTCCCGCCATGTAAACTGCTTGCATAAGCTAGCATCGAATTTGACGCTCCTCTCCCTGCTTGAAGTCTACTTTGCCAGTTGAAGGTTCCTTTGTGTTCTTTTTCCTTGCTTGGTCTGAAGAAGTTGCATCTGAGAGAGCGGGCCTATGAGTAGCCTCTCTATTTCCTTCATGGGTAGCGGATCGGGTAGCTCTGGATCCTTCTCAAATAGTGACTCCTTTGGCTCAAAGATAGGCTTTGGCAACTTCCACTCCTTCGGCTTCAGTGGCTTGATCTTTGATGAAATCTTCGAGCATCTGAGGCCTTCCATGATCCTGTTCCTTCTTGGCTCTGCAAGCTAAGAACTCTTCTTGGAGAAACTGTCTAAGCTGCATAAAATCTCGATACTTTGTTGATGTAATGGTTGCGGTTTTATGAGAAACAGATTGTCGGCTTGGGTTCTCATCTTGAAGTCTTGTACTAGCCTCGTAGTTGTTCCCTTCATTAGGCCCTTGGTCTCCCTTTGCTCTTGACATGACTCCAAGAAAGATTTCTTCAATAGAAATCCTTGCTTTGATACCACTGCAAGCCGAGCGGGGCATGCAGTGACAGACTCAACCACGTGTCCAAGAGTTATTGAGATAGAGAGAGAGGGGGAGAGAAAGAAGGGAAAAAGGGATCTTGCATAGGACATCACATTGAGCGGGGAAGAGGCCTCGCCTCCTTTCAAGAATTTATTCAGGAACAATCCATGAGCTTTTCCAAGCTAGGACCAATACAACGAATGAATACAATATCAAACAAATATATTGATGTAGAAGTCTGGGTCGAAGTCAGTGTAGAGGCACAAGATCGCTGATGCTGAGTACACCACAAGGATGACCTACAAGAGTATCTCAACGGGCTAGTAGTGAATCCAAGTACAGTTCCAAGTCGAAGTTCTAGATCCAAATCCAAATATCACCTAGCTCACACAGTGGATGTCGGCAACAAATGAAGCAATCATTGTTTTCAAAAATTGGCCGACACACGGGTGTTGGCGGTGGTGCTATTTGCAAGCATCATTGCAAAATGGGCAGAACAGGGCGTTGCTGGTTGGTGGTGGCAGGCAGTTCAAGCTGTTTTGAATGACTCTTTTTCTTCAGCTATTGGCAGGACTCTATATGAGGCAGCGTTTGGAAGACCTTTCCAGTCGTCGTTAACCAAGACTTCGTCTTCAGTACCGGAGGCGAACAGAGTGACGGAGTCCTACCAGGAAATCTTAAGAGTCAGTAAAGGACAGATTGGCTAAAGCACAAGAGGCCTACACTCGACAGGCCAATAAAGACCGAAGGGATATGAAGTTTTCGGAAGGAGATTGGGTTTATCTTCAGATTATGAAGCAAAGACTGAAACAGGTGGGCAAGCGATGCCCAAAGTTGTCTTTCAGGAGCTTCGGACCATTTTCCATCCGGAAAAAGATTAATGAGGTGTCTATGCAGTTAAAGCTACCTCCGAGTTGGACTATGCACGATGTATTTCATGTCAGTTGGTTAAAGCCATACGCACGTCCACTCCCTTCAGAGGTCAAAGACGAAGCGGAACCAAGCATTGTGGATGAAGCAGAAGTAATGGTTCCAGAACAGATCCTTCTGCACCGTTTCAAGCATGGCTCACGCCGAAGACTACGACAGTTCCTCACGAAGTTTCAGGACCGAGGAACTCATGAAGCGGTATGGCTCGACAAAGAGTTTTTCGAAGACTATCCGTCGTTATTGACGGATTATTTAGAGGCTATTCAGCTTCCGTCAAGTTAAGCAGAAGGGAATGTCACGTGCATCCCGCACTTGGATGCCACGTAGACATTTCTGTACAGAAGGTGCAGGACCTGGGATGGTGAACTGGTCCCATGTGAGCCCAGTCCGGGACGAGTCAGCCAAGGATCCATCTCAGTCGTCCGAGGTCAGGTGTGCATTGTCCTGCACATGAGTCCGAGGTCAGGTGTGCATTGTCCTGCACATGAGTCCAAGGTCACGGTCCTGCACATGAAACAGTGCCAGTCCGCGCTATGAGTCTCCCTCTAGAATGATGACAGTGGGTCTGTGTATCTGGTATGGTACCGGATAGTGGTTAGGACAAGGGGCCAGCCCATAGGGCTACCCCGGATCTGAGTGTGGGCATGGGAATGGTGTAGAACCACCCCCATGAGGACCAGGAAGGCCCAGGCTGAACCCACCAGCCATGGAGGGGCTGTAGGACAGCCCTAGGGCACAGATAAGGCAAATTCCAGGAGTTTACAGCCTTTAGATGGCTGTAGGGCATGTATGGGGCAGCCCATACAGGCTGCCCAGCCCTGGGATTGTGGACAAAAGCTGTGTCCAACCAATCAGAAGCAAGCGCATCACTTTCAGCCTGTTAGGAAAAAAAGGCAGCATTTTTTGGGATTTAATTCAGCATTTATTGCTGAATTTTCACCAGTCGTGGGACATTGGTGCTGCCTGCCTGTTTATCAGCTGGCCGACTGCTCCTGAAGAGAAGTATAAATAGTGGAGGCCATAATCCCAATGATTCATCTCATTATTCACCAAGTGCTCAAGTAAATCAAGGGCTAGACAAGCCAAGGGACTTGCTAAGCAAAGGGGTGGAGAACTGAAGGTCAAGAGCAAGATTTTCCAGCCAAGAAAAGGTCCAAGATTGCTGTATTTTCTTTCAGATTTTCTCATCATTCTAATAAAGCAAATACACCATCCGTGGTGGGGGCCCTACAGAGGGTAATTGGGACCCAATACTATGTCCTCTCTCTCTCTCTCTCTCTCTCTCTCTCTCTCTCTCTCTCTCTCTCTCTATTTTCTGCACTTCTCCTTTCAAGTGTTGTGCGTTAATTTCCGTCGCGAAAAGAGTGCTGAATTCTGAGTTTTGAAGTTACCGATCTTTCTCCGAAGCTTCCACATATTACACACCGTCTTGCTAAGCAAAGGGGTGGAGAACTGAAGGTCAAGAGCAAGATTTTCCAGCCAAGAAAAGGTCCAAGATTGCTGTATTTTCTTTCAGATTTTCTCATCATTCTAATAAAGCAAATACACCATCCGTGGTGGGGGCCCTACAGAGGGTAATTGGGACCCAATACTATGTCCTCTCTCTCTCTCTCTCTCTCTCTCTCTCTCTCTCTCTCTCTCTATATTTTCTGCACTTCTCCTTTCAAGTGTTGTGCGTTAATTTCCGTCGCGAAAAGAGTGCTGAATTCTGAGTTTTGAAGTTACCGATCTTTCTCCGAAGCTTCCGCATATTACACACCGTCTTCTGTATCCCGAGTTTCGTGAGTTTAGCAATCCACTTTAATACTTCAAACTTTAAAGAGATATGAGAGAGAGAGATGAGAATTGTACACCAGATTGGGTTTCGAATTACCCACTGAAGGGCCCCCTATCCCGATAACGAGATAGTATTTGCTTTATTACTTTAGAGAGAATGACTGTGGACTGTAGATAAGCCAAACACAAGATCTCGGAGGATCGAAAGCCTAGCTGAACTGTACACGGCTGTAGAAACACCTCAATGAACTGATCTCGAGTCTATGCACTCTTCCCAAGGGCATGAGGAAGGGCTGCACACTTGAGGCTGAGAAAAGAAGGCGGTGGACTGTTCTAAGCTATGTTAGAATGCTGTAAATGCTTATGAATGCTATGTTACCTTCACCAGATGGCTGGGGCAGATGTGGATGATGATTAGAAGGCTGAGAACTGCTGTAGACTGAAACGCAGACTGTATGGATGAGGCTGGACTGAAACGCAAACTGCAGGCTGATGCTGGACAGAAACGCAGGGCTGTAGGCTAATGCTGGACAGAAAACACAGGTCTGTTTGCTGTTTTGGGGACTGTAGAGGGCTGTACGGCTGCGCCTGTATGCTGTCCTACTGAATTGCTGAGTTATGACTGCTGAATTGCCGCGTTAGTACTGCTGAATTGCTGCGCTTGAGGCTATGGTTTTTGCTTCAGGTGCTCGAAGGGTTGGAGAAGCAAAGCTCAAGAACTCCAAGGCTGGATGATACTAGTCTAGTGCTGAAGGCAAGGGAACTCCTAGGGCTGAGGAGGAAAGCTCTTAGCACACTGAAGACTGAATGGGAAACTAAGCCCTATGCAAGCCTATTTATACTAGATAGGGGTTGGTCAAGTTCTTAGGGAATTTACTAGGATTTATCTGGTATTTTCCCCATATTTTATGGTATTTATTTGGCATTTATTGTCATTTATAAACATAAAGTTTATCAAATTATGACCAGCCACTTCTGGGATGTTCTAAATGATGCACAGGCATATGAATGCATATTATGCAGGATGCAGAGTGCTTTCTGATGCAAACCCTAAAGGCTAAGGCTTCTACTGACTCTACATGCATGAATGATTCTCTCCAAGTGGGTTAAGGGACTTGACTGACTGACTGACCGACCGACTCGCTAAGGCTGAGGAATGACCTACGTAGCTCGTGCCTGACTTATCCTGGACTAAGGATGTACAATGGGGTCACGACGTACGACAATTATCATCCTACTGGGTTCTAATAATGTACAACTGGTGCACTGTTGATGACGAGCCATCTTGTCACCATGCACTGAGTGCAGAGTGCATGTGACAATCTCATGGACACATACCATAGTCACAGGGGACACCCGTTCTAGGCCTTTGGAACAGGGGAACACCATCTCGGCCTCCCTTTCACACAGGGATGCGTCCCTCTGTAGGGGAGACGTCCCATGTCCCATCCCTCACCATGGGACTGACGTCCCCTGTCAAGGGACGCGTTAATCTTGTGGGATGGCTGGCAGCTCTGTTTGGGGACGAGAAGGAAAAAAAAAACAGGATATTTTGTCTTCGCCTCGTTTAATGTTTTTTTGTTAAAAAAAAGGACTGTCGTGCGAGCGATCTCTGCTCTCCTCCGCCTCTGCTGTCGTGCGATCGATCTCTATTGAGTGCTCTCCAGACTCGTCCGTCCTTGCTGTGACCTGTCACCTGTGCAATGTGCACACTTGCTCTCCTCCGTCTTTGCTCTTCCATCTCTGCTCTCCTCCATCTGTGCTATTGTGCAAGAAATCTCTGTTGAGTGCTTTCCTCCGTCTCTACTGTCACTTGTGCACACTTGCTCTCAGCCTCTCCTTCGTCTCTGCTCCTCCATCTCTGCTCTGCAGAGTGCAGTGACTACACAACAACACAAGTTCTTGAAACTACCACAGGCCCACATGGCACAACTCCATCTTAGCTGCCCAGGCCCCAGTGCCATCAGCGACCAGCCTTCAAAGCTCAAAGTTCAATCACAATGGCTATATCGATGCATTTTGATGGATATATTGATGGAAATATTGATGCATTTTTTGTGTACCGTCCCACCCCCTGTCCTCGTTCCCTACCTCCAGGCGTTTCCCATCCCCAAACCCTTCCACGTCCCCGTTCCCCGACCCATGTGACTATGACACATACACCCTCAACATATCCTGCATAGTCTAGTTCGTCCTCTCCGTTTTACAATTAAACTCCAAATAATCCAAAGATGACATGCTCAAACATGTTTCAAATTTGGAGAACGCTAATGGTAAAAATTGTATAGTGAATTTGGCATCCCGATCTATAAAGCTTATACAATTGCTCCACGAAGAGTTGAGCCAACTCGTGACTCTTTACTAATGACTTGGTAGGGATAAATCTAGCCAACTTCGTCAATCAGTCGACTACGACCCAAATTGAATCGTGGCCCCTACTAGTCCAGGGCGATACTTTGCCACTTGTTCTTAAGAATTTGCAAATAATGCACTTACCCTCCAGCTCTAAGCCTTTCAGCCTTATTAAGTTGGCAATGGAGGAGAGAGAGAGAGAGAGAGAGAGAGAGAGAGAGAGAGGTGACTAATTGAAAGTGAGAGCAAATGATTGCACGGTACAATGCATAGTTGTCTCCGTACAACGTATGACAGCATATCGTACGAAATACCGTACGGCACGATACCGTAAGGACTTGTACGGACTTTTTCGTGAAAATAAAATTTTTCCGGAATTTTTTTTTCCCAAAAAAAATTTTTTTTTTTGGAAGTAATGGTCTTGTTTTTGCTTGTCTATGGTTGTTTGAGCTTTCCTCTGTACTATGATGCTTCCCTTCTTTTTAAAATACTCCATATCTCGAAATTGGAAATACCTAAGTTTATAAGTAATTTTTTAACACACACGATGAGGTTCCGGTAGTTCTTCCTCCGCTCTTGCAAATGAGGACCCTCCGATTGCCTTGTCACAGGAGCTTAGAGAGCCCGAGTTTGATGACGAGGGAAACATCCTTAGCGAGGGTGACTTCTGCAAGCGCTCCGATAGGCACTCTTCCAATGGAGATGATCCTAGCGAGAGCTCTGATTTTGATAGTGATCACTTCTCTATCTAGATTCTAGCCCCAACCCTCTAGCCTCTCTTTCTTGTGCACCACTTTTTGTACTTACTACTATGGCTACATGCGCCTAGAGCGCCTCGCATTGTATGACTAACATCTATGTATGTTTTCAACTTGGTTTTAATGGAATTTTGGTTTGAGTCATGTGACAACTTGTCTTCTCTTTGAAATTGAAAATACTAAAGTTTGTAAGTTTTTTTTTTAAAGACCGTACGATAAGAAATTTTTTTATATCATACCGTATTTTCCCGTATGGTATCGTATCGTACAAACCGTATGGTATCGTACCTGACAACTATGGTACAATGATATGCTTATTATTGATAATTTAAATTCACAAAGTTCAATGCTTTTATAGCCTTAGAGGCTCTCTGACATCACTGCTTATGTCACACAAGTATAATATCTAGATATTATCTAAATCACTCATGGGGAGTGTTCGCACACACTAACACTCATGGGGAGTGATTTAGATATTCTCGAAATCACTCATGGAGAGTGTTCACAAATAAGAGACTATGAATCCCAACAATCCCCCTTCGGAGGTAAGGTGGTGTTATGAGAAATCACTTTCATAATTAAGGTGATTTGGGCTTACTGGAACCACGTGATACAAAAGATCACAATGGCCATACCTAACGTGATACAACAAATTATAGTCAAGCCTGCAAATGGAGCTTAACCACACATAAGATTCTTCAACTTCCGAAACCATCCAGACAATTACTTAAGCTTGTTCAGTATTATTATAGGCAGATCCTGACCAATCAAATGATCTCTCGGTGTTGAACATGTGGAATGTTCCACCAAAACTGATGTATCCTCTCTACTGCTTGACAAACTGAGAACAATCATCATGAGTAGGTGTCAGAATACGCAGCGAAGATGATGACCAAATCTGGGAACACGAGCAAAAACGCAGGCAGAAAAACAGCACGAGAGAGAGAGATGTAGGCGTGTAACTCTGCTCTATATACACAAGAAGATCCCGAGAAATGATACAAATGAGGTATGGGGGCTGAGGACCTATATATACCTCCCTAGAGGGCAGTCGGCCAGCATAAAGAAAAGCCGACGACTGATAAAAAGGTCCACGACTGCATAAATGCAGTCGGCCAGCAATCTGGTGCCCAAAACTGATCAAAACCAGTCGGCCAGCAGCAAGAGTGCCCACGACTGATAAACACCCAGTCGGCCAGCACTATACTGCTCTTGGCACCCTCTGGGAGCCCTCCCAAGCCTCAGAAAAATGGGAAAAAATAGGGGAAAAATACGGAGTGTGGGGAAAAATGATAAAACACCTCATAAGGGCAGGCACACCCACAACAAAGGCCCTGGTGTATAAATCTAGACAGGAGATGACTTCTAACACCCCCTCTCAGCTCCTGGCTGTGTAACCAACCACTGGGAGCTGGGGTGCCGCCTGAGAGAGCGACTTCGTGAAGAGGTCCACCGTACTGTCCTCCGTCCAACAGAACTCTAGCAAGATGTCATCAGCAACGATCTGTTCACGAACAAAGTGCCTCTGGATGACCATGGGTTCCTCCAGTGGAAGCCCAAACCTGCAATGTAACCTCCTCCTGCTCCGTAAAACTGCTCCTTGGCCTGAAGTAGATCCCCTCGTGTCCGGATCTCCTCCCCAAACTGAGTCACTCCAACCGCGGAGTCGGACTCCATCCAACAATCCCCCTCTTGTGTACAAGAGTCCATGATCCTTCGCATGCTGCAGAAACCACAGGAAACGCAATCCTGCCTCACAAAGAGACATCTGCAACCATGAGCTCAACCGCCTCATCAAGAAGCTCCCGTCCAATCCGGTGTCCATCAACCAGATCAATGAACCATACAGCTTCTGAGTCACAGAGACATCACACTGCTCACAAGGATCAACACCTGTTACGGTGCACAAACAAGTCCTGGAAACCTGATGAAACCTGTCAACCACCCCCTCTGAATCTGGAACCACAAAGCCCGGAGAAACCACCTCCTTCTGCAAGTAATCACTTGTCACCTGCCTGGCTTTCCGAAAGGTCCCCGTGGAAAGAACATTCTCAACTACTGGAAGTTCTATGTCCCGAACACTACGAGACATCAGAGCAGAAGTGACCTGTTCAGCTTCCTCTGACTCACGAACACAAGAACTACCAACCTCAGTACTGGAAAGTTCCTGCCAACTGCTGCCATCTATTGGCAACTTATACACCACTTGGTCCCGGAAAGCCCGCACCTGCAGCGTATCCACACTTGAGTAGCCATTACCAGACTGCCACTCATCACAATCCTGAGGACTTGGGAGAGAGAGTGCTGAAAGCCTGTAAACTCCATTCTCCACTCCGCCTTCCCAAACCACTTGGCCTGTTGCTTTGTCCCGGAGAGCAACAAAATGCTCATCAAACTCCACCCATACGCCAGTCTTGCAAACCTGATGCACTGACAACAGATGAAAACCAAGTGCCGGAACATACAACACCTGGGAGGAATGCTTTCCCCCTCTGCCATCGGGAACTATCTCCATCCTGCCCTCACTGTGAACTGGGATAGTGGACGTATCCCCAGTAAGAATATGACCAGAAAGCCTGCAGAGATCCTGTAAACCGGAACGGGAAGGAGTCATGTGCCTGGAAGCACCACTATCGAGAATCCACTCCCGAGTATCCGTTGTTGCGGAGAGTCCTCCAATCTCCTCCCTGCCTGAAGAAAATGAAGCGTCGGTGTCCATCACCTCCAGGTGCACAAAAGCCGGAGTCTTCATGATTGCTGAGGAGTCTTCACCCTTCTCGGTCTTCCGCTTGGGACACTGCCTCCAGTAGTGGCCTTTCTCGCCACAATCATTACAGGTCCTCTCTGCCTTCAGTTTCTCGCGGTCAGCGTCGGACTTCTTCTCAGAAGACTTCTCCGATGAAGCCTTCCCTTTGCCCGAGTTACGGCCTTTCGACCGTTGGCCAGTAAAGGCCTCCGAACCTCCACCCTGAGGAGGGTTCGTAAATCGTTCCTCCTGGTCCAAGATCATGGGCACAAGCTCCTCCCACGTGATGGTGCTGAGCCTGCCACCACTGGTAATCAACGACGAGTAAAATGCTGAGTACGAAGAGGGCAAATGTGACAGCAGCGTGATGGCCATGTCCTCTGACGATATCTCCTTCCCAGCCTGAAGAACTTCCTGCTGAAGAGCCTGCAGCTTGTTAATATGCTCCCGCATCGTCGACGACTTTGCAGGGCTCATAACCCGCATCTGTACTTCCAAGGAAATCCTCTTCATGGGCGATACCCTGTTGTAAAGTGAGGCCAAATGCTGCCATATACCTCTGGCCAGCGTCATATGCTTTACATGATTAATTACCTGTGGTGTGCAATTGAGGAAAATAAACGAACGGACCCTGGCGTTGACGCGATCCCACATCTGCGTCTGGGCCTCCCGGTCCTTCCGGATTGACGGTAACTCCCCTTTCTCTACTTCCGGCTGTGGAACACCAACAACGACGAAATCGGCGAGGTCGTAAGACTCCAGAACGGATTCCATCATCACCTTCCATATGCCGTAGTTGCTCCCGTCCAACTGACGGTCCACCGGGAACGTGGGGAGTGTCGGGATCTTCACATGTCTCTCGGCCATCTCAAACAGATCTGCCATAGCGGGGATGTACTCTGAAAAGGGTGGGTGGGTGGGAACAAAGAAGAACTAAAACTTGCAAGTGGCTGTCCAGCAAATCAGCCCGCCTTCCTCTTGCTTCTCCTCTTCCCGATCAGCCCAAAACAGTCCACCAATCTGCCACAAAACAGCCCCCTCTTGCTCACACAAATCCCAAGACCTATCTAGAGCCTAGGGCTCTGATACCATGTCAGAATACGCAGCGGAGATGATGACCAAATCTGGGAACACAAGAGCAAAAACGCAGGCAGAAAAACAGCACAAGAGAGAGAGAGATGTAGGCGTGTAACTCTGCTCTATAGCCAGCAATCTGGTGCCCAAAACTGATCAAAACCAGTCGGCCAGCAGCAAGAGTGCCCACGACTGATAAACACCCAGTCGGCCAGCACTATACTGCTCTTGGCACCCTCTGGCAGCCCTCCCAAGCCTCAGAAAAATGGGAAAAAATAGGGGAAAAATACGGAGTGTGGGGAAAAATGATAAAACACCTCATAAGGGCGGGCACACCCACAACAAAGGCCCTGGTGTATAAATCTAGATAGGAGATGCTTCTAACAGTAGGAACCTATCTCTGTCAAACTTTGACTTCTTGAAGTATCGAGAAACTTCAAGTCCCGAGAAACTTGAAGTCCCAACTCAGGTCAAGGTAATTAAGATATAAGCGAAATCTATCAACATTAACACTCTCTATTGGAATTGGATTGAACTAATATAATCCCACCAATCAATACCTCGCTACACAACTCTGGATAACACCTATAAAAGTTTATAAGGTGGACATCTACCTCGTCAGAAGCATGGCCCGTAAACCGTAAATCTGCCATGTCAAAGGTGTGGCTAATGAATTGTACATCTGCCATATCAGAGGCTGGTGCACTCACCCCATGAACTAGGCATCCAATAATCTTGAGTTCGGGATAACTATTTCATCAAAAGCTAAACACTTACCTCAACGGAACCTTGTAAACCCGCACATGTGAGACATTTTAGCATCCCATACCACCAGAACATACGCCATATATGTGACTATGTCTTAAATGCACCTTCGAATCACGATTCTCCCAGTCTTGTAATTCCGCAACAAATTCATCCTCTTGATCCTGAGTCCACCTCCTAGAGTTCTGAGGACGCTCGGGCTTCCTCTCAGTGCCCTGAACAATATCCCACAAACCCTTGTGGGATGAACCAGATCCACATTTGAAGCTTCCAATGGGCATAGTTGGGTCCTTTCAACTTGTCATCCTTGTTCGTATAGGGTGGAGCCATATCCACAGCAACAAGAAACACGAATCTTAGCTCTGAAAGACTCCTCTCAAGTGCTTTCCAACGAAGCGAGGCTCCAAAACCAATCAGCCCCCTCTCAAACCTAAGAGAGACAGAGCGTGGACAGCAGCAAAACAATCCAAGAAACCACTCGGAACCTCCTACCGGAAGGGTAGGGACTTGTGGAGGAAGAAGAAGATGTACAACCACTTGTTTGGCAACTCCACACGCAAGAAGCTCACCACAATTGATGCTGAAAACAGAAAACGCAGCCAATAACTCCAACGCTTGCTTCTGAAGAGCAAAACACAGCCTGTAGGGCTGGCTGACAGTAGCAAGAGGGCTGGCTGGACCAGAAAACGCAGCAAGGCAGTAAAATGCAGCAACTAAATATACTGATCTGTAGCCGGAGAAGCTATGGAAGCAAAACGCACAACAGAATAGAAGACGGGGAGCAGTTTGCTGAAGGATGGAGCAACTTGAACCTAAGCGAATGATTACCATGTTGGAGAATGCACAGGCGGAAGCATAAACAAAACCAAAGAGAGAGTAGAGAGAGCTTGTGGACAAGATCACCTTTTTTAATAGCTTGAAGCTTTACAATGGCAATAGCCAGCCGGAGAATGTTGAACTTGTGCAAGGAATGGATAAAATACAAGTGAATATGAGAGGCCCATATATAGTGAGGGTAGAAGCTGGCCGACTACATGATGACAAATAATCCATGTGAAAATAGATAAAATGCCCAATAAATAGGCAGAGTCCCATAACATTGAGATGCACAATTCTAACATTACAATCCATCACTTCTCAGCTTGCATTCTCAGCTTGCAAGTCTTCTGAAAGTTTTCTTAAGGTTGCTAGCAATCTCTTTCGGCATACAAACTGGATCTTCTTGGGAGAATAAATCTATATGCGAATCCTGCTGATCTCAACATCAACAAAATCTCATCTGAATTTGGATCTCTATAAAATATATGTGCGCGTGCCAATATTCTCATAACTATCTTAGTAAAGAAGCTTTACCTGGCATCTAGCAAACATAACCGCTTTACCCAAAACATAGACCCAATCGTAGTTGCAAATACCATGCAACTACATAACACTATCTAATCATCTGCAAGGCTTAATTTTGTTTTTCCTTCCTTATTGTAATTGATTTCTCAAATCAATTGCCGCTTCCTGTAAGCCCAGCGGGGTGTGCAGTGAGACTCAACTACGTGTCCAAGAGATAAAAACATAAAGAGAGAGGGGAGAGAGAAGGGAATGGTGATCTTGCACAGTACACCACATTGAGCGGGGAACAGGCCCCGCCCCCTTTCAGGAATTTATTCAGGAACAATCCACGGGCATGCTGGCTAGGTAGGATCAATACAATTAATGAATACAAAACCAAACCTCATTAATGTAATCTCCTTGATAACACACTTTCCTCGTCAGTCAAACTCAACAGAATTTAACTACCCACATGAAGCTACACTAAATCCCTAGCTTAAGGCTTGACCTCTGTCAAAAGAAGACTTAATAAATTGTCCTTGAAATCTTGTGCACTACAGCCAAGAGATGTGCTCAATCAAATACATGATGTAAGATTATTGTTGGTAACTCAAAATAGGCAAGAACAGTGATCGTTCAAGAAAGTAATAACTACAAGCAGTCACAAATTTGGTCACTGGCACTCGGCTGTGACACGCATAGATTGTAATCGAAGCAAATGTGTGACAAAATTTCCTCGTCAAAGCTTCCCGATTGGCATCTATCTATCTAGCACTAACTAATTTCTGGATGTTATCGATCATGACAACTTTGTCAGCAAAATAAAATTAGATAAGTGCATATTATACATAGTACTATCAAAGTCATGCTATCGATCCTTCGCATCCTCTCGTGGTTTGCACCAGGTAGCTTGTAATTTCCACAAAAGAGGTGGGTTTCCACTTTGGCAACACACGGTTCACGGGATAAATACCAAAGTACATCCACATCCAAGTGAAACAAACTCAAGGTTACCTTGGCAAGACTAGCCAAAGAAGGCTCTCTAGTCTCCCAAGTCAATGGTCTCTACAACAAATTCCTCTCTACAGGTCAAGGTGTTTCCCAGAAGGAAATCACCCTTCTACAATTCGACCCCGTCAAATATCCATAACAATAATCTTCTAGATATCGCATACCAAAAAGGATACCAACTTCCAAGGTATATATCTCCAAAAATCTACTTCTCGGTACTTAAGCAAACTAAACTCTCTCCACCTATGTTTGCTCCTCGTGGGTGTGAAACCTACAGAACCCTCTAACAGGGGGGAAAGAGCGATCGGGTCTCTGGAAGGAACCATAAGCTTACTAAGACCTTCACCCGCACAAACTCCTAAGAGGGGTGCAAGCTAGCTCACCACCCAATCATAGGTTCACGTCTACAAACCTCTCTCGAGCCAGAGACTAAGGCTCTGATCCCACGAATCATGCTAGTCAGCACTAGTATACCACCAACGCCTGCCTGTTGAGGCCTTTGGCATGACCATCCATGATCCATCAATTCCAATCATGTTTTTGATGGTAATCTTGGTCCATCATATACCACAGAGTGAATAACTCTTTATGAATGATAATAACCCAACTCTCACTAATATAGTGGCTACTGTTGCTATATATTTAGTATGGGTGTCAACCCCAATTTCCCTTGGGAATTAGAACTTGAAGATGTAGTTCCAGGTGTAGTTCTGGAAAGAATTCATCTGCTGTTAAGCCAATTTTACAGTTAGACCCATGGTTAATATTACCACGTATACTGGCTAATTATGATCGGACAGTTATTTATAGCAACAGCAGCCACTGTGAAAGTGAGACTTGGGTTATTATTGTTCACAAAGAGTTATTCACTCCGTGGTTATGATGGTCCAAGATTACCGCCGTCAGAAACATGATTGGATTCAACGGTCATGCCGAAGGCCTCAACATGCAAGCATTGGTGGTATACCAGTGTTGACTGGCATGGTTCGTAGGATTGGAGCCTTAGCCTCTCGCTCAACGGAGGGTTGCGGACACAAACCTACGGTTGGGTGGTGAGCTAGCATGCACCCCTCTTAGGGGGGTTGTACTAATCACTCGTGTTTTGCTTTTAGGAGATTTGTGGGGTTGTAACATTTATATAAGCACCAAAAAAGTTCCTCAAACTGAGCAACATCACGTCCAAATTCTCTCACTCAAATGTTCATGGATAATTATTTGCATATTCTAACACACGATGGCAAGGACAATTCTAGGACATGTGCTTCTCAATTAACTAAGCAATAGTTTTACACAAATCACACAGATTACACGTGATGAATCTAATGAAGCATGCCAAGAAAGGCAAACAACACTTGCTCCACAGGACACAAACCCACCCCAACACCCAAGCAGCATGCTAGTGATGTCTACATAGCAAGTAAAGGCTCCTGATTTTGATGAGAGCTACATCTTGACCAAAAGAACATCAGGGTCTATCACAACATCAACCAGATCGGCACTACGGAAGGGTGCTACTTTCTGAAAACCTCACCAGTAAAAGCATGATCAACGTAACTCAGCAAGTCTCAAATTTAAAGCATACAATGCCCTCACTTCCAAACAAAACTTACAAGCTCCACATAGGTGTGGAAGTCAGGAAAAATCTACCTAAAAGAGAGTTTCAACATCTGGGCAGGTCCAACTTGAGTTTTCCGTACACACACACAAACACAATAAAGGTTTAGGCAGACGAGATAAGTTCATCACAAAAGATACTTCACAAAAGCAAGTAGAAAACCAAAGCTTGTAAACAACATTATGCAAGCTCAAAAAATGACTTTTCCAACAATGTATCTTTAAATGGCATATCACTCCTCAATCAATATGACAAATCTCACTACAAAGCAGACAAAATAATATTCGCTTCAAAAGGTCTCACATAACATTTTGTAACCCAAGTTGGACACATCAGCAAGTAGCTTAAACCATACCCTTGACATTGAAACAGAAGTCTTCCTTTTATTCAAGTAATATGAATCCGCACCTGATGATTGATAGGTGCACCCCCATAAGCAACAACAACTCTTAGGCCTGTTTGATATGCAAATTTTTTGGCCTCATCATGTATCTAGATCCATCCAAATAGCAAAGATTCAGGGTCTTTTTTTTTAAGAAAAAGATAAGCTCGAAAACAAACTGATGTCACATACAAAAACCCAGCACAGAAACGCAAGCCAACACGATGCACCTGCATGGAGAGCTCCCGAGTGGGCGAAAGAATGAGGGCAAGGGGATAAGCTTTTCGACTTCCTCGCGGTGGCCTGGCATTTGGAGGAGGGCCTTTCAAAATACCTGCTATGATAGGAAAGCAAAAGGCTGCTGTTTTACCAGAGCCAGTTTGGGCGCAGGCCATCAGGTCCCTTCCTGCCATGGAGATTGGGATAGCATGTCGTTGCACAGGGGTAGGTTTGACATACTTGCACCTTTTGATGTTGTCGTTCAAAGCCGGCCCCAAATCAATTTCTGCAAATGTGTTCACAGCACGAGGCACGTTCTCTCCACTGGTTTCTACAGGGATATCTTCATAGGCATCAAAGTTGATACCCGTGTTCTCTTGCTGGAAGAGCTGTTCGTCAAAGGTTTCATCATTAGCAAAAGGGTTAGCCTCGCGGTTGCGACCCCTGCCCCAGCCACCAGATCTTCCAGACCAGCCAGTGCCACCAGCGTTAGGGTTAAGAATTCCCCGTGATGCAGAGACACCACTGTTGCTTCCAGGCCAGGCGGTGCCACCACTACTGCGGCCAGCACCACCGTGATGGTGATGAGGCTGGCCGCCTCCCCATGCTCCGCCGGGTCTGGCACCAGCGGATCTCAAAACTCCTCCTGCCGCAATGGGAGCTGCAGGCTCCGGAAGTTTCTGCTCAGAGAAAGCAGGGCCACTGCCCTGAGGCCTCCTTAGATGTGGCGGGATGTATGAAGAGCGGCCTGACCGAGGGCCACCGGTAAAAGCGCCACCACCACCGCTCTTGTTGCTGCTGTTGTTGATGATGTTGTCGTTGTTGTTGTTGTTGACGATGATGCTGTCCGCAGCGTTGCTGTTGATGGTGGCAGCTACATGATCAGCTGCCGAGTCCTCTGACCACGCTGATAGCATAATTCGCAGAAAACCCCGCCTCCTTTTTTCCTGTATGAGCAGATCTTGCAGATGATGATGAAACCCTAGGGTAGGGTCTGTTTGCCCTTTAAAAAATCTCAATCTCTTCTGCCTGCTGACAAACCCCTGCAGGTGAACGATCCCCACAAACTTCCTTCTGCAACACAAATACCTGCCTCGCAAGCGGGAAAAAAAATTTCTTCACACCGAAAATAGGCAACTAGAGCAATGCTACCCTTTTTAGCCTAACTGCCTCAAAGTGTGGGAAAATGCTTAATTAAACTAATTAAATGGAACGAATCCGATTCAAATACATTTCCTTCAAATTAAGGGTGGCCATAGTTTACTCAATAAAATTGAAGCAAATGCCGCATTCCTAGACAAACCAAAGGGTTTTATTGTTAATTAGTTAATTCCCTTCATGATCTATTACATATTAACCATGGAGAGAAAAGAGAAATCTTGAAATGTGGAGCAATCAACTAGATAATTACAATGAATCCTCTTAAAAAAATTCAAACGCTTCATTGTTGGGCTAACACTTCATTGCTGGGGCCGCTTCACCTCCCTTTTACATACTACAGCAACGTGCGGGTTGAGGACTAGTGTTGTTAATTTGTACACTCCACCACCACCTTGAATATCATCTTAGCTATAGGAATTGGCCACCATGCATCATGGCTTATCCATTGAGGGGGGTGTAAAGAAATGCCTCCAAGAAGCCAAATTATGGAAAAGAGGTCTTCAAAGTGAAGAACCAGTTCTACTTATTTGTTGGAGAACTAAGAATGCAACAAAATTAGAAATAGCAAAGAGTCTCATCTTTTGCTTGTTAAACCAATAAAGTAATACTCGCCCCTTATGAAAATTAGGAACCTATTTGAGAGGGGTGATCCAGAGATTTGATGTAAACTTGACAAATCTTTACAAAATCGTACTGTTTTGACCCAATGGAGATATGGTGATTGGAGTTTCCATAGTTGCAATTGAGTAGGGTAATAATATGGAAGAAGTAATGTGGTGGGTTGACGAAGACTTAGCGGATGTTTATTGCCATAGCTGAGGGCTCAAATGGGCCCAACAATGTGCATAATAGCGTGTTTTGTGAGCGTTTAATTATGGATGCAGATTCGTAAGAAGGGTTTACATCGGCTATGTGCTTATCTTGCATGCATCATTTTTATGACCCAAATTTAAGTGGCATTGTGAGTCCTTAATGGGAGTGACCCTTCAATGTTCCTCCTGGGACTTCACTAAGGCTAAAGGTTCAAAGAAAGAGGTAAACCTTTATGTGGCTAGCAAGGAACCAAACTTTGGTTCTTTGCTTCCACAATGTGTTGTGTGTCTTATTTTTTATCATCGATTCCGTGGATCACATCTTAACTAACATAAAAGCATAACACATTGAAAAATAAGCTTACTATCTAGTAATTGCCATTCTTGTCATTTTTATCTTAATGCTTTTCCTAACACTAAGCGGTGTGTAGTCAATCTCTTCTTCAAAGAAATAAAGTGGACAAAATGAGGATACGATAGTGGCATCTACATAGCTGTTGAATGTTGAAATTGATTGTTGTCAAAGATGAGCACCTTGCTAGGTGGTGCTAGCCCTCTAGTGTGTTCAACATGGAATTCTTAATTGCAAAATGTTGAAGAAATATTACAAACAACTAATATTAGAAAATCTCTTACAAACATTCAAGACATAAAATGGTACTTAATTTTTAAAATTTTAAGACATAAAATGGTACACAATTTATTTATTTTGTATATTTTATAGAATTTTAACTTTGAATTTATTACTCATTACTTGAAAAATCATTGCTTAATATAGTTATGGATTACCCACTCTTGTTTAACATATGTGATGTCTGCCACACACATTGTTTTATCTTAAAACTCAAATTTAATTGCAAGGATCATATGGTTTCTAAACTTGGATATCTTAGGTGCTTGAAATTACAGATTTGCAAGGATCATATGGTTTCTAAACTTGGATATCTTAGGTGCTTGAATTTACGGATTTGTAGCATATCAATAGTAAGAGAAGCAGTAAGGATTATATGGTTTCTAAACTTGGACATCTTAGATGTTTGAGCTTACAGATTTGTAGCATATCAATAGTAAGAGAAGCAGCAAGTGCAATTTGTAAGGAATCAATGGGCCAGCAATAGATAGTACTATTAATATAAAGCTAAAAGCTATTTTTTCCCCTTGTCAAGCAATAGTACAAGATCTAGAAAAAGCTTGCGGAGATAGTTTTGGAGGCTAATTAAGAATTGCTCATGTCAATGATGGTAGTAGTAGTAGTACAATTTTGGAGATAGTTTTTGTCATTCATTACAAGGTTAAAGTGTGTTACTACAATGATTAAATGCATTTAGGTGGTCCTCATAAACCTTGGGCTTAACATTCCCCCCTCCCGGTTCAATTGGGAGGGATTGGTGCTGGAAGTTGTCTGGTGCAAGTATAGAAGATTGGTCCTGGTATGGAAAGTTGGTGGTATGTGAGAGGCAGCCTATGTTGAGGGTATTTATGCCAGTGCTAATGCATATGCCTGGGTTGAAACAAGTAAGGGTGCTTAATGCATGTGCTTGAATGATGCAAGCACCTACCTGCTTATATGCATCATAAAATAAAACAATATGTATAGTGCAAGTAAGCATATCTGCAGGGGAGGGCATTCGATGTCGAGGCTTTAACCATGGTGTATAATGTGTGAGTATCAATGTATAGTGCATGAGTGGTGTAGACCCTTAAGAGATCTTTACATGAGATTCTCCACCCTTCTCTAGAAAAGTAATGCAACTTGACCTAGACTCTTATGCATGTCTCATCACATGCGACTCAGACAATGATGCATACATGAAAGAATTAAAGAGAAAAAGATAAATGAAAGCTCTCCACCACGTTTTGGGTTTTTTGGCAATGCAACATGACAATTTGTTAACCTCTCCACCACATTTTGTGCTTTAAGGCATCAGGGTACCTTGTAGCTTGAGCACCAATTGTTGGTTCCTTGCTGGAGTAATTGAGCTTCTTCTTTGAGTCGTGCTGATTTGTGGATTGTTTGTGTAGTCAACTTTTAAGGAGGATCTTTGGCATTGCTTTTCTATTTTTATTCCAAGCTAATTCTTCTTTAGCTAGATCGATCTGCCTTTTCCACCTCTAGCTTCTTTATCCTTTGATTTTTCATTCTTTGAGGGTTATCTTTTTGTATGTACCTTGTACATTTCCCTTGTTTGCTTGAGCTTTCAATATGTCAGCATGGTTTACACAATCTTTAAGATTTGGGATTGTATGATGTGAATTGAAAAAGTTGGGTTGCATAATTATTGAGAAAATGAATCACACAATTTATTATCATTGACAAGGATTAGTGATTGGTTGTTGTTAAAAGCGGTCATGCAATTGAGGAGTTGGAAGGCCATGATGAAACTTGGCCTTCATTGGTGATTGAAATTTCAAAGATGGATCGACCAATCACCATATGTGTGTTTTGTTTTGTTTTGTTTTGTTTTTTAAAGGTGAGATATGTGCATGGGTCACAACAATTCACTAATGTGTGCACCTTGTAATGTAGTACCCTACTTATGCATAATGCAAATATGTTATGCTGTTTAAGAAGTGTGAGGGTGACAAGGCCTCTATCCTATGTGCTCAGTGCGTGAGTGAGTTACTCTTGCACAAGCCTGGGTGTTCCAAACAAAATAGGTTATTGTCAATGGTGAAGCATCCCACAAGATCTTCACTTCCTATGAAAGTTTTTCTTTGTGAATTTGCGGTCTCAACGACACACATAAACAATTTAGCACGATTATTAACCAGTTGCTACCTTTTTGGGTAAAAGATTTCTAGATAGGAGCAGTCTAATCAATTGTAAGGCCAATCCTACCATGTCAAGTCATTTTAAGAACTTTTTTACCAACACAACCTTCACGTGGGAGGTATTCTCACTAGGATTGGCCTATAGGAAAAAAAGGGACCCTTTGTGGACAATTTTAGCAACACTTTGGATGAGGTCTAGTTTAGTCCCAAGGGGATGTGTGGGCTTGTTGGTTAGAGAGTCAATAATGGTACATGTTAAGCCAAGTTTTCTTTTTGGGATATCCAAATAGATGGAATTTCCTCATTAATAACCTTGACAAGCAACACATTTGGGACCCACACTTATTGGGTGCTTACCTTATTTAAGTACTGAGTTGCAATTAGAGTTTCTTTGCTTGAAGCACAATTTGTTTGGCTTAAGTTTTTTTGGGGTTGTTTGGTGTATTGTTTCTGAGGTTTGGTAGCTTTGGGTCCCCAAATCAAGTCATTGGGGGGACAAATTTGAGCTCTAAGAAGAAGACGTTTAGGTAGCCACCGTTGTTATTTTTTAGCCTAGGGCTGCCTTATGACTTTTTATTTATGTTGAGGCCTCGGTGATAATTTGTTATTGTAAAATGTTTAAATACAACTTGGTAAGTCCAAGACATTCTCAAGAGCCTTTAGTGGTAGGTAGTCAAGTTGGAAGGTTTTCAGACTCAAGGGTGTAGGTAATGTATTCTAGGGCAGAGCCAAAAGAGTCTCTTCATTGAGTAGGTTTACAAACTCATCCTCTGAAAGGAGAACATTAACGTGTTGGGAGACAATCCTTAAGAAAACATCAATAGTACAACCTATCCAATTCTTGATAATGTTTGAATTTTGTGCATGGGTCACAACAATTCACTAACGTGTGCACCTTGTAATGTAGTACCCTACTTATGCATAATGTAAATATGTTATGTTGTTTAAGAAACTCAGTGAGGGTGACAAGGCCTCTATCCTATGTGCTCAGTGCATGAGTGAGTTACTCTTGCATAAGCTTGAGTGTTCAAAACAAAATAGGTTATTGTCAATGGTGAAGCATCCCACCAGTTCTTCACTTCCTATATGAAAGTCCTTCTTTGTGAATCTAGAGTCTCAAAACGACACACACAAACAATTTAGCACGGTTGTTAACGAGTAGCTACCTTTTTGGGTAAAATTTTTATAGACAAGAGTCGTCTAATAAATTGTAAGGCCAATCCTACCATGTCAAGTCGTTTTAAGCACTTTGTTACCAACACAACCTTCATGTGGGAGGTATTCTCACTAGGATTGGCCTATAGACATCAAAAAATGGACCCTTTGTGGACAATTTTAGCAATACTTTGGATGAGGTCTAGTTTAGTCCCAAGGGGATTTGTGGACTTGTTAGTTAGAGGGTCAATAATGGTGTAGGTTTAGCCAAGTTTTCTTTTTGGTATATCCAAATAGATGGCATTTCCTCGTTTAATAACCTTTGGCTATGAGAAACACCTTTGGGACCCACACTTATTGTGTGCTTACCTTATTTGGCTGGTGAGTTGCAATTAGAGTTTCTTTGCCTGAAGCACAATTTGTTTGGCCTAAGTTTTTTTTGGGTTGTCGGGTGTATTATTTTTAAGGTTTGGTAGATTTGGGCCCCCAAATCAAGTCATTAGGGGGACAAATTTGAGCTCTAAGAAGACATTTAGGTAACCAGTGTTGTGATTTTTTAGCTTGAGACTGCCTTAGGACTTTTTGTTTATGCTAAGGCCTCGATGATGATTTGTTATTGTAAAATGTTTAAATACAGCTCGGTAAGTTCAAGACATTCTAAGGAGCCTTTAGTGGTAGGGCAATAAGGTTGGAAGGTTTTCAGACTCAAGGGTGCAAGCAATGCCTTCAAGGGTAGCGGAAAAAGAGTGTCTTCATCGAGTAGGTTTACAAATTCATCCTCTGAAAGAAGACCTCTGAAAGGAGAACATTGACGTGTTGGGCGGTGACAATCCTTAAGAAAGCATCAATAGTATAACCTATCCAATTCCTGCTGAGCAAAATCTCTTTGATAATGTTTGAATTTTGTGCATGGGTCATAACAATTCACTAATATGTGCACCTTGTAATGTAGTACCCTACTTATGCATAGTGCAAATATGTTATGATGTGTAAGAAACTCAGTGAGGATGACAAGGCCTCTATCCTATGTGCTTACGTTTTCACCTAGCCAAAAGGCTTATTTTTTTGGTTCTTAGGGTTGAGCAAGATGGGGAGGGACTTCGACCTTGCATAAGAAGGCATGCGTTTGTGTTGGTTGTGCTCCCCCCTCCCTATTGACTTCCCACCTTTGACATAATTCTTTGTGGGTTTCCATTGCTCTGAGGTAATAGAGCTATTAATATACATGGTAGTACTATACTATGAGGCCATGTACTTATGCCATGGGCACTTTTATTCCATTGGATTTTTTCTCATGGCTATCTAGGTGTGAACATGCATCTTAGGGTTAGCTAGAACATAAGTGTTGGAAGGTCGTAGCCTGGCCGCCTACATCCCACATGCACAAAGTCCTAAGCAATGGGATCATCTATAAGTAATAGAAGGCTAGAGCCTTTCTCATCCCTCCTCCACCAATTTTCATGGCTTAGAAGGGATTAGAGTGGAGGCCATGTTGAGATGCTGTTAGCGGAGCTAGTCAACTCGCCAATTCCTCATAGAAGCGGAGCTGAACAAAGGCTGAATGCGTATATGATTAATTGAACAAGCTTGCTGACATGTCAGGTGTAATCACAAGTCAAAAAGAAGGCTATGTGGGTAAATCCTAAGGGTATTAACCATGACATCACTGACAATGCAAGAAGCCTCTAAGCCTCATATTATTAGAGCCTGTGGATCCCCTTAATTTGGCTTCCAAGGGAGGGTGTTGGAAGGTTTTGGCCTCGCCGCCTACATCCCACATATATAGAGTTCCAAGCAATGCGATCATCTATAAGTAATAGAAGACTAGGGCCATTCACATCCCTCCTCCACCATTTTTTGTGGCTTGGAAGGGATTGGAGTGGTGGAGGTTAAGTGCGCAGTGGCTTGAACACTATTGGGATGGGTGACCTCACGAGAAGTGGCCCCCAATTTTCAACAACACAATAAGTAACCTCATCCACATCGCTTCTCTTTGTACTTGTAAAGAGCTTCATTTATTTTCTTTGAGCTTGCCAATCTCTCTCACACTCTACACCTTTGTATTCTTGTCTTTGACCATTATGTGTGTGTGAGTCCAGCTCCATTCTATGAGCTAGACTCACAGAGCTAACAGTGGTATCAGAGCTAACAGTGGTATCAGAGCTAACAGTGGTATCAGAGCAAAGATTTCCATATCTTGATTTCTGTTTCAAATCTGCATTGTGTTCAAGCTCCCAAGCTTTCCATAGCTCGTTCTTTTTGGTTTCCATCAATTTGCAGCTCCTCATGATGGCAGACACCAAACTTTGGAGTTCACTTCTGGGCAGTGGTAGTTTCTTCTGGGCTGTGATCCAGTTCAACTTTTCATTGAAGCTTTCATAGCTTCATAGGCAGTTTCTTTTTCAATAGTGAAGAAGATGTTTCTAACTTTGGCTCACAATAGTGCTACAGTCAATTCATAGTCTAGCATTAGGTATTGCTGGCTGGCTCAGTGCTATAGTAGAATTATTCCACAACACAGTCGTCCAAACGATTCAACATGACTTCTCCACTACTTCACTTGCATTTGACGTATGGCAAATAGAATCACCCGATTTTGCAATCGCCCAGATCTACAATCGATTCCATATGCAATCATTTGACTGTGGAGGAATCGCCCAATTCTGTAATCGTTTTCATGCGTAATTGTTTTCAAGTATAATCACCTAATTCTCAGCAATCGCTTAAATCAACAATTTCTTTTTTGCACAATCGTTAGCGATCCTACTCATTGATCCCACTTTGGCGATTCTACTTTCTCAGATCGACTGATTCTACTTTTTAGGATCAACCTATTTTACTTTCAGATTAATCGAATCTACTTTTTGTAATCAACCGACTCCACTTATTTGATTAATCAATTCTACTTTCTTTGAACATCCAATTCTACTTCTTCAATCAACCGATTTCACTTTCTTATATCGTCCAATTCAACTTCTTTGATCGTTCGATTTTCAAGTCGGGGTGCTCGATCCATCAACAATCCAAGACTCCAATCGGTGATTCTTCTACTACTTTTTAGTAGTTTTCTAATTGTTCAACAACACCTATTGACTTCATTTTAAGTTTATTTTTTGTATCTTACCTTCTTGAATTCACAAGCGGTCAGGTATGGCAAACAACTTTGCAAATGATTTGTTTGGTATTCTTTCCAAAGAATATAAATTAGATGGGTCGAATTACTCTCTATGGAATTTTATGGTTAAAATGTCCTTATTGGCGTATGTGGTAAGATATTTATAAAGATTGATCTAAAATCTGGGTACTATCAAATCAAAATCAAAGAGCAGGACATACTATACCTTTAATACATTACGAGTTCATAGTAATTTCCTTTGATCTTATAAATTCCCCTACAACTTTCAATCGGATGATGTAAGAGATAAAGAACATTTATATAATTTTGTTCTTGTGTTCTTTGACGACATCTTAGTTTACTCCAAGAATGTTGATCATGAGAAGCATGTTCATAAAGTTTTGGAGATTTTGAGAAAGCATCAATTCTTTGCTTAAAAGAGTATCGCTTGCATTGAATATTTGGGATTCATTGTTTCAAAGAATGGAATCTTAGTTGACCCAGCCAAAGTGAAAGTTGTCGTTGATTGGCCAGACCTAAAGACTGTGAAAGATGTCGGAGGATTTCTTAGTTTGACAGATTGGTACTGGACATTTATTTAAGGTATACCAAGATTACCTCACCTTTGACAACACTTCTTAAGAAGGACTTACCTTTTGAGTGGACTCGAATATGTCAAAGTACATTTGACAAACTTAAGGTTACCTTAGTGACCAACGTGGTGCTGAAGTTACAAAAATGCAACAAGCCATTCGAAGTTTTCACTGATGCAAGTGGGTTTGCTATCAGTAAAATCCTTATGCATGAAGGACTTCCTTTGGCTTATGAGTCTCAGCAGAAGCTGAAGCCTCATGAAAAAAATTATGCAGTACTACATGACTTGGGACTTTTAGCTGTTATTCATGCATTGAAATTGTGGAGGCACTATCTTCTTAGGCAGAGATTCACTCTGGTGACATATCACAAAAGTTTAAAATTGATATTTAACTAGAATGACCTCAACATGCATTAAAGGAGATGGATATTTGTGGCAATTGATAGGCTAGCTAAAGTTGCACATTTGATTCCAGTAAAGAAAAGCTTTACTACATTGAATATTGCTAAGGTGTTTTTGCATGAGATATTTTGACTTTTCATGGGTAACCTCATAGATTATAAGCGATAGGGATTCCAAATTATAAACCTTTACTATATTGCATATTGCTAATAAGGTGCTTCTGTGTGAGATATTTCGACTTCATGGGCTACCTCACATAATTATAAGGGACAAGGATGCCAAATTTAGTGCTTGATTTTGGACATCCTTTTTTGAAGCAGTTGGGACTTCACTTGATCTCAATATCGCATATCATCCCAAAACTAACACTCAGAGACAAAGAGAGTCAATCAGGTTATATTGAAGATACTCTTTGAGCTTTTTGTGGCTGTGAGCTAAAGAGATGGTTGAACTATCTACATCCGGTGGAATTTTCTTATAATGTCTCTCATCATCAAAGTATTGGTACGAGTCCGTGTAAGGCATTGTATGGAAAAGAATGTCTCACACCTTTAAATTGGTCAAATCCATTGATTAGGATGGAAGTCTTGAAGCAGATGTTAGATGAGATGGATTATCAAATATAGTCTATAAAGAAAGATATCCAGGATGCACAAGAGAGACATAAGGAATATGCTGATCTTAAAAGACCTAGCCAAGAATTTAAAGAAGGTGATATGGTTTTTCTTCTCGTACGACCCAGGAGAAGTTCCCTCTCTTTGGGAAGTATAAGAAATCATCACCAAGGTATTGTGGACCATATATTATTACTTGGAGGATTAGAGAGTAAGCTTATGAAATTCTTCTTTCTCCACAGCTTCACAACCATAATGCCTTTTGTGTTAGCTTATTGAAGAAGTATCTCCCAAATCCTACTCATATTTTGGAGGATGATTAGATAACTATGCTAGTTCAAGGTTTATAAGAGTTGGAAACTAAGAAAGTTCTGGATGTTAGAGGAATAGGACATACTTAATCAAAAGAAAATTCTTTCCAAAAGAAGATGCCACATGGGAGAAAGAGGAGAACTTAGTGAAGATTATCCCTAGATCGTGAGATGAGGACACCTCAATTGTCCAAAGTGGTAATTGGGAAGTGGTAATAAGTGATAAATGGTTTGCCCAAAACTAGATGTTGTGCTCCCTATATTAGTTAAATTTGGTAAAACTAGAATAAGCATATCCTAAGGTTCACTTTAGCCCATAATTAACTAATGCATGGCCTACCAAAATCTCTAGTGAACTAAATTGTGAGTGGATAGCACGAGATTAGTTATGGTGTCCATTATTAACCCCTAACTGCCCATAATCTAGTCCAGTTGCCACACTTGGCATAGGTGGTTGTGCATGCTAGAGGGCTTAGTTGGGTTATAAAAGGATCCCTCCCCCCTTCATTTTCGCACCCCTACTTCTAGGGATTTGGCTATAAGATATCTTTTTCATCATCATTATAGTGTATACTAGTACATATAGTACTTTACCTAGCATAGGTACTCGTTGTGTAGTCTATACTAGTACATATAGTACTTTACCTAGCATAGGTACTCGTTGTGTAGTCAATTGTGCACATCTACATCTTTATTGCACTACTTTTAGTAAAACCAAGTTGAAAAACTCATGAGCTTTTAGAGGGCGTGGAGGTCTACACATCACCCCCCAACAAGGTTTCACATCAAAAATCAAGTCTATATATAAATAGGTGCCCAAATCCCTTTGAAAAATTATTTTTTTGAAGTACAATTGTCCATTTCTCTCATTTGAACTCAATTATTTGAAAATTATGCAAAAATAGTGTTTCGTTTTATTTCTACATCTGTTTGTGAATTAACATAGAACAGAAAATGGTATTTTAATTATAGTTCATAACCCCTTAACCATAAATTTACTACAAAATTTGATTTAAATAGGTTAGATGGTGAACCTTAGTCTATTTCATAGGATTAGCTTGAATCAATAATTTATGTATGCTATAAGCCCATAATTATCACCAATTGAGTTGGATATTTAGACCTAAGATCACCCAAGTAGATTCCTCAAAATTTTCAGAAACTAGAGTAAAAATGTTAATCTTAGATTGTGCAAGTGTACCCTTCTTGTCCACCAAATTGTGCACCTAAAATATGCACATCACTCTTTCATATGGGGGATTTTTTATTAATCCAAGTAAGGTTTTAGCCCCATAAAAGTGTATTAACTTATAGGATTAAAAACCCTAGAATTGATCATGGAAATTGTAATTAGGATGCCATGCTTTAAAGAAAGAGAGAGAGTCCTAAAATCTTTTATCTTTCTAGAATGGAAGCTTAGAGAAGGAGGATATTTTTTTTAAAAGTAAACCCTTTTTAAAATTGAAAATTTTAGACAATAAAATTAAGGCTAAATATTAGTTGGAGCTTAGAAAAATCTTAGAGAGAGAGAGAGAGAGAGAGAGAGAGAGAGAGAGAGAGAGAGAGAGAGAGAGAGAGAGAGAGAGAGTCTTTCTAATACAATATGGAACTATGTCTCAATGAAGGGAAATATATTTAGAACTAAGAATATGAGTAAAGCCTTACCCATAGGTCATGACTTAATTTTTATGTCAAAATCCTTAAAGAACAAAGCATTCCCCTAGTCAAATAAGGAGAAAGAAATTGTGGAAATTTGGCAGAAAACACCCTAATTAAGATAAATAGTCCGTACAGGTTAAGAGACCTTAGGTGAGTAATGGAGCTTAGGAATTCATTTTAATGGAAGGAATAAAATGATGAAGTTGTGTGTAAAGAGAAAAATTTGTAAGGAATAGAAAATAGTGTATCCTAATGTGCAAAATGCACTTAGAAGTGTAAGCCAACCTTGATTTCAAGATGAACCTTAAATAATCCCCATTTTTAGGGTTAAAGTTCCTAAGAGCATTAGAATTATGTATGATGTAATGGAAAAGTTAGTGAAATGACCTTATTTCTAAAGAGATAAGGGACCTTATTTCTAAAGAGATAAGGGACATTAAGATATGAAAGGAAACCATAAAATCTAAGATATGGTTAAATCTTTAACTTCAACCTTAGGAAGAGTAGAAAATTATTCATTCTTAAAGGAACAAGGACTCTTGGTAATAGGATTAAGAATGATTAGGATGATCTCGAGATACCAGAATTTGCTAGTGGTATGGTGGAAACCTTGCTAGGACTTCATGATTTGAGGACCTACAAATTGAAGTTGTGACTTCAAGATCGTGGATCTCTCATCAAACTTGCTAAGATTAACCAATCTTAGAATGCATGTGTGATGCATGATTGTTTGATCATGTTTGACTTGGCTGACATTGTATTCATTAGAGATTTGCTTTTGTGGATGCATGTGAAGGTGCCACACACAAGTGCGTGGTTTGCCATGTGGATGTCACCCAAGTGGTGAGTCTCGTCCACGAAGATGGTCGCCTGAGACCTTGACCCATCTTGGTCTGATGTGGGTGTGTTCCCAACACGATCGGTGTGATGGATGAGAAGTTGCTTCGAGTGTATTATGCAGGGTAGGTCTGGGGTTGGATGTGCATGTCAGTCTCATGTGGCTCCTGCGAGACTGATTGTCATGAATGTTATTAATTTGGGAGAAGAATGGCTATCAGAAGAGGCTCCCTAGATTTTGGCATAATTGTTGGGTTTGGATGTAAGACTTGTGAGCTCCTCCAGTCAGCATAGTGGTCCAAAAGTGTTTGGGCTCAATAGTGCATACCTTCTTGGTCTAAGGACCACAGTCATGGTATGTGGAGATATTGATGGATTTTGCAGAGTACTGTAGTGATTATATGTTGATATATTTGGACATATTGTGTATCGATCTTTTAGTAGTTATATTATTGTATTTTAAGATAGATTGTTTATCATGGAGTGCATGTGCAATATGTTTTCTACTAGGTATGTGAGTAACGAAAAAGGGAATCTCAATTATGGATGTGTGAGTTCACATCGACTCTATAGGCCCAGTGGAGGACGATAAGCTAGACCCATAGGATTGGAAGGGGCTAGGCTGAGCCTATGGATATGGTTGAAGTTAATAAAAGATTAAACACCAGAAAGTAGGTGGATAGGTGGACCTATATTGAGACCAAAATTGTCTGTAAACATAGAAACTTGGAAAAAACTAGGAATTAGTTTTAGATTGTAATAAATTTTGGCACAAAATAAGGTACAATAGTCACCTTATAATTGAGAAATAAGGTAGAATAGTCACCTTCATAATTGAGGAATAAGAAATCGTGTTGAGCCCTAAGGGAGTTGTCGATGCCTCGTTTTTGTGAAATTATGAAGGAGACTTATTTGGAGGAATAGTACTAAATTCCTACCATAAGGTCTATTCCAGTTCAACTAAGTTGAGAAAGTTTGTAGATAGCCGAGTGATAGGACATTGATGTATGGATTCCTCGAGTGAGTTGCTCTACCCTTAGTATAGTCTTTTGTTGTAATTATTTAGAGTTATTAGGGATAGGGGTCTCACATGGACGTATGTTAATAGTGGATCGGGACACTTTTCTCTTCTTAGGAGGTTTTTTCCCTTGAGCATGTACACATACATACTCTTATGCGTGTGTAAGTGATCTTATTATGTCACTTCAGTTGTACTTCAATCATTCTCATCAATCAACTTTGAGTGTTGTGCTTCTCTATATCTCTGCTTGCTTGCTTCCTCTGTGTGTGTGTGTTGCTACCTTCATCTCCACTCCAACAAAACCCTCTCTTTTAGGGTTTGGGATTTCTTGTCCCATAGCGTTGGACTATGCACTTTTTAGCTTTTGGGATTTCTCATCCCATGGGGTTGGGCTGTGTAGTTTTGAATGGCACTCGTCCCATATCAACCTGGCAAGCTCGTTTTGTGGCCGAGGACATATGTGAATTCCTGCGTTGTGGATCCCTTTGGTTTGAGGTAGCCCTAGACATTGGCTCTTTACCCTTCCCCTTGTTCCTTGCTTCGAGAGGAACTGAAACTTGGTTCCATAGTGAAGGGGATTTTATAATGGGCTCTCACTGTGTGTGCTTGTTATTGGGTGTTTTGTGGAATACTTATACCTGATGGTACATCCCGATTACCATCATAACAATGGTTATTGGTGGGTCGCTTCAACTTGAGATAAATCTAACTTGGCTTTGACACTGAATGTTTCACACTGAATGTTTGAAACTTTGTTGCATTCGACATAGTTTGACCACTTCTTGAGGGAGCGAACCTCGAGGTTCCTGGTCATGCTCGTGCTCCTTCAATGAGAAGCTTCACCCAAAGAGAGATCAATTTAGTTTATGTCATTCTTTATAGAGCCAATAAGTGAATATGAGTCTTAAAAGGTCGTGGTAACTTCTATTTCTAGCTCCATTGTTCCTCTGCTTTTGTTTGCATCTAGTTCATTTCATCCCAAAGTTCCTTGCTTGAGGTGGATCCGAAGGAGTCTTGCCTTTTTAACTTAGAAGCACTCTAGTGAGTGCTCTCCCCAAGTTGCATCATTTTTCCCAAAGCTCCTCGCTTGAGGTGGATCCGAAGGAGTCTTGCCTTCTTAACTTGGAAGCACTCTATTGAGCACTCTGTTGAGTGCTGGTTAGGTGCGAAGGCTAGGTGGGTTTGAGAAAGTGTAGTTTGATGCTCCATAATTGATTGTATTGTCATTTCCAACGATTAGTTTGGATCGGGTTTGTATCAAAGATTTCACTCTGGGTGGAACATGCGACTCTAGTGCTTCTTGAAACGGTCTCCAATGCTTTCTGAAGCACGTCTAAAATTGATTTTAGGTGCGTCTATTTTTTTACAGCTATAAAAATTAAGTTTTTTTGAATTTCGTTTTAAAAAAAAGTTTTGAGTTTTTTTTTTTGGGGATATCCTCACATCTCTTGATTCACACCTATAGACACATCCCTAGGTTCATGTCTTTCTTTTAGGTGGGTATGAAATAGGATCACACAGGTTTGCTGGAGAGCTAGAGTCATGTGATACCTGGTGGGCTCATGGTTGTAGGCGTGACATGTCTCTACATTCATGCCTGATAGACTCATGACTATAGGCTCATGTGCATCTAGACTTACGTCTAGGTTCATACCTCTAGACTCATGTCCTTAGGTTCATGCCTCTAGACTCACGTTTGTAGGCTCACATCCTTTTAAAAAAATGCAAATATGAACTAGGCTCACGGATTTTATTTTTGAAATAGGTCTATGTGGGCTCATGCCTAGGGTCTTACGTCTCTAGGTTCACACATCTAGACTCATGTCTCTAGGTTCACAAGTCTAGACTCACATCTCTAGATTCATGCATCTAGACTCATGTCTATAGGTTCATGCTGCCTCTAGACTCATGTCTCTTGGCTTACACCTTTTTTATATGAACTGTGCTCTCACAGATTTTATTTTTGAAATAGTCCCCTACTTGGGTACATACTTTATGAAATAGGCCTATGATGGAGTCGATTTTTATGAAATAGGTCTCTAAACTCACGTCTGTAGGCTCATGTCTTTTTTGTATAAACTAGACTCATGTCTCTACATTAACGGCACTAGGTACATGCCTTTATACTCACGTATATAGGCTCACACCTTTTTTTTGTACGGCCTAGACTCACATATTTAATTTTTACTGCAATAAGCCTTAATCATGTAGAGATTTTAGGTAGAATCAATTCCATTTACTTCTATATAACTCCAATGTGCTTCATAGGAGTAAAAGAGGGCGAAGGGAGCTAAAAGAGAAAAGTCCTATCACGATTGTTTGATATTATTAGAGTTAGGATTAAGTCTAGTCTCCCAAACAGTTCAACCTCTTGTACTACATCTATTTCTATAGTTATGTTGATTCTTCCTTGAAATGTATTTGTCATTGAGATTGTGATTGTGTAAAATTGGTCATTGCTCGCTTCTGTAAATTATTCACTAAAAAGAGCACTATTTTATAGCAATCACAATACTTCATAGCAATGCCATAGTTCTTTAAAGTAGTAGTGTCACAGTGCTATCAGATAGCATTCGATAGTGCTATAAAATACTCATTGCCAAACAAGAATGAATATGCATGCATTTAGAGCCCGTTTCACATTTTTATTATTCATTGAATCACCTAGTAGTATATTGGAGGAACCTCACATAAGGACATCCCAATTTAAATGCATTAATGAATGGTGTTGAAAGAATTGTTTAACCTGCAATTGGCCACAGTAACTATAAAATGCAAGAAATGCAATGGTTGATGCAATCTGCTCTATGCTCAAAGACCAAGTGCTCAAGCTTTACCACAACAAGGGCCGAGTCCCCTTCAAGAGTAATGAGTACCCAAAGGAAGGTCTTCTTGTTCTTCATAAGTGTGTGTGATACATGGTTTTAATCAACATAGTGTCGTCGTGATTGGGAACACGCATATCAACTAGCACACACAATGGAAGTAACTTAAAGAGATCGTTACTCAACTAGGGATCATGTGAAAGCTTCCCAATGGTTTAGATAAAGTGAAGAACCAACATAAGCAAGGAGTACTAAAAAGAAAACAAAGGTCATGGGGGAATCTTAAATCAAGGAATGAAAGGAGATGAAAACAATTCTTAAGAAAGAAGTGATGATAGAGGGGACAACTGGCTACCCTAATCCAACCCCTCAAACCTGGACTTCAATATGAAAGAGACTCAGAAGCATTCCCATGTTTGAAAGATCTTAATACGGTTGATGGTGGGAGCTTGTTGTTATCATATCATCATCATTAGTCCATGAAATGAAGATGCACCTTGGGGCCACTTGACCAACCAAATGTCGACTCATAGTGATAAAACTTTGCAGGCATGTGAGGCTAGCCCACCCCACATGGTTACAAAGTTTAATCATCGTTCGATGACATTTGGGTATGATAGCATGTGGAAGAGTGAAATTTTTCGTAGCCTTCCGAGCACTAAGAGACTTCAAATTTGGACACTGGGCCCTACTTGACCAACCAAATATTGCCCGATGGTGATAAAACTTTACAGGTATATGGAGCTACGCCCACTCTCCATGCTTGCAAAGTTTTATCGTCATCGGACAATGTTTGGGTATGATGGCATGCAAAATATTGAGATTTTTTCTAACCTTCCAAGCACTAAGAGACTTCGAATTTCGGCATTGGACTCCACTTGACCAACTAAACGTCGCCCGATGGTGATGAACTTTGCACGCACTGAGAGTGAGCCTAGCTCTCCATGCATGGAAAATTTTATCACTATCAAACAATGTTTGGGTATAATAGCATGTGGAAGAGTGAGATTTTTCGTAGCCCCTCAAGCACTAAGAGACTTTAATTTTGGGCATTGGGCTTACCAAGAAGAACTTCAAAGGAGAAGGGAGTACTCTTATATTCATTGCGTTGCAATATCTTCTTTGTGGTTATGAGGAGTTTCGGCCATAAGGAGAAAAAGGCACTCCAAAGCTATGAAGATATGGGGGAAGTTATCTCTTTTGCACGAGGGTAGAGGGTGAAAGCCAAAGAACACAATGTTATTCACTTAATTACTCCACTTTGGATCACATTCTCACAAGTTAAGGAAGGCTTATTCTAGAAAAACACACACACATATACATATGTATATAAATTTGAAGGGCTTTGATAATGGTTATAAGAGCTTGACTCTGTGATTGAGGTGGATTGTGTATAAGCACGTTATATGGTGTTGAAACTTAAACAATGGTTTAAAAAGCATCATTAGAACTAAGCAAGGTTGTTCATTACCTCCACATGTATTGGGTCTTTAAGATGACAAGGTGACTGCTTCTTGTCGTGTTGCTATTTCCATTGAAAGCTAATTACCGCGTTTATTTAAAGGGCTTGATAAGCCACCTGGGTGCACTATACATCTTCTATGAGCAAAAGCATTTGGATAGACCTCAAGAAGACCAAGGTGATGATCTTTTTGGGGGGCATGAAGTAGTAGCAGGTGGGCTTACCAAGAAGTACTTCAAAGGACTTCGAAGGGAGTGCTCTTATTATATTATTCATCGCATTGCAATATCCACAAAGTGTTGGGTTCCAGCTACCAGTTATTTGTGGCAGACCTTTCTATGAGCTTTTGACCTTAATTTTTGACAAGGACTTCTTTCAGCTTTTACTAGTGGTGGTTTCTATCGTATATATATAGACGAAGGCATTTTTAAAGCCCAGGATTTCCATTCTCATTAGTGTTTGGAGAGAACCGTGTAAAGGGATTCAGTCAACATCTGCCAAAGGGATTCAGCCAACATCTGCCAACAATCTGAGAGGAGAGACTCAAACAGAGGAGCATTACATTGTCTTCACTAGGAGATGCTTATCGAGAGGCTTTTAAGCCTCTCTACCACACTTCATAATATCATCCTCAAGGTAGAGCCGCCGGGTTAGAAATCAGAGACATTAAAAAGAAGAGTTGACTGGATGTACCACCTACTTGACATGCCAAAAATGGGACATGCAGGAAACAAAGCGTCAATGTAGCCACTTCATGGCAGACTTGGCAATGAGTGTAAAATACAAGACAAGAAAAATTTGATTCGAGCCATGAAGTTCCAGCACGAACCTCAAGTCAATAAGAACATTCAAAAGAAAAGTATAAAGCTTATGAGCATAACTACAGTCAAAGTGGCGGAAGAACTTTTAACTGCCAAAATGTAAGCATGTCAAGGATATACCTGAAACAAGAACATTGTTTCATCATATCATTATATCAAAACTTCATAGTAGAAACATTGTACAAAATGTGAGCACATACAGAATCCATTGAGAACAAACAGGAAAATAGGAAGGCCACAAGAGAATCCATGAAGAAATTGATGACTTTCTTACTATACAAGCACACGCTGATGTCTCATGGTTTCTTTACCCAATGCAATCCTCAAGTACGGAAGCACATGCTCAGTATATAATTACAGTTAGGTGACATTCCAGTTCTCCTGGTAAAGCTCAAGAAATGATTTGGTCTATGTAATGGGAGGTTCGTGAGGTTGAATGGCACCCCCATTAGTTACAACCTTGCTATAGACAGTAGAATCCCAAAGCAAAGACAATGTCAAAGGTGGGAACCAAAGCACCTTTTGGACCCTTGTTTTGTAGAGGGTGAAGATAAATTTCTTATTGTAGTCTGCTCTAGGGAAATTCAAATGCCCTGCCAATATTTTGTGGCAACGACTTCAGAGGTATGATGTACATTATGTCCCAGCTTTTACTTGTTGATGTAATTGCCCACTGTGTAATGCCAGGTTATACAATAGCAGTACAGGTTTCTGCCAATCATGCACACCAATCTCATATGTCCTCAACAGTAAAAGCCCAAGCAAATAGAGAACACCCACATTAGAGAGGGAAAATCATTTTGGAATCTTGTGCTACTTAGGTGGTGGGTGAAGCTTTTACTTCAGAAGCACATTCTTGTTTTCTGTACTTTGCTAAAGCAATAGGTTCCCACAGTTGAATGATATGCTCTGACACTACCTGCTGTTGACACACCATGTAACGCCAGGCTACCTCACGGTCTTATTACTTACAAGAATACATGGAGTCAAATTCCATTGACAGTGGCTTGAGATACTACAAGGCCAGCAGCTGAAATGTTCTCAGCAATCCCAGTGTCAAAGTAGTTTATGTAAGGCTGAGGTCAACAAGGTCACACAATGTCTTCTGATTTACGATTTCCTTTGCAGTTTTGTGTAGTCCTAACATGGACTTGATGTATACACAGGAGAATACTAAGATATCATTGAGTAATGTTTACAAAGCCAGATCTCCCCACTACCACGCTATCCATGTTCCAAGGGTGTCATAGATGCTTCTTGACAGCAGGCATCTGATCAAGGAGAGGGCTCACAGAAAAGTATGCCCATTGGTAAAGGAATTATTGACAGAGGTTTTCTAATGTTTGCTCAAGCATTGCCGGATTCTGAATGTGTGCATCCATCCAGTGAACTTTCTGATGCTGCCAATTTGCCATTACTGCTGAGGTGAAAGTTGTGCTTGCGTTCACGGATTTGTGCCAGTGCCTCTGCCTTCATCTTGTTAGATTTAGCAGCATCTAGAAGAGAGTCAGAGAGTAGCGCACGATCAAACATCCTTATAGCCTCATCAAACTTACCTTCCGCAATCAACAAAAGACCAAGGTTATTACAAGCAGGGGCATAATTGGGGCAAAGTTCCAAAGCCTTCTTGAATGCCTCATGTGCATCTGTAAAGCGCTTTTGCTGTCTATAAAGGTTACCAAGGTTTGAGAAAATGCTGTGCGCTTGCTCTTGGGCAACTACAGAAAGTGCCTTCTGATAAACCTCTTCGGCAAGTGAGGGATCATCGGATAGTTGAAGAGCTATTCCTGCAAGAAAAGATGGTTGACCAGAAAGCAGGATATATTTTCCAGATACACATAACTGGGAAGAAGGCATTAAAAAAAAAACAAAAGCATAACAGCACTCAAGGTCATGATGCCATAACATAATCAAAATGTGAATGTACCTAAATTTGACCATGCTGCTCCACATGTTTGTCGATGAGCAATAGCAGTCTTCAGGTAGCTCTGTGCTAACCTGAATTGTAACGTGCATAAAGTGTATAATCCTAACTGGTGCCATTGCATTGCATCATTTGGATTTTCGTCTATAGCCTGTACAATAGTCCACATGATTAACAAATACAACCTCAAAACCCTCCATGTAAACAAGCCCATAACCCACCTTCTCTGCCATAAGTAACAGAACATAATGGTAGCTGAGAAAACAGCTTATTATCACGAGATGCTTGCATCAATAGGAGACTAAGCCTTAGAGGTTCCCATGTTGCACATGGTCTCCAGCTTCAGAGTTTCCCGCATTTTCTTACTGGATCCAGAAAATGTCGGGGGCAGAATGTAGCCAACGGTGCATTAACAGGACCATAATGCACATGAGAGAGAGAAAGAGAGAGAGAGTAAATAAGAGGTGGTATGTCAGACCAATAGATCACATCACATCCATAGGAACTGGGCCTTCTTAGCTTACTTTTTTTAAATTTAAAAAAAAGCTTATTTTTATTTTTATTGCTTCACTGTACAAAGAAAGAAGCCCTTAAAAGTGAGGCAAACTTCTTGGTAAAAAACAGTGAGAAAACAAAGCCAACAGGCCATCATCAATCTGATGCAGATGGATGCTGTCAAACAAAGACTGACACAAGGATTTATGAAAGAAGTGATAGCGTGCAATCCTTATGGAATGAAAAAACCAACTGATTTCTTGCACACCATATTGTCTACAAAACCAAGTAGAGAGTTTCCAATATTCCAACTTAACCATAAGCTTTTGCAGCACCCAATCTGTAGAGATTCCATCACACAGGATATCCCAAACGTCTCACATGTTGTGTAGGTGATATAATTTTCCCAGTCCATAGAATGCAATGCCAGTCACCTTCGCTAAGAGGCAACAGTTTTGATTTTTTAAAGTTGATAAAAAGACGTGTTGCCATTCCAAACATATGCAAGGCGTTCATGATACATTGCAGATCCGATTGCGTATTCTCAAGAAAGAAGAAAGAGTCATTAGCATATGCCTCAGCAACCGAATGCCCACCATCAGGCAGATGAGCCCATGTAATCTGCTAGCCTTAGTGAGCTTATACATATATGTCAAGAAGGGACGAGTAGTAATAGCATAGAGCAAGGCATTGAGAAGGCAACCTTGTCGAACAGATCTACCCAAAGCCCATAGAGAGGATAAGCCTTTTTCCAATATCTCGCAATGCTATCTCGATACAACCACTAAATTATGTTCTACATTTTTGGACCGAAACCTAACTTCGCCATGACACGACTTCTGCAATGTAATTCCATTGGATTGTATCAAAAGTCTTGGTGGTATCAACCTGCAACAATAAGATCACATCTTGCTTGGTATATTTTGCACACTCTATACTAACATAGTCATTAGCAATGTTATCTATTATTTGTATACGAGGCACAAAGCCATATTGTGCTCAATGCAAAACCCTATTCAAGATCTTTTTGAAGTGATTAGTGATCAAATTATAAATCACTGGCATCAAGGTAACAGGGCACCAATCAGAAAGTTTTTGACACAAATCCTTTCTGGCGCCAGTCTTACTAGTCCCTCTTGCCAAGCTGAAGGCATGACGCCCAAATTTCAAGCCTCATTGATCATAAGCAAAAGTGACGCTTCAAGCATAGGCCAAAACTGCAAAATGAACTCCTCAGTCCATCCATCCCATCCTGAAGTCTTCCATTTAGTGCTTTTACTGGCCTGTTCAGTTCCGTAGCTGAAAACATAGACTCCAAATCAACCGCTTTATCCATACCTACAATGTTGGAAACATGAGAAAAAATCTCCTGCTGGGGCCTACGAATATCAAGAGTCATCTGGGCAATGTTGCAAACACATGCTGAAAATGTATAACGCATTCATGCTCTAGCTAGTGTGTGTCTTGTGTCCAATTGCCAGCCTCTTTCATCACTCTAGATATACATTGTTCATGTCTCAAAACATGCAAGCTTCTGAAAAAAGCTTTAGATGAGCAACCCTTATCCAAAAGGGGTTTTGATGTGATCTCACTTGCCATTTATGCAATTTCCAATGGTCATTGAGAGCCAATGCATGCTTTCCGTGTCATTTGCTCATCTAGCAACATCTCTATACATTCTCTCCCTCTTATATCGCAGTTGTCCTTGATTGCGGAATAGAAGTGTTCCAAGCATATCCGTATGTTCCAAGTATATCCATATGTTCCAAGTACTAGCCCCATTTAGTGAGCTTGTGCATCTGGTCTTTCTCCATATGTGTGGTGTCATCTACTCATCTGGTAGCATCTCTATTATGCATTTTCTTTAACCAATGGCTTTGTCCTTATGGTTCTTCTTCATGGCCTATCACATGTGTTAGATAAAATAAATGCATACTTACCTCATGCAAAAACTAGACAAAATCTAGTCAACAAACACATACGCATCATTTGTCTATCACATGCCATAAATCCAAGCATTGTCCACACATAAAAAACAGCACACAAAGTCAAAGACACATCAGTATGCGATGCACAAGTAAAGATCCTCCAGTGCAATTGTTCTGTTTGGTTTCATCGGAAACCGAGACTGAGCTATCTGGCTCCCGAAGGAAACCGCTCAATCGATCCTCAAGGCCATCTGGTCACTAGGGCTGGCCAAGAGTTCATCAATAGTCATCTGGTCGCATTGACCGCCCGACTATGGAATCCAATTACAGTCATCTAGGCTATCTGGTCGCAATGACTGCTCGACTGTGAAGTCCAATACAGTCATCGAGGCTATCTAGTTGCAATGACTACCCGATTGTTCATCAATAGTCATCTGGGCTATTTGGTCGCAATGACCGCCCGACTATGAGGTCAAAGATATCTAGCACAAAGGCCTGTCCAAGGGGTCATCTTGAATAAGTGCACAAAGCAGAAGCAAACAAGCACTAGAGTGTGCTGAGAGAGAGTGCAAGGGGGGAGAGAGAGAGAGAGAGAGAGAGAGAGAGAGAGAGAAATGAAATGAAATGAAATGTTATATTAACATCTTCAAAAGGCCATAATGACCTATGAGAGAGAGAGAGATGTGTTTCATATGAGCATGAAACACAGGGTTCTAGGTGATGGCAATGCAACTCTGATTGTCACACCAAAGAAGAGTAGATCCAGTAGGAGGAAAGCCAAGCTCCCCCAATAATCTCCGCAACCAAATTGCCTCACATACAGCATAACAAACCACACGATACTCCGCCTGTGTAGAGGAAAGCACCACAATAGGCTGCTTTTTATTGCTCCATGAAATGGCTCCAGACCCAAGTGAAAAACACAACCAGTGGTCGAATGCCGAGTATCTCGATCTCCAGCCCAATCTGAATCAGACCATCCAAGAAGAGTGCACCCTTGGCCATAGAAGATGCCAAAGTCTAGAGTACCACGCAAGTACCGAAGAACTCAAAGAGCACACCGCCAATGCTGTTGACGGGGTTTGGATGAGAAAGAACTCAATAAATTGACTACGAAACAAACGTCCAATTGGGAGTAGTTTAACCAAACCAAACAACCGACAAGAACCCGATACTGTCCCTGATCAATCCCTCCAGAAGTATCAAGAAGAGAAAGCTTCTCACTAGTATCCATAGGAGAAGATACTGATCTGCATCCAGTCATCTAAAATCTGTCAAGTATCTCTGGTGTGTACTTCTGCTGAGAGAAGAAAGTGCCCTTCGCGGTCTACCAAATCTCAAAGCCAAGAAAATAATGCAAAAGGCCAAGATCCATCATCTCAAACTCTGTCTCCAAAGCATCCATGACAAAACGGATCCTCACAGAATAAGAACCTGTAAAGATGAGGTCATCAACATAGACCACAATGATAACAATCAAGCCCCTCTCAAGGAGGATATAAAGGTTCAAATCTGCATGAGAACGGTGCAGGCCGAGCTTCTGAAAGAACTCATCAATCCGTTGGTACCAAGCCCGCGGAGCTTGCTTCAGACCATATAAAGCTTTCTTCAGACGGTACACCTGATCCTGTTTGCCTGGAACAACAAATCCCGGCGGCTGATCAACATAAACCTCCCGTGTAAGCTCTCCATTCAGGAAAACCGACTTGATGTCCATCTGGAATATGGGCCATCTATGATGTCCTGCAAGAGCAAGAACGGTGCAAATAGTAGTCATCCGGGCCATCGGAGCGAAGGTCTCATCAAAGTCGACTCCAGGGTGCTGAGCATAACCCTTGGCAACCAACCTCATCTTGTGCTTGTCCAAGCTTCCATTAGCTCGGAACTTCGATTTGAAAATCCAACGCACACCAATCACCTTACGCTGCAGTGGCCTAGACACCAAAGTCCAAGTGCCATTCCGTTCAATAGCATCCAACTTTGCCTCCATAGCACGATGCCAAGGCTCATGTGAAAGAGCCTCATCCAGAGAAGTGGGATCAGAAGGACCATGAATGATAGAGGACATAAGAGCATAGCTAACAAACATGTTGCCATCATGAATTTATTTCCCTGAAACTCTGGAAGATCGCCTGAGAGAACCACGCGGAGGAGCAGAAGAAAGTTCACGTAACCCAAATCATCATTTGTCTGAAAATACCATCCAGGCATAGATCTGCTCGAACTCGCCGGAGGGGGAGCAGAGTCATCATCATCTGACTGAGATCCATAGCTCGAGGTGTAACAGAAGTAGAGGGAGGAGGAGGAGACAAAGGAAGAAGAAGCTCACCACTACCCTCTGAAGATGTAGGAGTCTCGTCGAACACCACATCACGGCTCACAACTTTGCCGGAATGCTGATCATAAAGACGATATGTCTTGGACACAGTACTGTATTCCAGAAAAGTCATGCGCTGAGACTTCGAGTCCAACTTGGAGCGATGCTCCTTAGGCACATGTACATACGCCGAACAACCAAATACCCAAAATGGAACAACAAAGGGCTTCTCACCATGGAAAGCCTCATATGGAGTTTTATCTAGAAGAGTAGTAGTAGGAGACCTCTTCTGAATGTAGACAGCAGTAGAAGCCGCCTCAGCCTAGAAACGTCGAGGTAACGAAGAAAGCTCAAGCATAGCACGGGCCATCTCCATAATGGTCCTATTCTTCCTCTCTGCAACTCCATTCTGTGATGGAGTATATGTTGTAGTAAGCTGTCTCCGAATGCCATGAGCCTTGCAATATTGTTGAAACTCTTGGGATGTAAACTCACCCCCTTTGTCGGTCCTGAGAGCCTTGACCGAGGAACCGGTCTCTTTTTCCACCTCAACCCTCCAATCACAAAAGTGCTAAAAAGCCTCATTCTTGGCCTTCAGAAAGAAGACCCAAGTATATCTGGAGAAGTCATCCACCATCACGAGCATGTACAATGCCTTACTCAAAGACGCGGTACTCATAGGACCACACAAGTTTGCATGAACAAGAGCAAGTGATGTCGAATATATGTGTGTCGCCTCCTTCGGAAAGGCGGCTCGGTGTTGCGTCCCTTGTAAACAAGAGGAACAAACAGAAGATGGAAGATTGATGGTCGGTAAACCCTCAACCAACCCATCCTTCCAAGCTCACTGTAGAAGCTGATAGCTCAAATGGCCAAACCGAGCATGCCAAAGAGCTGAAGAAGAACCATAAGAAAGCAAAGCAGTCAACTTGTACAAACCACTATCTTGGACCCCCTGAGCCAAGATACTACTATGGCATGGGGTACCCGACCTGGGAAAAATGCCAGAAAAATATACAAAAATAGGGTGGCCAGCCCACAACGAAAGCCATGAAAAGGGACCAAAAGGGGACTCCAAATATGAGCAAAAACTGGGGATGAATGTGCTAACACATCTGGCATCGTTGCTACCTAAATACAAGTCTTGCTCCTCGGGCTATCTGACATCATTGCCACCCAAACTAGAGCTTGTCCAAGTAACCATTATATAAGCAACATAATGATCAATCTCATTCCAATATATATATACAATGAAGAGGGCTAGAGATACAATCCCTCCCTCTTGAGTCTGTCTTGTTCGCAAAACATTTATGCCTGTACTTCAAATACACATGGACCAATCGATTTCTCATAAGCTCGAAGCATATCTAGATAGTCCTTGAGGTACTCCTGCGGCATCCATTTCGCATCCAATAGCGAATAATTCCAAAAGGAACATTTTGACCACCGTCTTTCTTCTTTTTCTCACAAAATGAAGTACAATCTGTATTGGCTCTTCCACCCCTGGTGGATCCTCCAATACAGGCTCCTCTAAGGGTAGCCATGTCTATGGTTTCAATAAGCTGTCATGGAGGGCATTATGTATCCTCAAATGATCTGAAAGGTCCAACCAATAACATACATGATTGATCTTCTTGGTATCTTGAAAAGGTCAGACTTTGGCAATCCAAAGTTGAAATCCATAGCAATACTCTCCCATATAACATTCAATGGGTTCAATAATCCTATTAGCTTTTGTCGATCAAACTTGACCTTCTGACAAATATATTTTCGATCATATAGCGCAATGTCCGTTGTCATGCTAGGCCAATAGGAGTAGCTCTGCAAAGTTTGAGTCATAGTTAAGCATAGTCACCAGAAACACTTCGGGGTTTTTGAAGTTTCGGGACAAAACATTTGGTCTTTTGGCTAAGAAACGCGGAGGTTTTGTAGTTTTTTCTATATAAATACAATAAAATGGTTTAGAACTTGTAGTTTGTAGAATTATTTGTAGGCCTACCTAGTGCTAGCTAGGCACTTAAAATATGCTAAAAGCTTAGGCAATTGTGGTCACAATTGGGCAATTGGGGAGTTGTGGAATTGTGACTCGAGAGAAATTGGGGATTTATGAGAAATTGGGCAATTGAGAATTTAGGGAATCGGGAATATTGGGGAGTTTGTAAGAAATTGGGGGAGAGAGGAGGAGGAGGAGGAGCAGAAGAAGAGGTGACTGCAGATTGCGTCCAAGAGAGCGAGAGAGAGGATGTTTGGGCTGTAGGTTGCACGCGGAGAGAGAGAGAAAGAAAGAAAGAAAGAACGATATATTAAGCATCTACTAAAGACCCAATGGGCCTATGAGACCAAAGTGATACAATAATGTCCATGGCATATCTCATCATGGAATGGAAAATAAAACAGAAAGAAAACATAAACATATTTCGTAGACATTAATAACATCATTCTTTCTTTCTTTCTTTCGTTCTACACCCAGATTTCTTTGGCCCTCACCATGTGATCACAATTGATACTCAGCCCCACCATGACAAAAGGGGACATTCATATCATGGAAGCACACTGCTTCACGGGGAGGGCAAACCTTGAGCTTGAGGCGTGATGGCCCCACGCACACATTAAGTTCTCAAAGAGAGGGTGCCTTTCCTTCTGTCATCCAGATGTCCTCATCCGGAGAGATCCAGGCCATCCCATCGTTAGCCCCAGATCAGTGACATACTCCAGCTGAGTGGCCCCAGTATGGGAGGTAGAAATTGATTATGTGTATTCAGACATCAGAGGGGGTGATGCCACATGATGATAGTACCTAACTGCATCTTTGTTCATGCAGGGCTCACGTAGTACATGGGTCCTGTTTCTTTAGACAGATATGACTTTCTTCTCTTTCTATGTTTTTTGACTTACAGTTCATACCTGGATCACGTGTGCTATGTTGTGGTCTCAAAGAACCTTGGGTCTTTTTGAAGACGTTATTAAAATCTCTCTCCATCACAGATTCCTTCAACCCCCAACAGCAGATACAGCCGCCAGCACCTACTTCGGCACTACCTGCCACACGGAGCATATGGGACACTCAGCAGCCGATCCCCCCTCATTGATCCCAAGAGGTCTTGGCTACTCACACCTGCGGAGTCATCAGAGATCAGGCAGCCTCCCTCCAGAGAGCCAGATTCCCTCGCCCTCATAGAGGTCTTCAATAGATATTAAGAAAATCTCTCTCTCTCTCTCTCTCTCTCTCTCTCTCACACACACACACACACACACACTTTTTTTTTGTAAAGCTTCATGTCATTAATTACAGGTGGGAAACCTCAAAACGAGGAAAACCCACCAAAAAGACCATATACAAGGGAAACTACTAGAGTGTTCACTATGTTCAGTGTGAACATAGTTAAACATCTAAAAACAATCTGTAAAAAGAGCATACAGAGATGAGTCTATCTCATGAAGAGAGAGACAGTCATATAAAGATTGCTGAAGAGAGGAACGGAAGAATGAGTAAGCATCCAAATGAGGCCCAGCAAAAACTATCCTGTTGCGAGACTCCCACGTAGTCCATAAAGCCCAATAGCGAACCCAATCAAAGAAGACTTTATAGGATCTAAGGAGTGAAGGGAGAAGACCGAAGATCCAAAAGTATTTCCCAAAGGGTGCCTGTCGGAAGCGGGCTCTCAAACGTGTAGCAATCCGATCCAATAAAGTCCTGGTGAGAGGACAACTCCATAAAAGATGAAAGACTGTCTCTTGAGAAGCACCACAACTATGACAAGTTGAAGGTGCCAAAAGTCGCCTAGCCAAGAAAAGGCCGACTGGCAAGACTCCAATCAAGCATCTCCATAAAAAAAGTTTACTTTTCAAAGGTAGACTGCATTTCCAAAGAGAATGAAGCCGCTGTTTCCACCAAGCCTGACTTTTATGAAGATGCCAAATCTGATTTGCATGTTCTTGAACCCAAGAGGCAGGCAACAAGAAATGATATATCAAATGAACCGAAAGTTTAGCCATTGATAAAGGGCCTCGTGCAGGTTGTTCTCTTTTAAGGCTCCAATCAACCAAACGATCAGAACGATCCAAATCTGCAATTGGTTCAAAAGGAGCAAGAAGCTCTCGAATAAGCTGCCAGATTGATCTATAATGCATCCCCAGACCAAATTTCCTGGCGGCAACCACAAAAGAAAGCACATGGCCAGCAGCATCCAAAACATCATCAATAAGATAAAGTCCTTTCTTTGAAAGGAAATATGCCTTCCTAGGCTCACGTAGAGCCAGGGGTACATCAAAAACCTTCGACCAATGAATACTCTCAAGGCGAAGCGAAGAAGATTGCGCATTAAGCCTCGGATTCCAAAAAAGATATTGCGTAATCTGTTTCCAGGCAAAAATTAACTTAGATGAAACAGGGCAGCCGACAATCTTTCCATTGAAATGGCTGAAAATTGCATCCCAATACGTAACAGTCCACTTTCCAAAAGCAGGTGAAGACATAGACATACACTTATGACCCAACATAATAGCCCATGGCTGGCGCTGTTGTACAAATTCCAACAGCAAAGTGGATTTACGAGCAAGCACATGAAAATGAATATTCAATATGTTCAAGCCACCATGTATCTTTGGAGAACACATCTTTGGCATTGACAAAAGACGAAGACTCTTTTTATGATGTTGAGTTTTCCACACAATTGCCATTGCCAGAGACATAAACCGATCTATATCAGCTTTCCTCCACATAATCAATGGAAGAAAGAACTGTATGTAAGCCATCACAATAGCCTGCACTATCCTGAGACGTACATGAAGAGGCCAAGTGGAAAGCTGCCAATAATCAATTTTGCGATTCAATTTTAGCATAACCCATTGAATCATTTGTGAAGATGACAGCTGCCAACCCAAAGGGTAACCCAAATGACGAACGATATGTCCAGCACGAGGTATTCCACCGGGCCACAATACATGATGCCATTGCTGTACACTAAGCGCAAGCAAGGTAGACTTACGGAAGTTTACTTTCAAACCAGCAGCCAGACCAAAAAGTTCCAAAGCCTTCATTAATCTCTGAAGATCTTGTTGCGTATTCTTGGGCGTAAAAAAAGAATCATCAGCATAAGCCTGAGCCAGGAAAGTATGCCCAGCAGGAAGCTGTAAGCCATGCACTTCATCAGTGGCTTGCAAAAAATCCAAATAGCAAAGAAAAGGATGTGTGGCAATAGCAAACTACAAGGAACTAAGCGGACAACCCTGGCGAACTGAACGTCCCAATTTCCAAGAATTTCATAGAGAAGAGCTCAAAATCAAAGAAGCATCACTGTCATTATAGAGCCAATACACAATATTTTGCCACTTTGCACCGAAACCAAGAGAACTCATAGTCATAGCTATATAGTCCCAATGCACAGAATCAAAAGCTTTCTCAATATCAACCTGCAAAATGAGTACATCCTGCTTAGTGTATTTGGCATATTCAATGGCAATATAAGCATTGGCTAAATTATCATTGATTTGCCTCCGAGGCACAAAACCATATTGCGCAGGATGCAAACCATCATGTAAAAATCCTTTAATACGATTTGCCAACATCTTAGTCAGAAGCTTATAGATGACAGGCATAAGAGTAATGGGCCTCCAATCAGAGAAAACTTCACAAAGATCCCGTTTAGGGAAAAGCTTAACCAATCCTTCTTTCCAAGAAGATGGTAGTACATCATTTGCCCAAGCTTCATTAATCATATACAGCAATGATTGTTCCAACTGAGGCCAAAAAGCATGGAAAAATTCCACTGTCAAGCCATCCCATCCGGGAGATTTCCATCGACCCATTGAACGTAAAGCATCTTTAAGTTCAATATCAGTGAACGCAGATTCTAATTCCAATGCATCCTGTGGAGAAATAATGGGTTGAACATGATGCAATAAAGCATAACGAGCATCAAGTATGTCAGACGAAGTAGTTGGTGGTTTAGCAAAAAGGGCTGCAAAATGCTGACTAGCAATATATGAGAGCTCCGATAAAGAATGAGTCCATTGACCATCAGATTTTTTCACCCTTCTGATGCATTCCTTTTGTCTTGAAGCATGTAGATTTTTGAAAAAATCTTTGGAAGAGCAACCCTTATCTATGATAGCTCGATGTCGCGAACGTGTCAACCATTTTTGCAATTTTCTCTGATCATTTAGCATGAGGAAATGCTTAGCCTGCATTAAAGAATCTTGTTCATTAGTATTTAAAATCCTATACTGAGCAAGATCAGCCATGGATTGACATGTTTCTTTAGCCTGCAAGATCTGATCCCGCAAGTCGGCCATGTAATAACGACCATAATCACAGATCACAGCCTGCATGCGCTGAACAAATTGAAACCAAGCAATGTCAATGTCCTCATGCATTTGAAGGGGCAAGGGCTCAATGGCTTGCAAAACCATTTCCTTGAAATCAGCATGCACAAGATAACTGTTGTTTAAAAGCAACAGCCTATGTTTCTGAAGAATAGAGAGATCTTGTGGCATGTCGAAATAAAGGCCTAACCATAAAGGAGAATGATCAGAGAGTAACATGGAACGATCAATCCATAGTTTGCAAACAAAATCATCATATTGGTCAGCATGTAACAAGTACCAGCGATCCAGACGTGTCCAGATATGTGGAAAAGCATTGTGGTTAAAAGTAAACCCTTGCAGATGAGGGAATACATGTTGCCATAGGTCCAAAATATTGCAAGAAGAGAGCAAATCATTCCATGTTCTGTGTTCAGCTCCAAGCATATGAGTTCTTCCAGTGGAGTTAAATTCAGGAGATGGAGCATTATTAAAATCTCCACAAAGGAATGCATTATGGAGCCAGGGATAAGCCAACATTTGTGACCATATATTTGCCCTGTCAGCTGAGCTTTGTGGTGCATAAACTGCTGCAAATTCATAAATTTGTCCATACAATAAACATTGAATGACCATCCATCTGCCAGCAGAATCATTGTAGGCCAACATTGGTTGTAGATCATGCTTAACAAGCATAAAAACTCCCGAGTAATGCTGATTGCCCGCATAAAATATATCATAACCTGCAAAGTGACCTGATTGACCCACTAAGGTATGCTGATTGTGTTCTTGCACACACACCAGATGAGGCTGCATTTTATGTACATAGTGCCAAAACAACCTAAATTTACTTGGATCACAAAGTCCTCTAATATTGTACGAAAGACATTTTATTGGAGCATCAAACATCAAATCTGTACAAAGGTATATGCAGTGAACAGCCAGCAAAATCAATGCTGCATAACAACAACTGAATCAGGGAGAGAGCCCTCGCCCTGAATCAAGAGAGACTCATGCATATTCGTATCAACACACATATCCACACACACACACACACACACACACACACACATGAGGAGAGGACATGCACAATATGCATCACACGAGCAGTAGAGGATGAGGCCAATTACATGCTCAATTGCCCGGCTTACTATGAGATACGAGAGAGATTCCACTACCTCTTCGGAGAGGGATTCGGACCACTCACACGGGTGATACAGTTTGAGGATTAGAGGTGCATGGGCATGTACTTGAAGGAGCTCAGACGACACAGGGATGTAGTGTTGAGGCAACATGCTAAGAGACAGTCCTGGCTCCGACAGGACGCCTCACAGAGAGCTATCACAGATTTCTTTGTGGTACATACATCCACATTGGAATCCATCCACATCGGAATCCACTGCCCACAACAATTCCTCTACTATGACATCAGAGCCCACCACCCGTACCCACACTCCCAACTCCACGCCCTGAAGGACTTCTTAGTGAGAGAGCTCGATCCATTCTGTGAGCCAGACGTCCCCGACCCAGAGCATCAGGACCCTCCACCACACAGAGACAGATTCGTGAGGTTCTTCGCCGACATGTCACGCTCCCATCACAGAGGCCTGACATTCACTCCACCATCAAATCGGTTCTGGCCGTGGGCAGGTGTCGTCACATGAGGATCATCTCGTGATCACATGTATTGTTAGATGTTTTCATTTTACTTTTTCTTTTAGTTTTCCATGGCTTAGTATATCCATGGTACCATTGTATTACTTTTAATCTCATAGGCCCTTGGGGTCTTTCGTAGACGTTAATCTCTCTCTCTCTCTCTCTCTCTCTCTCTCTCTCTCTCTCGTCACACCAGCCTTGATGTATGGAGCAACCTTCTGGGGGCCAGATTTATCCGATGAGGTTTGGCAGCGAGTTGAGAGGCCCCAAGTCATGATGTTCTCCCCTATGATCTGCAACAAACTATCAGTCCCGCACCAGATTATCCAAGTAGAGTTTGCTGCAGCCCCGATGGTAGTGGATGCTCTCTTTCAGACAGTCACATACCTCCATCGCATCAGTCACATGGATCCCAATAGGTACCGGAGGCTTGCCTTAGAGTCCTCGAGATAGCTAGCACTCGACGACCATTCTGGACTATGGTATGTCTTAATTTCCACTTGGTTCTCGGTATATGGGCTCCGCATGGACCACCTACCACCCCTTCAGTACAGTCTAGACTTCCCTTTTCTCCGGCTCTCTCATGACAACACCAACCGGGTTATCCGGTTGGATCTTCTCAGCCTCTACACCTACCAGAGTGTTAACATGTCCCCTGCCATGCGGATTGTGATTGGCCAAATACGGGTGTCATCCCATCGCCTCAAAGTGAAGACAGGTAGAGCTAAGCATGTCTTCAGAACCAGGGAGCTCATACAGAGACCCAGTGAGGAGAGGATATGCCTATTATGCTACACAGAGGTTGAGAGAGACGAGCATTACATATGCCACTACCCAGTATACTATGAGATCCGCGGGAGGTTTCACTGTCTGTTTCGTGAGGGATTTGGTCCACTCTCCAGAATCGTTGACTTCCCAGCCCAATGTTGCCTAGGTCTCTTCTTGCTTGAGCTCCGTAGACACGGGGACACTTTCTTGAGAGAGTTTCGGCCCTAGTTGACCCCTCCCTCACTGGCTGACCATCACCAATTTCTTTCGGACCCAAGAGGTGGAGGAGGACACCCATGCAACAGATCTTGTGGACCCACCTCGGGCTACTCCGGACCCACCTCGCCCGAGATAAGTTACCTCGGACCAGGCATCCGCATTCCAGCATGCATGCCCCCCCCCCCCCACCCACCCACCCATCGGCCACGATCCCCTCATCAGCTCCAGATCAGAGACATGCTCCACAACCATCGAGCTACCTTTCCACATGACGTAGCTGAGGGAGACCTCTCGGCCATACTCATTAGCCCCATGCTTGATATTTTGGAGAGTGGTATACCATCTATTGGGGGTTGATGCTCCTCTCATGTTCCATGTTTGTGGTATTCCATGATGAGTTCCTATGGGCAGTTTTGTATCACCTCAGTGAGATAGTTATGTTTTGTTTTTGTTTTATTTTCCATTCCATGATGAGATAGTTATGATAGCGGCCCCGGTGGACGTCGGCCACGATCCCCTGATCAGCTCTAGATCCAGGACATGCTCCACCGCCTTTGAGCTACCTCTCCACGTGACATAGCTGAGGGAGACCTCTCGGCCATACTCATTAGCCGCATGCTTGATATTTTGGAGAGTGGTATACCATCTATTGGGGGCTGATACTCCTCTCGTGTTCCACGTTCCTGGTATTCCATGATGAGATTCCACAGACAGTTTTGTATCACTCTAGTGAAAATCTCTTTTGTTTGTTTCTATTTTATTTTCCGTTCCATGATGGAGATATGCCATGGACATTATTGTATCACTTTGGTCTCTCTCAGAGGGAGTGGTAACTAGTGGAAGGATCTTTTCTTGGAAAAAAAAAGAGGTATAATAGAAAAATAGGAGGGGGGGCACCCTCTCCGGTTGGCCTCTCTCAGAGGGAGTCTGCATCCAAGGAAAGAAAGGGGAAGGGGAGGACGCAATGGAGGCTTGTAATGCCATGACGCGTGCTCTGGGTCCACAGTGAGGAAAGGGCCCTGGCTCCACATGAGGAGAAAAGATGTACGCCTCTGCTGCATCCAGTTGAAATCACCAATAAGGCGCTCCCATGTCTTTCAAAGAGTGTATGATGTCGGTCCAAATGTGCCGGGCAATCTCTGCAACGGGAGGGATACGAGTATCGTCAATAGCCTCGCGACATCTCGCACACCAAATATGTGAGGCGAAGATGCTAATGATGAGCCCCCAATGCTGGCATACCCACATCTTGGGGGTCCAACAGGATGCTTGTACGGCTGAGTCTGAGATGGCCATGTAATCTTGGAGTGTGAGAACTGGAGGGGGCAATGCCAGTGCCATCCTCATGGTGCAAAGCCTCCCCTACCTCTGTCATCCAGGGCACTATACCCCATGTGATGAAGTGGCGGGTGCTGGGCCTCTGAATGAATAGGCGGAGGATTTGACACCAAATCTGTAACGAGACCGAAACAAAAGGGGCTCTTTTTCTCACTACTGTGTTCACAATAACAAGCCTTTTAAACAATAGACAACTTAGAACACCTTTCACTTTACATGAAAAGAAAACACACACAGACACACTGTGGGGCTGGAACCGGCCAACCTCCCTTACAAATTCTTTACTCCAGAAAGAGTACTTTACAAATACAGGTATGAGGGTGGGTGCCTTGCACCAGATTTCCAAGTACAGCATGAAAACAAATCAAACAGTAACTCCAAACCCTAGCCTCAGGGCTAGATCAAGAACCATCCACCGCCTAAGCCACTAAACAAGGGGAGAACTCCATGCTTGCCTCCTACTCAAGCCGCTCAGCAAGAGTAGAGACACCACCGTCCAAGTCCAAGACAAGGGGAGATGCCTGCTTACTATTCAAGCCACTAAGCAAGAGTAGAGGCACCACCAGGCTCCAGCACAACAACAAGATCTTGATCCTCACAGCACCTGGGCACTCTCAGTCTCTCTCCAATGATGAATCTCAGCAAGATCACCAAGCACGAGGTCCCCACAAGAATCAGGAACCCTCCAATGATGTAGGCAGCATCCAGGGTAATCCCGGGCACTATTCACATGCAAAGCGTGGTCCAAACAGCAATTTCAGTTCATGTAGATGGCCGCTAGGCAGCCTGCACACCACTCAGCAGCAGGGTTTCTAGTGGCACTTACAAGGCTGTTGTTTCTTCACTCAGCTCTAGTTGGGTTTTCTTATCATGTTTTTTTCCATGATTTTGTCACTTCATGGACACACTGTAACATTTTTGGTCTCATAGACCCCTTGGTTTTTTGTAGACGTTAATAGAACTCTCTCTCTCTCTCTCTCTCTCTCTCTCTCTCTCTCTCTCACCACACCCCATGGCCCTCGCCCACCGCCACACCACCATAGGAGGATCCGGGCCATCATCTCCCATCATCGCAGGACCTTCTCACGCCGGCTCAATTTTACTATCTTGAGCACCACGTCACAGCGGCCCATGGGGGATGTATTAGGGTGATACGAGAGCTCTCTGCTCATGTACCTAGATCAGATTTTATAGTTCTAGATTTTTGTTATCTTTCTTTATTACTATTTTGTACCCAGCATGATGTACCTCATGGATATGATGTAACCCTTGGGTCTCATACGTCATTTTGGCCTTTTGAAGACGTTAATACAACTCGAAGCCAAGCAGTCAGGATGGGTTGAGGTGGTGAAGAAGAACATCCGTAAAGAAGTGAGGGAGGAGACTCAAAGGGAAGAACATCAAATCATTCACACCACCATTGAGGAGGAGAAGATGAGGCATGCCCGCCGCCTCAACATTCGAGTCCCAGGTATAGCCGAGACACCCAACTCCACTCCCGAGAAAGATGGACAGCTTCTATGCATGAAGCTAGGCTACAGGGAAGAGGACCCTCTCCCCTTCACCAAAGCATGGAGAGTCGGGAGAGACTCAACATGCAAGCGAGCCCTCATCCTACAGTTTGCAGGAGACGGAGAGGGTCACCTTCACGAGGAAGAGGGTCATACTACGAGGCTTAGAGGGAGCTCCTATTTTCTTGGATGATGATCTCACGAGGATGTAGCTAGAGCATAGGAGAGCTTGCATGCCACGAGTCTTACACGTGAGGAGAGAAGGCAAGAAGGCCTTCTATCAAGATGGTCGGGTCATCATTGATGGCCGGCCCATGGATTAGAGGTTTGGGGCCTATGGGACACAGACTAGGCCACTGACAAAGATACACACGGCAGTATGGAACTGTAATGGTTCACTATGGGTGCAGCCAAGACGACTGGAGCATGTTATGGTGGGGAGAGACATCATACTTCTGACAGAGACACATTAGAGCCCAGAGAGAGGGCTACCTCGAGTAGAGGGATTCCAGTGGGAGTCAGCATACAGGAGGACCACACGCCAGGGTACCTCGAGAGGGTCGGGGGGGGGGGGGGGGGGGGGGGGGGGGGGGGGGGTAGCAGTTCTATTCAGACGGGAGCTACAGGGGAGACTGAGAGTGGTAGCACAGGATCCAGAGGCCAGATACATGTGGATCAGCTTACAGCTCTCACAGGACAGGGTTATATACATAGCCCTATGTTACTTTCCTCCATCAGGATCCTCCTATGTCATTACAGAGGACATGCCACAGGAGGAGGAGCAGGAGCCTCGCCATACACTTGTTTGTCAGAGGAGATTATGCATTATTCTACACTAGGGGAAGTATTTCTTATGGGTGACTTCGATGCCCACACACAGAGCAGACAGTGTGAGGTGTATGACTAAGATGACATGGAGATCCTCCACCCTGTGGATCCAAAGGAGATAGGCGCTAGTCGGGCATCAGAGGCGGACACTGGACCAGATTGAAGACATTATGGGTACCACTTACTAGAGTTGGGAGCCAGGCATCGTCTCGTTATTTATAACGGGATGCTACAGTGGCCGGGATCAAGAGGACTGACATGCTTCCCACATGGGGGTCATACACGGACCCGAGGCACCATGGTAGACTACATCATGGGGTCTTTGGAGGCATCACAGCTTGTCACCTCATTCTCCATCCCACCTCGTCCTATTGGGGCAGATCATACATACTTGGCATTTTCACTAGCCGGATCACCAATATCACCAGCCCCTCACATACCGACGCCACACACTACCATATGCTTCACACATGACATGGTAGACATATACACTGGCAGAGTAGAGGATGGGCTCCTACTCATGGATCCCCTGGCACCTATGGATACCATTACAGCCCAGTTGGCATCACTCCTACACACGGCTGCACTACAGAGCTTCCCACATCGTGTCCACTCAGGAGAGCCTGCGAGATCTGGGACTATGCCCCAGAACAGATGGTACTCCCGGCTCCGCTTATAGAGAGCCTTGGGAGCCATCACAGAGCAGGAGTCGAGGAGAGAGATGAGGAGACTTACTCGCCGCAAAAGGCGGGCCTTCGCAGAGATACAGGAGCTAGAGATCTTACATCTCTTCATGAGTAGAGATAGCCCTATCTCATGGCGGCACTTCAGAGAGCCCCGGACACTGACACCCATTGAAGACCCACAGACATGGCACACATATGCAGAGGGCCTATACCACGCCCCATAGCAGCCACCTATACCTCAGCCCCCACAGGAGCCTCGACCTACCACAGCTAGCTTTTTTACCCACTCAATGGTAAAGGAAGCTATCCGCCGCCTGCAGCATGGACGGGCCGCCGAGCATATGGGCCTACAGGGTGAGCATCTCATATATGCAGTAGATACTTTGGCTCCTTTTCTTGCACACCTGTTTAACAGGGCACTAGCAGAGGGTTTACTTGCGGAGTGGACGATGCATACCATTGTGTCGATCCACAAAACAGGGGATATGCTCGATCCGAGCAACTACAGGACGGTTATGGTTGGCCACGTATTGGCCAAACTCTATGGTGCAGTGTTGGAGCAAGAGCTTAGCTTATATGCTGAGCGAGCAGGTTTACGCTCATCAGGGCAGGCAAGCTTCAGGAGAGCTTTCTCTACCACTGACCATGTATTCACTTTGAGATGTATGATTGATCAGGCCAAAGTGAGGAAGAGAAAGCTCTATTGCTGCTTTGTGGATTTCCGCAAGGCATTTGACACAGTACCACGAGAGAGGCTCTTTCAGCGCCTGCAATCTCTTGGCATACCAGCAGATATGACATGGGGCATCTATGCATTATATGAGCAAGTTTTTGGGCGAGTCAGATGCCCAGGAGGTATGTCCGAGACTATTGCTAGCACCATTGGTGTGAAGCAAGGATGCCCACTTTCCCCCACGCTATTTGGGTTATACATTGATGAGGTGGCTGACTTCATTACACGGGGAGGTGGAGATGGAGTTGATCTAGCAAGTACCTCAGTACATATTATGCTTTATGCTGATGATATTGTATAAGTGTCTGAGTCTCCATGAGGTCTACAGCAGCATCTATGTGCACTCGATGATTTCTGCACACAGAGGGGTCTTACTGTGAACCTTGGGAAAACCAAGGTTATGGTCTTTCATACATCGAGACAGGGCAGGAGTCAGCTGACATTCACTCTTGCACGACGCCAAGTGGAGGTGGTGACATCATACGTGTACCTAGGGGTTACCTTCTCTGCAATAGCCACGCGCTTCACCATGGGTTCAGCAGCCAGAGCTAGATTGACACGGGGATATGGAGCATTGGCTATGCTAGAGAGACAGTGCCACCAGGTGCATTTTCAGGAGCCCCGGACGAAGGGGTGGCTATTTGACACATTAGTCACACCGGCACTGATGTATGGAGCAGCGATATGGGTGCGAGGCCTTGCTACCCATTGGTGGACACGGATAGAGAGACCACAGGACCTCATGATGGCACGCATGATACACAGCAAACCGTCAGTACCTCATGACATTATCCGAGCAGAGTTTGCTGCGCCTCCTATGATGGTAGAGGCCATATTCCAGACTATATGCCTGCTAGACAGATTCAGAGAGATGCCACAGGACAGATTGTCATACAGAGCTTTTGAGGCATCTAGACAACTGGCTGAGGCAGGAGACAGAGGATCATGGTATGCACAGGTCACACAGTGGTTCTCACAGCATGGCCTAGACATGGATCATCTACCACCATTCCAGTATGACAGGGATGCACCACATATCCGTCTCTCATAGTGAGAGGAACAGAGTATTGAGACAGGACCTATGGGAGCTCTGTACACGAGAGACATGGATATCGCCTACACAGCCTCTTCCACCGAAGATGCTATACTACAGAGATCACTTCATGAGTATCACTGATGATGGATTTATAGAGAGGCCTAGATACATGGAGGGCTTTTTACCACACGGGTCCCAAGTGGCTATTGGTCAACTTAGAGTTTCATCACATCGATTGGAGATCGAGACTGCCAAAGTAGCACGGATCCCCCGAGAGTAGAGATCGAGACTGCCAAAGTAGCACGGATCCCCCGAGAGGAGAGGGTATGCAGATTGTGCAGAGAGGAGGTGGAGAGTGAGGAGCATTATGTATGCAGATGCAGGGCATATACAGCCATGAGAGAGAGAGATCCCATTTTATTCAGAGAGCCACATTCCCTACGCCAGATCTTTGAGGCAGTAGACCAGTGCATACTGGGGAGATTCATTCTAGACATACAGCGTCACAAAGAGACATCATTACAGGCTCAGACAGCTCCAGAGGGGGGACGACAGACACAGATTACTACATTTTTTCAGAGATCCATCCCACTCCCAGCCCCTACATAGCAGGGAATTACTCTCTAGAGAGCAGAGACACTCAGAGCCCGCAGGAGACAGAGGACACCTTGCTTTCGGACACCACGCCTATACCAGAGAGAGATGACAGAGATCAGAGCTCAGTTTCACAGAGAGGGTGTGGAGCGACAAGCTCGCTTCAGAGCAGACCCAGGCATGTTCTTCAGGGAGCTGTGGACACCCCCTTCATTGATGTATACCATTTTATACCCCCAGTATGGTACAAGATGGAGCTAGCTAGGTTGCATATCATGATTGTATACTCCATGCATATAGCTTTGCATTCTCCTAGTAGTAGAGCTCCATCCCCTCCCCCACTCATTGTACTTATTGCACACCCAGATTCAGCTTTTTAGTTCAGTACTTTTTCATTTTGTTGGGATGACAGAGGATACCCCACACAGGTACACTGATTTGTCTCATAGGCCGAGTTCGGACTTTTGGAAGACGTTAATAAAATCTTTCTTTCTTTATTTCTATCTTTCTTTCTCTCTCTCTCCCCCCCTCGCCCCCCGCAAGTCTAATCGCTGCGCCTTTGAGTGGAAACAAGGAACACAAAGGGCTTTGCCAAGTAGGACAAGATCTATAGTCACTGCTCTCTAGAGGTCGAGTTGGAGGATCATTAGATTTGCAGATGGCCAGTATATTATGAGATTTGGGGGAGATTCCACTCCGAGGAATTTGGCTCATTATCCAGGATTACTGAATTCCCAGACCAGCGATGCTTGGGGCTCTACTTCATGGGAAACAGCCCCAGGACGTCTCAGAGACGATAGGCTGGGGAGCTACTTAGCTTGGGAAGGTGGACCAGCCATAGGTCACCTCAAGATATGATTAGGATGCACTCCTTGGAGACTTCTTTCACGGCAGCTGGATGCCCGCTTACACAGATCAGGGATGATGCTATCATTACAGTGAGAGAGACTAGAGGTCCAAGGCTTCACAACATGTGAGCACCACATGTGAGAATCCCCAACCCAGGAAGTGAAGCACAAGCATTATACAAGAAGTCATGAACTGCCAATTATCTAAGCTAACACCAGAGACAACAACTGGAAAAAATCCATTCACTGCAGCCAAAGGGCAGGGATTAGTATCAAGCCACAGACATTGCTATGTTCTCTCTGAGGTAAAGCTCGAAAAAATCACAACAATCACCACAAAATTACATTACATACTTAAAATGGTGAAAGGCTAACAACATCAACCTGCTGCAGGGTATGAAAAGCTCTAGCTTTGGATTCTCTGAAGTCCGCCTCGTCTCCTTCAAAAGCAGCCGCTGTTTCATGTTGAGCCCTGTTCACCATGGCTAATCCTGCCCAGGCTATGTGTGGCTGGATGGTTGTTGAATAACCTTCTCTCAAGATTGAAGCCATTTCATTGGCAGCCCAGGAAAGCTGTTCTGAAGCATCATGAGAGTGTTGTGAGTCACGCACTCTGTGCATGGCAATTGCATACCTAGTTGACAACCGATTAGGTTCAAGCTTGGAAGCCTGTCATGAAAAGTTTGTATATCAATTAGGAAATTGTAAATGAGTTACAGAATGAGAACTAACTATTGAGAAAGTGTCAAAGAAGATTCTTATGAAAAGATTTTAAGAAGACACTCAAATTGGCTCAAAACTAACAAAAACTGATTAGCAGCAGCACAAACAAACACTGGTTTGCAAACGTTTTTTTGTGTTTTTTTAATCCAACAATGTTATGCTTTAATATAGCACCTTATACAAGCTACACCTATGCATAACAACTCCAACACAAAATTTCAAGGGTGGTGTGATCACCACCCAATGTGATGACAACAAAAAAATCCCATGCATGGACATGAGTAAGGTTAAGGACACAACCAAACAAAATGGGCACAAATCCTTTGCAAAACAAGGGAGGGTTGTAATGGTCTGATGCCATCTCCCCTTACTGATTCATGGATTCCTATTCCTTCAAACCCATTGGATGTATTAACACTACACTAACTCTCGGATTCCTACAAGAAGGAAGTAGTCCATAAATTCCTTTATAGCACATGCTTTTAACACAAACATCATAAGGCAACTTCCCCTTTGTACCTTCGCCCAGTATTTATCTGTTTTTTATCAAAACCCAAGCATGATGCTTGCTCTTATGTCACTTTTGATCCTCACAACGGCTTGCTATATCACAAAATGCAGAAATAAGAATCCAAATGATTCAAGGAAAAGAAAACAGCCTACAGCTTCTTTGCAAGGAAATAAGACTTTATTGAAGATCAAACAAGCAATAAAAAATGTGGTTGCCAGTTCTAAAACATGAGCACCAAACATTAAATTCTCTGCATAAGATTTATGAATATAAAAAAGGAGTATGTGTACAAAAGCTTTCCCATATCTCAATACAGAACTTGTTTAGCATGTTCATTCCGACAAGTTATCGCTTCAATCAGAATTGAATATCTCAGCTATAGGTATTCCAAGAGAGTTTTGTCTGTGGTGCCCAAATGAAACAAACACGTAGGATTGGGGTTGCGATCCTCTCTCGCTAGTGCCTTCTAGTGATTTCTCAACTAATTTTGACTTGCAAATCCAACATCGGTTAGTGCATATAACATTAACAAGAGGGCTGGTAAGATCTAGCTCATTTATCATTTATCATTACTTTACACTAGCTCATTTATCATTAATTCTTAAGACAATATTTAGCCCCGTCTTCCCTCTTCCATTGAGCATCACCCTGGACACGACTGGTACTAGGACTGCAACTTAGTAGCTTCAGCCATACATGATCAGGCCATCTACTTTTCTCACCACATCAGTGACCTTCGCCTCACCGACACCATTAGCCACTGTTAGTGGCCGCTGGCAAGGATGGAGCTAGACAGTTCCAGCCACAGGTTGGAGGATGGATCCTTTGAGGTGGAGGGGATTGAGGCACATCTCTTTGTCTTCCTTCATGTGAATTTCTTGATGACTCACAATTACAGGTACCTGAACACGAGGTCCGCCTCCAATCCACCCTCAGCAGGGCTCGAGCCAAGTGGACATATTTGGATGGGCAGATTGGTGCCCACTTGGAGCGTCTCGATACTCGTACAGACTCTGACTACTCACCATCAACGTCCAAGGTTTGGGAGGGGCCCACTGCCATAGAGAAAAAGATGTTTGTAAGACTCACCAGCAGGGACGGAGATATCACTTGGCACTATCTATAGGCCCCCAGAGTGGCTTTTCCCCCCTCCCCCCAGGATGTAGTCTCCCTCCAAGAGCAGCCAGCCATGGAGGGAGCATCCCCTCCTTTTTTCTTTTGAACACTTTACCCCTACAGAGGGGGGTAATCCACCCACGGGCAGACATTTTTTATGTTCACTGATAGAAGGATCTTTTTCTAGAGAAAAAAATAGTCATATGTGTCCCTATCCAATGCCATTCTACCAAATGCCATGACCTAAGGACACGACAACATCCCTCCTCCATAAAAGCACCACCATAAGAAAGAGAAGCTCATAATAAGAAAATCCACGATTGCCTCTTGAGAATAAAACCATCTCCCAAGACTTATCCTTCTGAGATTGAGCCCTCCCAAGAGTTCTCCTGAGGTTGAATCCAGGAACTGCCCCTTGATGAAAGATTTCAACCATCTCCCAAGAATTATCCTCCTGCGATTGAGCCCTCCCTAGAGTTGTTCTCCTGAGGTTGAATCTAGGGATTGCTGCTTGAGAGATTTCAAACCTCTCCCAAAGGTTGTCCTCTTGACATGGATCCCTCCACTTGGTCAACGTCTGCAAATATGTCTGTCAATAAGAGCCCTTGAGGCACAGACTGAGACTGATCCTTTGAACATACCAGTTACTCATCGGAAAGAAGACTCTCTCTTGCCTCCATTATCTCTTTATGTTAGACTTGAGCAATGAGCACTTGTGAGTGAAAAAAAGATAAAAAAAACAGCCCCAAAAAATGGTGAGAAAAAAGAAGGAAAAAAAAACGGTCGAATCCTAGTCGACCGTACATCCACCGTACCGTACCGAACTGTATGTATCGACCATACCGAACCGTACCTCCTGGGCAGTGCGCGAACCGGGTGCCACTATGGTCCTTAGCAATTAGGAAGCTAAACCATCTGACCAACCTCAAACAACCCTTGGTGAGCAATTCTCATTTGCATAAACAATCTTGAGCTATTTGAATTGTTTTATGTATATCCGCATGAGGAACTGCATGCTTCACCCTCGACTCAAATTCTCATTTATAGCTCACTTCATTACTACCTCTATCTTTACAAGGCTAGTGAAACATGGGAGAAATCTTGTAAACTTACCCAGTTTTCACTACCTTAGAGTCCTCAGCAATTACGAAGCTAACCATCTGACCAACCTCAAACAACCCGTGGTGAACAATTCTCATTTGCATAAACAATCTTGAGCTATTTTAATACCCTCCAAGGCTAGTTGTGGAAAGCCCAAGGATGATTGCATTTTGCTCTGGCAGGCCATTTGGAGCTTTGACTCAACGAGCCATGCTAGTTAGGCATAACCTTTTTTGTGCGATTTCATGTGATAGTATTGACTGCACAAAAAAAAAAGGGCAGTTTGCATTAATAGAACAGGCAAGTTCTGAGAACCAAACAACAAGGCAGGGCTAAAGAAGCAAAATAAGGAAAAATTTAAGTGGCAGTTGTATTTTAAAGCATCTAGAGCTTCAAAGTCCATAAGCAGAGTAGCACAAGATTATGGAGAATAATGATACCAGTTTTAATCAATTTCGACTGGCATCGACCAGTCTGCAGTGTCCTTCTCTACCTGTATCATTCTAATCTGTTTTTCTCACACCCCTCGTCTTTCGGGTCTTGTGCACATTTGATTTTTGTGCTTGTGTCACATCCTCTCATCTAAAACTTGTGTTTTAATATGTGCCTTTGAGATTTGCATCGAGTATGAAATCCCAATTTGGCATTGACCAGTCTGCAGTGTCCTCCTTCTATACCTGTATCATTCTAATATGTTTTCTCACACCCCTCGTCTTTCAGGTCTTGTGCACATTTGATGTTTGTGCTTGTCTCACATCGTCTCATCTACTAAAAGTTGTGTTTTAATATGTGCTTTTGAGATTTGCATCAAGAATGAAATCCCAATTTGGTTATCTAATTAGGTTTCTTTATCTAATTAGGTTTCTTGTTAAGAAACGCCGGCAACAATAACCAAATAATTGACCTGTAAAAACAATCATTTGAGTGCAAATCAGGAAACAATCGAAACAACAAAAAAATATTTATGATTGTGAGAAAGAAAAGTCATGTGCATGTGCATGTGCATGGGTGAGTCCTTTTGTGTCTCTGCTAAAATCTCTGCATGCATGGTGAGAGTGCAAATGTGCAAAACTACACATTCTACTTGAAAACATGGCCCACAAACATGATTCCAAAAAGAAAAGGGAGAGATCCTGATAATTCACAGTAAGTTGGCGCCTTCATAAGACACCATTGTGATCACGCTGATATGCACTCAATTATGTTCATGTAATGATTTGCACCAGTTGCAAACAGAAATAACTTGGAAGCTAATTTGATCAGGCAGCAAGTAACAAAGTTCACAACTTACCTGCTCAAGGCATTTTGTTGCACCACAATAGTCACATAACACTGTATATGCTGCAGCCAAATTTGCCCATAAGTGGCCTGCCTTTGGGTCCACTTTTAATGCAGCTGTAAGACATTGTTGAGCTGTCATAGCAGCCACATTTTGTGACTCATAAGCTCCATTACCAGCTCCAGCTCCTGCACCTGACAGTTTGTCATCAAAGTAAATGCTATGCTACTCATATCATCCCATGCTTAAAAACAGGTACTTAGTGGGCTAATGAGATGTAAAATAAGGATTTGCAAGCAGTAGGTTTTTGAAATCGCTTTAAAAACTTAAAGATGATGCCAAAACACCAAAAAAGGAAAATATCATAAGAGTATGCTTTGCAAAAATGCCCAGATTCGCAATCAGGTAATTGTACTCAGTGTGTTGCCCAAAAATGTCCGATAGCACACTCACACAATGATTTGGTTTACAATGCAACCTGAATGGCAGAGTCTGACTGATAGAGGCCACATCTGGCACATAAAACTATACGTCTTATTTCAAGTATAACAAAATATACAAAAGTCGTAGAGCCAGTAAGGAATGTGATAATGATCCTAGTATCAACGAGAAAGAAAGGGACTCATCCCCAGTGCCTACGAAAGCAGTCAATCTGACCCTACTGACAGAGACCTGCCTTAATCCCATTTCAAATAGAGGGGATGTGGGCTCAATCAGACCAGATGGAGGACAAACATGTACATGATGTCTGAATGCCCTCAATAGCCTAACTCACATGTTAAATTGGTTTACAGTGCAACCTGAATGACAGTAAGTCTGTATGAAGCCAGCAGATCTGTACTGGCCAAGGATGGTATCACCGTCACCATTGCACTTATAGCACAGGCATTGGCAGCAGTTGCTTTTTCTTTCGGTACTTTTCTTTCCATGGCTTAGCATACCCATGGCAGTATTGTATCATCTTTTGGCCTCATAGACCCTTTGGGTCTTTCGTAGACATTAATTTTACTTTCTCTTTCTTTCTCTTCTATTCTCTCTTCCCAAATCAGCAAGTTAATGCACTCCTTAATCATCATTAAAATCTTCCTCTATGCCTGATGTAAAATGAACCCTAACACACAGAAAAAACAGCCACTACAAAATTCTCTCACAGAAATCACGAAAATCCTCACAATCCTAGCAAACCCTAACCCCATTGTCCTTTGTGACCTCAAGCTTGCCCATCATCTCCACCAAAAAGTGTCAAGGAAAATTTAAGATAAATGCAACAATACTTTCATTCACGAGATTAAGGAAGAATTAAGGAGAGAAAGAAAACCTAACATCTAACTCAGCAAAACCTTAAAATTTCACACCTTTTACATACATACATACTACACAAGCATCAATTACCCTTCCATTACTCCAAGACACTACTCCCCATCACCTTTCTTAAAATGGCTACGTACACGTGGCCGACCTTCACACCTCTAGACCTTTCCAAGTGCCCTTTTTCCACCCAAACTTACAATTTTAGAATGTACACAACTTGGCCCCCAGATAGAAACATGACCCGAACTTGTAACTCCCCAAACATGCAACTGACTAAACACCCCATAAAGGCTCAAATAAAAGCCACACAAAGTAACTATGTTGAGCTCGAGCTGGAGCTCCCCCCATTGCCCGTCTGCACCCATCACTGCCCGCCTCACCCTTTCTCCGCAGCACCATTGCCCCTCCCTTCTTCACCTCAGCCTCCCCCACCCTGTTCTGTCTCTGCCCCCTCGCCAGCACTGCTAGCCCTTCTGTCCCTGCACAGCCTGCCATTTTGTGCAACAGGTGCTTATCACTCTCGGGGGCTTTTTATCCATGGCAAGTTTCGGCATCTTCTGGTCTTCAACCCCTAGGAGGATTCCATAGCAGCCACTCCCTCATCCCCAACCGAGGATGCGGTCCCTTGCCTCTCCTTTTCACAAGATGATCTCCAGCTCTTCTGTCCCTGCACAGCCTGCCATTTTGTGCAACAGGTGCTTATCACTCTCGGGGGCTTTTTATCCATGGCAAGTTTCGGCATCTTCTGGTCTTCAACCCCTAGGAGGATTCCATAGCAGCCACTCCCTCATCCCCAACCGAGGATGTGGTCCCTTGCCTCTCCTTTTCACAAGATGATCTCCAGCTCCTCGCTCTACGACAGTCGCTTCTTTGGAGGACTCCACCCTGGTATGAGAGATTGTGGGTAGCTGCCCGGCACGCGGATAGTTCAAGGATCTGTTTATAGACAAGCCTTCTCGGCACGCCTGGAAAGATCACTGCCATTCATCCCTGAGGTGTGGCTATTGTCAGGTTGAGTTTGATTCACCTGCAGCTTCGGACAGAGTCATGTAGCTAAGCCCCATCGCACTGCATGCCAGGCCTTCTTGCAAAGTGGCAACACAGCTTCGACCCGGTGTCCGACCCTTTGGCTGGCGTCTCAGGCTTTCTTGTGACAGTATGCTTTCCAAGTCTTAGGAAGGAATACCTTCCTCTCCTCCTAGTGATAGGTGGTGCTATTGGAAGAGTGATGGAATCCATCCCCCCCCCACCCCCCCCCCCGCCGCTTTGGTTCTTGCACGGATGGCAAGGATTCCATCCCTTTGTATTTGTATTGCCTCCTCGGAGATAGTGCCTCACTCCATTCTGCTCCCTAGTCTGCAGGGGGACCCTATTTTGCAAAGAGTTGAGTACTTTGGCCTCCCAAGCCAATGTTTCATCTACAGGTAGATGGTACACCTCGGTAGAGCTTGTCCTCGTCGGCAGTCCAAGCAACTGCCTCCAGTTTACCCCCCCCCCCCCCCCCCCCACCCCCCCCCCCACCCCGCCAAGGCACAGGTCCCAGCTCACACCTTCCCCATGAGGGTGGGCGAGACACACATCCCTAGGTACCAGAGTACTAGGATGCATCCTCGGTCGAGACCGGCATAGGAGAGGGGCAAACTGCTGGCCCAAGGCGGAACTGCCGACCGACTTCTAGAGCAGAGCGGCACCGATAAGTGAGCAAGGCTGGCAGGATCTAAGAGGATACGGTTGTGTCAAAGAACCATTTCGAGCATTTACCTCAACAACCCCTCGACAGTGATGGGCCTCCCTCAATACCTTCGAGGAACCTACCCCAACCCACCCCTTCAAGAGACTGTTACCTCATCGAGATCCCCCTCCAGGCTTTCACTCTCCCAAGGGGCTAGGTGACTCTCTAGAGCCTACGGCAAGCCGGCAACCTCCTCCACCCCCCCACTCAGCCTCTCTAGCACTCTCGCCACCCCTCGGTTGCGCCAAACCCGATTCGTGCCCATCAGGCGCATCTTCACCCCAGGACCGACGGTGATTACTCTCCATCGAAACCCATGCCCAAGAATCTTCAAGTGGAGGGCAGTTCCGCTTCCCACCGCTCTTAGCTATGTGGATTGTTTCATGGAACATCCAGGGTTTGGGGAGCCCCAGTGCTTCCACAGGCGTGGTGTCCTTAGAGAAGAGCTCCATCTCGGACGCAGGGTGGAGTATGCATCTCCATTAGTGAGAAGCTGTAGCCGACACTAGTGGACTTAGGCACCATTGTCACTGGACGAGCTTAGTGGGTGACCATTAGGATTGGAGAAGACTCTATGGGCTTCTTGAATGTATACGCGTCGAATGCTACAGAAGCAAGTAGAGTCACCCTCTAAAGTACAGTTCGTCGGTCCTTACCACAGGTGGATTTCTGGCGTATGGGTGGAGATTTTAAAATGCTAGAGTCGGCGGAGGACAGACTTAGTGGTGGCATGGCTGTAGTATCAGGTAGAGAGTACTTAGCTTGGGAGGAGTTGATTTTGGCTCTCAGGGGACCCTTGGCATCTTCGAGAGTTTGAACATAGTCCCGAAAGCCTATGTTTTTCCAGATCTGACAGGAGGAGTACAGGCCCTAACCTATCCAAATTAGATCGGTTCTATGTGGACAAGTAGGCTTGTGGTTGTGGTGGCATGATTGGTATTTTGGTTGGCACTACTTTCTCCAATCACACAAAGGTTATTCTCTCCTGGATGACCCCTTGAGGCAGCACGGACATTTGAGCACTTGGATTCTAGATAGCCTCATCCAGGACTCTGAGATTTCCAGTGGGATAGAGGGGATTTGGGAGAGGCTAGATTTTCACTCAGGAGCAGCTGCTCTGCAGGCACCTTGGATCCAGGCCTTGGAGAGATCACCAGTTTATTACACAAGGCAACACAGAGCAGATTGGCTGGCTTCCAAGAGCAGGAGAGGCCTTTCTACAATGGCTTCAGGAGAGTGCACTGTGGATGGAGAGCCAGTTGGCTACTGCACGTACAGAGCTCAAATCCATCGAGGAGCGGCAGGTGGAGTACAGATATCATCCCAATGGACGCAGGCAGAAGACATGGTCACTGGGGAGTTCTTTGAGATTTCAGGCCCACATAGGTGGAGAGAGGGTATCTACAGATTACGAGGCCAGCATGTACCTCACAGATGCAGGTAAGCAGGTTTGGTAGCATATGAGAGGTGGTCCCGCACACTCTCCGGACTTTCCTCATGACCCCTAGCACATCTGAGGAGTTGGCAAAGGCTCTGACGGCATTACCTAGGGGCAAATGCCTGGGAGAGGATGGGCTTTGAGTCTCCTTCGTCACTGGGATCTCATGGAAGGCAGCAAGCACACTTCGGACTCTGGATCCCTTGATGACTAGGACCCAGGAAGCTGAAAGAGCAGAGATCTGAAAATGGGTGAGCTGTAAGGCGTGGCATGTGCCATCCCCAAACCTACGCCCACCTCCGCGGCCCAAGCTATCATGCCTCCGAGGAAGCTGAGAGAGCAGAGATCTGAAAATGGGTGAGCTGTAAGGCGTGGCATGTGCCATCCTCCTCATAAAGTAAAGCCATGCCCACGCCAACCTCCACGGCCCAAGCTATCATGCCTCCGAGGAAGCTGAGAGAGCAGAGATCTGAAAATGGGTGAGCTGTAAGGCGTGGCATGTGCCATCCTCCTCATAAAGTAAAGCCATGCCCACGACCACCTCTGCAGCCCAAGCTATCATGCCTCAAGCAACTTAGCAAAGAGTGTTGAGCTCTGATGTGAAAAGCTTGAGAATCCTCCACCAAACTTGCTGGACCTTTGAACAATCCCAAAGGCAATGGCATTGAGTCTCCACTGTCTGCATAGTGATGGGCGTCCAACAATGTCCGACCACATGCCGGCAGCTAGGCTGTGATGTGCCTGCAGCCATAGGAAGAGAGGGCCTTCTGAGTTCCAAAGAGGCGGCGCTCGTCGCAACCGGGAGGTGACTGGTAGAGAGCCAGGCGAAGTGCCTCCGAACCACGAAAGAGTCTGCCTGCAAACTTATCCTTGATGAGGTGCTGAGTGTGTGGGTCAGTGCTGTTAACCTAGCGCCACTGGGACGCAGTCCACCGTGGGAGGTGGTGTGGGTAAGAATGCAAGCAACAAGAAAATCCTCCTACGGTTCTCCTCCTGGCTGGAGACTGTGGACAATCAACTTGCTCGAGAGGGCTCTTCTCTAAGCTGCGGGATTGATGATGCCCGACCCCCACTTGTGAAGACCTTGACCCTAGCTATGCAGCCATCACTGCCAGAAAATAGGAAGTTACGAATAAGCCTTTGGACCTAGCCAGTGCACTAGCCAGAGAAAGCCCAGCAGGATGCAATGTACCACATGGTGGCCACCAACAGAACCTGGTTGACCACAACAACCCAGCCTGCCGAGGACAGACAAGCCGGGCTCCAGACTCCAGTAAAGTAACTTCCTGCGAATGCTCAGGAGGAGGGGGGCTATCTGCTGCTCAAAGGTGATGTCGATGCCCAACTGGCATCCAACCTCTTGGTATCCGCTGAAGCCTGAAAAGCATCCTCTTCCAAGCAGGAAAGGTAGGCAGCAACGTCATCCGCAAACTCCGCATCCAAAAGCTCCTCCAAGGTGCAGATGGGAAGGCTGAGGCCCTTGTAGGCATATGCTCACTTATGGTAGTGCTATGTGTGAATAGGGCTTAACCAAGGGCGCTTTTTCCCATGTGGTTTTTCCCCTTGGACATCAAGTGTGAAAGGACACTCTAACATATAATATTTTGTACTTCTATATTACATGGATGTGGCACACATGCAAGGGTTGACTTGCATTTTGTGGATACCACACTTTTGGCTCTCTCTCTCTCTCTCTCTCTCTCTCTCTCTCTCTCTCTCTCTCTCATTTCTGTGTGTGAGCTTCTCTACCCTGCACCTAACCCTAATGTGCAGGTTTGTGTGTGTGAGTGTGAGTCCAACACCCAACATTTGGTATCAGAGCTAGGGGCTGGCCCTAAAATCTGCAGCTGGAAGAAATCCTGCGAAATTCCGTCGCCTGCGTTTTTCCGTCGCCGTCCGTCCATGGCTTCCGTCGCTGCTCCACCGTCTGGCCGCCAAAAACGGGCGGCACTAGTGCGCCGCCCAGCTCGCGGGCGGTTCTTCCGCCTCCAGCCGGCGCCCAGTTTCGTTGCCGCCCAGGCGCGCCTGCGCTCCATCCCAGCAGCTGCCGGCCGACCGTCGTCTGGACTCGCCGTTCCGTTCCGGCCGACCACGTCCGTCGACGCCCCTCTGTTCTGGCCGTCGCTCCTCTGTTCAGGCCGTCTACGTCTCGACCCGCCGTCGCCATTCTTGCTCCGGCCGCCGTCCGCCCTCCACCATCGACTCCAGGCACCCGCGAACCTGCGCGCTCGTCCTTCGCCTCTGTTTGCTAGTCCAAGGCCGCCGGAGGACCCTGCCCGACTCCAGCGCCGTGCGCCCTGCTCGTACTGCTTCCCTACGCGTGTTTGCGCCTCTCACTGGGACCCGACACCTGCACAGCGCCCGCCTCTAGTTGGTCCGACACCTGCTCAACGCCCACGGTCTGCAGGCCTCCTCGACGCCTGCAGCTACACGCACCCGGTTCCACCTGGCTGCCAGCTACACGCACCAGCCTGCAGCTCCTTGTGTTCCTCAACGTTGATTCTCCAGCTGCAACGACTCCTTCCAACAACTGTTTTGCACGACTTGGCCAGCCTGCTGGCCCGTTATCTCTACTCGACTGTCTGCTCACCACCAAGCACCTCCTTCCTCACAAGTGCTGCCAAAGATATTTTCTGTACAAATTTTTGGTCAAACACAAATACAAAATTTGCAGCCATTCCAATGCAGGTCATATGCAGATTTTGCAGACACTTCTGTGCAAGTCAGATTGAAAGGAAAATTGCAGGTGCAATTTGGGGGATTTATCAATTTCAGGACAAATTAAAAAAAAATGGACATTTTGCTTTGCCTGCAATTTGGGGGTTTTCGAAATTGAGGTCAAAATCAACAAATTGAACCTCTTTCACTTGCAGAAATTTGGGGCTTTTGTGAAAATTGGCCAATTAGATGCACATTGAAGCAATTGGAGTGCATAAAAATTGAGGATTTTCAAATTGGAGCATGTAATTGGGCATTATAGCTGCGATTTGTCGCGTATGTATACACATTGTGTGTAATTGGACAATTTGGTGCAGGTTTACACTTGCTTTGGTTTGCAGGCATACATTTGCACAGGACATTTGGTTGCCTGGCAGTGCACGTTGGTGCTTGGTTTGCTTGCACATATATTTTGTTGACATGGCACAAAATGCTACAGATGTATTTGGTGTGCTCACCCAGGAGGACAAGCTGGATGGATCTAACTACTCCCTCTGGAGTTTCATGATCCGTAATTTGCTGGTAGCCAAAGGGCTTTGGGACATCGTGTGTGGTGATGACATACGCCCACTTACCATACAGCCAGCCACGCCTCAAAAGGGAGGTGCTCAAAGAGCACCTGATGTAGATCTTGCTCCCACACAAGAGCAGAAGAGATGGGACTCTAGAGATGCACAGGCCATGTCATTGATAGCCCTTTCAGTGAAAAGGACTATTATTCCGCACATTCGTTCATGCAAGACATCGAAGCTTGCATGGGACACATTGGAAGCAATGTATCAGGTACGCAATGAGGCAAGAGTTGCCTACTTGAAGAGGCAATTGGATCTTCTTTCTATGGATGAGGGTGACTCTATGGCAGATCATCTCACCAAAGTGAAAGATTTGCAGGGACAATTGCTCAACATTGATGAGGTTATTCCAGACAGACAGATGGTCACCAACACTCTTCATTCTTTACCGCCTTCCTACTTGGGATTTCACACCTCTCTCAACCTCTCAATGAGAGGAGGTGGTGATCTCGTCACTTTTGAAGAGCTCGTGGGTTTACTCTTGTAGGAAGAGCAAACAAGAGCAAACTTATCGAGCAACCGTGGTGGAGAAAAGGCATTTACAGCCAAGGATAAGGGTAAAGCAAAGAGCTTTAGGCATGGGGGACAACAGTCTAGCAAGGCTGGTCATGGACAGCCCTCTTCTAGTGGTGAAAAGTCTGACAAAGGGGATGCAAACAAGCCCAAAAAGAAGGGCAAATGTCACTACTGCAATAAGCCTGGACACTACATCAGTGAATGTAGGAAGCGGATTGCAAAAGAGAAAAGGAAAGAAGCGGGCAATGCAGTAGCAGACTCTTCTGATGACAAAGCACAGCAATCAGCTAATGTAATCCAGGAAGAGTACACTTTTTTGGTCACATGCACTAGTGACACACCAAGTGCTTCAGACACTGATATGTCTTGCATTGCATCTGACAGACAGAATGCATCATGGTATTTTGATAGTGGTGCTTCTAGCCATATCACTTCATGCAAAGATGTATTTCAGCACTTGGTTTATGCTTCAAATGGCCGCACTGTATCATGTGCAGATCATACCACATATCCATTAAAGGGAACTGGTCATGTCATACTTATTGCAGCCAATGGTGCCAATATATGTATGAAAAATGTATTGTATGTTCCAGGGATAAAGAAAAATCTGCTCTCCGTCTCAGCCATAAACGACCAAGGTTTAAAGGTTGAATTTGAAGACGGGAAGTGTTTGGTAAAAGACCCATCAAAGGGTTATGAAATAGTCACTTCTGGAACACGATACAAAGGCTTGTATAAGCTGGACAGCTATGACAAGCGCACTTATGATGTAAATACAGTGGCTGCCAATACTCCTGCTATGCATGATGCAGAGCTATGGCATGCTCGTTTTGGGCATGTAAATTTTCAGAGTTTGATGCTTTTGCAGAAGCATCATATGGTTGATAATATGCCGCCTCTTGAGTCTCCACCAAGACATGTATGTGAGGAGTGTATTTTGGGAAAGATACAACGAAAACCATTCCCCAAAGATGGAGCTGTTAGAGCTGAAAGTAAATTACAGCTCATACATAGGGAGGCATCTTTACTTCGTCACATTCATTGACGACTACTCCAGGTTTGCTTGGGCTTACCCTTTGAAAGCGAAAGCAGATGTGTTTACATGCTTTCGACACTTTGTAGCAATGGCTGAAAAAATGTGTGGATGTAAAGTCCAAACACTCCGCTCAGATAGAGGTGGAGAATATACATGTCAAATGCATTCAAGGATTATATGCTTCAAAAGGGCATCAAACACCAATGTACTGTGCCTTATACACCGCAGCAGAATGGTGTAGCTGAAAGGAAAAATAGATCTCTCATGGAGATGGCAAGATGCATGGTGAAAGCACAAAAATTGCCTCACAAATTTTGGATGGAAGCTATAATGTGTGCAACTCATGTGTTGAACAGGTGTCCAACAAAAGCTTTGAAAACCATAACACCATTTGAGGCTTGGTATAGCCGAAAACCAACAATGGATTATATGCGTACATTTGGGTGTTTGGCATATGCACATGTGCCAGAACAACTCCGAACAAAGCTAGATGACAAAGCAATTAAATGCATTTTTCTGGGCTACAGTAATGAAAGCAAAGGCTACCGTCTTTATAATCCAACTACATGAAGGATTTTTGTCAGTAGAGATGTGGTATTTGCTGGAAATTCAGAACAGCCCATGTACAGCTTGTATAAAAGCAATGATACAGGCTTACAGGACATGTTTGATGGACTTTTACCCATTGCAATTAGGGGGGATTCAGATCAGCCAGCCCCTACACAAGAAAATCCTCATGTAGAACATGTGGAGCAACCAGCCATTCAGCCCCCTTCTGTGGAAGAAGTGGAAGATCTTGTCAGGGAAGAGCAAACAGCCATAGACACAGCCAAGTCAGTGCCAAGATGGTTGCTGAAAACTTTGCAAGAAAGCAAACTTGCAGCTCCACTCACAGGTAGAACAAGGGCTAGTTCCAGCCATGCTTTGAATGTACATCGTGGGGAGTCTGCATTCGCAATGGGTGGTCTCTTTGATTCAGAAGAGCCTTCTTCTTATGAAGAAGCACATGAGAATGAGCATTGGTTGCAAGCTATGCAAGCTGAAATTTCTTCTATCATGAAGAACAATACATGGGATCTTGTGGAATTGCCTAAAGGCAAGCATGTAATTGGAACAAAGTGGGTGTACAAAGTCAAAAGAAAGTCTGATGGTACTATTGACAGGTACAAAGCAAGACTTGTGGCTAAAGGCTACTCCCAGAAAAAGGGAATAGATTATGAAGAGACTTTTGCTCCTACTTCAAGAATGACCACAATAAGATCAGTGATTGCATTGGCTGCCCATAAAGGATGGAAAGTGCATCAATTGGACATCAAAACTGCATTCTTAAATGGGGATTTACAAAAGGAAGTATATGTAAATCAGCCCATTGGTTATGTTCCTGGTGAGGAACATAAAGTATGCAGGTTGCACAAAGCATTGTATGGGTTAAAGCAAGCTCCAAGAGCTTGGTATGATAAGATACATGCTCATCTAACCAGCCAAGGTTATGAGAATAGTCCAGCTGAAAGCACATTGTATGTGAAGAAAACCGATGCCGATATTCTCAGTCATCTTGTATGTAGATGACATGCTCATTACAGGTACTAGCAAAGCACAAATTTCAGATTTCAAATCTGATTTGAAAGCTGAATTTGATATGTCAGATTTGGGGCCTATACACTACTATCTCGGCATACAGTTTATGCATACAGATGATGGCATTGTTATGCAGCAAACTAAGTACATAAAAAGTTTGCTAAAAAGGTTTCACATGGATGAATGTAAGCCCATTTCTACTCCGGTAGAACCAGGTCTACGGCTTACTATGCATGATATTGGAGAGCCTTTTGAGGCCGGCATTTACAGCCAAGCAGTGGGATGCCTCATTTACTTGTGTAACACGAGGCCAGACATATCTTTTGGGGTGTCTTTGTTGAGCAAATTCATGCACAGCCCAGGCACAAAGCATTGGCAAGCAGTCAAACGCATCTTTCGTTATCTTAAGGGTACCCTGGATCTTGGTTTGTTCTATCCCAGGGGGGGCAGCTTGCAGCTTTATGCATACAGTGATTCAGATTGGGCTGGTGATTATGATACCAGGCAATCCACCACTGGGAATTGTTTTTTTTTTGGCAGTTCATGCATATCTTGGCTGAGTAAAAAGCAACCCACTGTTGCTACATCTACTTGTGAGGCTAAGTACAGGGCAGTCTTTACAGCTACAGTAGATTGTGTATGGTTGAGGAGACTATTGGCTGATCTTCGTGAGTGTCAGCAGACACCCACCACCATTCTCACACTGATAGCCAGAGTGCTATGGCCGTGGCACGAAATCCAGTATTTCATGCACGTACCAGGCACATAGAGATTCATTATCACTATGTCAGGGAGAGGCTACATGCAGGGGAGATCAGTTTATCTTATTGCTCTACATAGGATAATGTTGCAAATCTATTCACAAAGGCTTTACCTCGAGAAAAGTTTGAAGCTTTCCGCAAAGCTTTGGGCTTACTCTCATGCAGAGAGTGATCTGCTACCTTGTACAGGTTCACACTTCCACTACAGGGGGGATTTGTAGGCATATGCTCACTTATGGTAGTGCTATGTGTGAACAGGGCTTAACCAAGGGCACTTTTTCCCATGTGGTTTTTCCCCTTGGACATCAAGTGTGAAAGGACACTCTTAACATATAATATTTTGTACTTCTATATTATATGGACGTGGCACACATGCAAGGGTTGACTTGCATTTTGTGGATACCACACTTTTGGCTCTCTCTCTCTCTCTCTCATTTCTGTGTGTGAGCTTCTCTACCCTGCACCTAACCCTTATGTGCAGGTTTGTGTGTGTGAGTGTGTGAGTCCAACACCCAACAGCCCTGAAGATGTGTTTTGCGCTCACAGCAAGCTGTTCATTGCCTCCACGACGAAGAGGAAAAGAAAAGAAGCCAAGGGGCAGCCCTGGTGCACTGAGCGGGAGATAGGAAAATACTCCCCTCAAGCTCCCTGAACGAGGACTTGGCTACACGCCGACAAATAGAGAACCGAGATTTCCCGGACTCAGGAGGCCGAGAAGCAGTTAACAATTGCCCTAACCCCCAAACCCATCATGCCTGTGCCAGATCCTATGCTTCTATACAACGTGATAAGCCATTTGCTTCAAATGTTACCCTGATCTTCTCATACAGCCCAACTAGTACAGTGACATGGAATTTCTAGACTGATACAACTGTAGGAGTTTTTCTTTTCAAGAAACATGGAAGTTTCACCATATGGATAGGGTGTAAGGTATGACTTAAGGTCGAAGGACCTGGCAGGCTTGAGAGGATACATACAATTTAATGCAGGACTAAGGATCCTTCGCACATTTGTATGCTCCTCAACCATACTCCTTGAGGCATTTCATATTTGAACTCTCAAGCATTTTCAAGCTTTCTCACAGCAGCAGTTATGTTTCATAAGCTCCTGGAGACACCACCTCAATTGAAAAAGCTTCTAACCCCATTTTGATAACGAAAGGCACTCAGATACTCCAGCTACACATTTGTCCACCTTAAGATGAGGCATTAAGCATTGTAAAAGTTTCACTTGCAAGTTGAAACTTCGTGAAAGGGTTACTTATTGCAAACGAGCATTTTGCCAAACAGACTTGGTCACCCTCGGTTCAATCCGTAAAAAAAGGGCGGACCATAGGTTGAAAATTTTTCAAAGCAAAAGGTGAGGCATTCAACTTACCTGCAAAGGTTGAGCCATACTGACATAAAAGAAGAGTGCCATAGTTCAAAAGAGCCCCAGGATGAGAACTATCTTTCTCCAGCAATAATTGAAGGCAACGAGTAGCATCTACTAAATGACCACTGCAATCCACCAATAGTAATACACATATCACAAGGTTTCATATGACAATTTTTTTCACACGAGACAAGATTCTCTTTTAAAGACCAAGATAACATGAAAACACAATGATTGCCAATGAATTACATATCTAAACAGATGCTCCAGAAGACATCACTTTTGCCTGGCTTTTCAACTCTAGATTTGAAGGCAACCCCCTAGATAGAAAGAAGTAGCATCTAGCCCCATTTTCCATGCCATTTGGAAAGAAACTTCAATGTCTAATATTTTGGTCATCTCCCAGGTTACCAAGGAAGAGTGCAAGCTTCAGGCAGCCATAACTGGTAACAGCATGACCTTTATTGACATGCAATTAGAGGTTAGGTTATCAGAGCTCCAAACCTCAAGCTTACCTGCCCCTTTTCTTTACCTAACCCAATGATGTATTATGCATTGCTGAAATAAATGAGCATAAACAGCTCAATAACCTGGTGCACCAACTGCGTTCAAACTGAAACAATAAACTTGTCAACCCAGAAGGTACCTCCCAGCAGCAGGGGCATAGGATACTGGCTGCTCGAAGTGGTCTTACTCCTGAAAGACTAAAAAGCAATCTTTTTTCCCGACCTTTGACCTATCAAGAGATTCCCTTCCCCCCTTAGTGGCTGGGAGCTTTCATGTGCACGACATCCCCTTGGCGTTCCTAGGTTCAGACGGGGGACCAGCTCTCATTTTCTCAGTCAGATGTCATGGACATTGGACCCTCTTGCCAACAGAGGACTTTAGTGGTGGCTCACTTCAGAGGGTCCGGATCATCGGCTTCCATGAGCACCACTAGCACATCGACCCTCCCCTGGCACAGGTAGCTTGCAACAGATCCTGGAGACTCTGGCTCTGGGGGGGCCAACCCTTGACATGGATTCAATGGGACCCAGGCGAGTGGAAGTGAACAGAACCCTTCAGCCCAGAGAGCCCAACCACCCCCTTTTTCCACTACTTGGTGAGGCTAGGCCACCAGATCCATCGACGGTACTCCCGCTTCAGCAGACTACTGGTTCTCCCAAGCATCTCACCTAGCGTCCTCAGAGACTACTGGAAGCCACTGTGGGACAGCTTCTGACCTCAGAAGGTCACTCTTTTCCTTGGCAAGTAGCTCACAGGAGTTTAGCAGTTGGCACGTGGCTGGCCAGTGGTGGTTGTCCAGCACAGTGCACGAGATGCAACCACCCACAGGAGTTGAAACGTCATTGCCTTCGGGATTGACCCAAAGTACAGCAGGTTTGGATGAGGATTATTTGCCATCTCACCACCTCCCGGATTTCCTCCCAGATCATCACTTGGGGGCCAGTAGCCTGGGTGACGGAGACAGGACCCGCCCTTCACTATGAGGAGATAGACGACGGTAAAGCCCTCAGGATCACCCATTGCAGGATAGAGTCTATCCCCACTCCCGACTCCCCAGTAGTAGCCTGGTCCCCCGGCACTTGTCAGCAGTGGGAGATCATTGGCAGCATTGCAGCATTGCAGCATGGCACATTTGGCAAGCACAGTGCAGCGAGGCCCATCAAGGGCTCCCTCACTCCTCCCACCCCCCCAAGCGGAGTCCACCCGGCCCATCTCGTCAGATATGTTCATGCATACCTCTCTCGTAGTACCTCTCCCCCCTTCTTACAGATACCTCCATTGTGATCGATGGAGCACAGAGTATGCATACTCTCGCGCTCAGGCATAGTGCTAGTACATAGAGGGCAGGATCCACGCCCACTTGGTGCGACTCCACACCAAGATAGATTGTGACTATTCCCCATCTAAGCCCGCACCCAAGACTCTTCGAATGGAGGGCAGTTCCGGTAGTTCCGCCTCACATAGAGATTGATATGAGGATTGTCTCATGGAACATTCAGGGCTTAGGGGGGCCTCAGTGCTTTCAGAGATGAGGCGTCTTAGAGGAGAGTTGCATCGAGCTATCGTGGGGGGATCTATCGACATTCTTTTCCTTCAGGAGCACCATCTTACTGAGGGGCATATCCACCACTGCGGGAAGATTCTGTCAGAATATGCAGCGGAGATGATGACCAAATCTGGGAACACAAGAGCAAAAGCAAAAACGCAGGCAGAAAAACAGCACAAGAGAGAGAGAGATGTAGGCGTGTAACTCTGCTCTATATACACAAGAAGATCCCGAGATATGATACAAATAAGGCATGGGGGCTGAGGACCTATATATACTCCCCTAGAGGGCAGTCGGCCAGCATCAGGAAAGCCCACGACTGAGGAATATGTCCACGACTGCTGAAAATAGCAGTCGGCCAGCTACAGATGCCTCCGCCTAGACAGAACAAGTCGGCCAGCACTCTGATAGCCCACGACTGATGTAAATCCAGTCGGCCAGCTTCAGAGTGCTCCTGGCATCACCTGGCAGCCCTCCCAAGCCTCAAAAAAATGGGAAAAAATAGGGGAAAAATACGGAGAGTGGGGAAAAATGATAAAACACCTCATAAGGGCGGGCACACCCACAACAAAGGCCCTGGTGTATAAATCTAGACAGGAGATGACTTCTAACACCCCCTCTCAGCTCCTGGCTGTGTGACCAACCACTGGGAGCTGGGGTGCCGCCTGAGCAAATCCTGAGAGCGACTTCGTGAAGAGGTCCACCGTACTGTCCTCCGTCGAGCAGAACTCCAACAAGATGTCATCAGCAACAATCTGTTCACGAACAAAGTGCCTCTGGATGACCAAGGGTTCCTCCAGTGGAAGCCCAAACCTGCAATGTAACCTCCTCATGCTCCGTAAAACTGCTCCTCGGGCATAAGTAGATCTCCTCGTGTCCGGATCTCCTCCCCAAACCGAGTCACTCCAACCGTGGAGTCGTACTCCATCCAACAATCCCCCTCCTGTGTAGAAGAGTCCATGATCCTTCGCATGCCGCAGAAACCACAGGAAACGCGATCCTGCCTCACAAAGAGACATCTGCAACCAAGAGCTCAACCGCCTCATCAGGAAGCTCCCGTCCAATCCAGTGTCCATCAACCAGATCAAGGAACCATACAGCTTCCGAGTCACAGAGACATCACACTGCTCACAAGGATCAACACCTGTTATTACGGTGCACAAGCAAGTCCTGGAAACCTTCTGAAGACCACGCAAGGCCTTCTGAAACCTGTCAACCACCCCCTCTGAATCCGGAACCACAAAGCCTGGAGAAACCACCTCCTTCTGCAAGTAATCACCTGTCACCTGCCTGGCTTTCCGAAAGGTCCCCGTAGAAAGAACATCCTCAACTACTGGAAGTTCTATGTCCCGAACACTACGAGACATCAGAGCATAAGTGACCTGTTCAGCTTCCTCTGACTCACGAACACAAGAACTACCAACCTCAGTACTGGAAAGTTCCTGCCAACTGCTGCCATCTACTGGCAAGCTATCCACCACCTGGTCTTGGAAAGCCCGCTCCTGCAGCGTATCCACACTTGAGTAGCCATTACCAGACTGCCACTCATCACAATCCTGAGGACCTGGGAGAGAGAGTGCTGAAAGCCTGTAAACTCCATTCTCCACTCCACCTTCCCAAACCACTTGGCCTGTTGCTTTGTCCCGGAGAGCAACAAAATGCTCATCAAACTCCACTCGTACGCCAGTCTTGCAAACCTGATGCACTGACAACAGATGAAAGCCAAGTGCCGGAACATACAATACCTGGGAGGAATGCTTCCCCCCTCTGCCATCGGGAACTATCTCCATCCTGCCCTCACTGTGAACTGGGATAGTGGACGTATCCCCAGTAAGAATATGACCAGAAAGCCTGCAGAGATCCTGTAAACCAGAACGGGAAGGAGTCATGTGCCTGGAAGCACCACTATCGAGAATCCACTCCCGAGTATCCGTTGCGGAGAGTCCTCCGATCTCCTCCCTGCCTGAAGAAAATGAAACATCGGTGTCCATCACCTCCAGGTGCACAAAAGCCGGAGTCTTCGTGATTGCTGAGGAGTCTTCACCCTTCTCGGTCTTCCGCTTGGGACACTGCCTCCAGTAGTGGCCTTTCTCGCCACAATCATTACAGGTCCTCTCTGCCTTCAGTTTCTCGCGGTCAACGTCGGACTTCTTCTCAGAAGACTTCTCCGATGAAGCCTTCCCTTTGCCCGAGTTACGGCCTTTCGACCGTTGGCCAGTAAAGGCCTCCGAACCTCCACCCTGAGGAGGGTTCGTGAATCGTTCCTCCTGGTCCAGGACCATGGGCACAAGCTCCTCCCACGTGATGGTGCTGAGCCTGCCACCACTGGTAATCAACGACGAGTAGAATGCTGAGTACGAAGAGGGCAAATGTGACAGCAACGTGATGGCCATGTCCTCTGACGATATCTCCTTCCCAGCCTGAAGAACTTCCTGCTGAAGAGCCTGCAGCTTGTTAATATGCTCCCGCATTGTCGACGACTTTGCAGGGCTCATAACCCGCATCTGTACTTCCAAGGAAATCCTCTTCATGGGCGATACCCTGTTGTAAAGTGAGGCCAAATGCTGCCATATACCTCTGGCCAGCGTCATATGCTTTACATGATTGATTACCTGTGGTGTGCAGTTGAGGAAAATAAACGAACGGACCCTGGCGTTGACACGATCCCACATCTGTGTCTGGGCCTCCCGGTCCTTTCGGATCGACGGTAACTCCCCTTCCTCTACTTCCGGCCGTGGAACACCAACAACGACGAAATCGGCGAGATCGTAGGACTCCAGAACGGATTCCATCATCACCTTCCATATGCCGTAGTTGCTCCCGTCCAACTGACGGTCCACCGAGAACGTGGGGAGTGTCGGTATCTTCACATGTCTCTCGGCCATCTCAACCAGATCTGCCATAGCGGGGATGTACTCTGAAGAGGGTGGGTGGGTGGGAACAAAAAGAACTGATACCTGCAAGTGGCTGTCCAGCAAATCAGCCCGCCTTCCTCTTGCTTCTCCTCTTCCCGAACAGTCCAAAACAGTCCACCAATCAGCCACAAAACAGCCCCCTCTTGCTCACACAAATCCCAAGACCTATCTAGAGCCTAGGGCTCTGATACCATGTCAGAATATGCAGCGGAGATGATGACCAAATCTGGGAACACAAGAGCAAAAGCAAAAACGCAGGCAGAAAAACAGCACAAGAGAGAGAGAGATGTAGGCGTGTAACTCTGCTCTATATACACAAGAAGATCCCGAGATATGATACAAATAAGGCATGGGGGCTGAGGACCTATATATACTCCCCTAGAGGGCAGTCGGCCAGCATCAGGAAAGCCCACGACTGAGGAATATGTCCACGACTGCTGAAAATAGCAGTCGGCCAGCTACAGATGCCTCCGCCTAGACAGAACAAGTCGGCCAGCACTCTGATAGCCCACGACTGATGTAAATCCAGTCGGCCAGCTTCAGAGTGCTCCTGACATCACCTGGCAGCCCTCCCAAGCCTCAAAAAAATGGGAAAAAATAGGGGAAAAATACGGAGAGTGGGGAAAAATGATAAAACACCTCATAAGGGCGGGCACACCCACAACAAAGGCCCTGGTGTATAAATCTAGACAGGAGATGACTTCTAACAGATTCTACCAGGCAGGAGTCATACTTTTTGGTCTCCATCCTTCGGCCCTTCAGGGACGCAGGGAGGAGTGTCTCTCTCTGTCCGTGAGCAGCTTTTGCCGTTTGTGACAGGATTAGGAGTCATAGTTCCACGACGTGCTCAGTGGGTTACCATTCTGATTGGAGAGGACAGCGTTGGCTTCCTCAACATTTATGCCCTGCATGCGGCTACAGGTAGAGCTATCTTCTGGAGCATTGTCCGACAAGCCCTTCCCCAAGCTGATTTTTGGTGCATGGGCGGTGACTTCAACATGATAGAGGCAGCAGAGGACAGACTTGGAGGTGGCACGGCCACTATCTCAGGGGTGGAGTACTCTGCATGGGAGGAGATGATACTGATTCTTAGGGGACAGGACTCTTGGCATCTTCCAGAGTTTGGGCGCAGCCCTGGGAGTCTTAGCTTTTCTCGATCGGATAGGCGGAGCACTCGCCCCAACCTCTCTTGGCTAGACAGGTTTTATGTTGACGAGTGGGCTTGCAGCCGTGGAGGCATGGTTGGTATTCTAGGAGGCACTACATTTTCAGATCATGCCCCAGTTATTCTATCCCTAGAGGACCCTGGAGGCATGACAGACTTGCAAGCTCCAGGATTCCAGACAACCTCATTCAAGACCCTGAGATTTGTAGCCGGATTGAGCAGATATGGGCGGGTCTGGACTTTTCCCCAGGATCTCCGGCGTGCACTTTGGATGAGGGCCTTGGGGAGGTTGGTATTTTCTTACAGGAGGCAGCCCAGAGGAGATTGGAGGGATTTCGAGAGCAGGAGAGGAGTCTAAGGAGGGGCCTAGTCTCTTTCAGCGTCTTCAAGAGAGTTCCCGGGACAGCCCGTGGATTGAGAGTCAGATCGCTACTGCCCGCAGGGAGATTTGGAGAAGAGGGTGGAGTATAGATACCATGCCAGGGCCTCATTCTGGACTCAAGCCGGTGACAGAGTTACTGGAGATTTCTTTGTGATAGCTGGCCCTCACATGAGGAGAGACAGTATTCGCAGGCTACATGGCCAAGATGGAGTTATTGTTTCTGATCCCCCACAGGTGAGAGCCATCGCCACGGATTTCTTCCGGTCTCTTCTCACTGGTGCCCCATTATCCCCCCAGGTGATGGATGCACGCAAGAGAGTCTGGAGACACACAAGAGAGGTGGTTCCCCTCTCCCTTCGGTCTTTCTTATTGACCCCTTTCCCCGCAGAGGAGCTAGTGGAGGCGGTGAAGGCATTACCCAGGGGCATATGCCTAGGGGCGGATGGGCAGCCTACTGTCACCAATTGGCCGACCATTTGGTCCATCTTCAGTTTTTGTGTCTCGTTCACTTGAGGCCAGGCCGGTGTCTCATGTGAAGAGGCCAGTATTTTTGCTTGACATGGACGGGAGCCAGACTGGTGCCACCCGTGTGTTAGCAGGAAGGTGTCATATGGACGGGAGCCAGACTGGTACCACCCGTGTATGACCTGGACTGTGTTCTATCCATGGGATTGTCACACCATGGAAGAGCCAGTATTCGTGCCGTGTCTTGCCTATGGGACTGTCACTCCATAGGGAGGCTAGTGCCTGGAACTGTGTTTTACCTATGGGACTGTCACTCCATAGGAAGACCAGGATTTATATTTTATGTCGTGCCACTTTTGTGCCGACAGATATTTTGTACTTGTTCCATGAACGGGAGATATGTCCATGATACTATTTGCACATGCACTCATGTTTTGCATGTTTGAAACTGTTTTCGCATGACTTGTATTTTTGTGTTTGCATGTTTGACGTGTCACTTACTGAGCGGGGATGCCTGCCAGTGAGTCGTGAAGTTTGCTCTGTCTTCTGACGAGTTTTGTTGCGTGTGAACAGGTGGTAAGTGTATTGCACATGTTGGTTTAATACTTTATTTTCTAACCTTTTGTTTTATAAGGTTGTATATTCACATACACTTAAAAGTGGGCACCCACTATGGGCACCCACATAGGGGCCAAGGTGGGGAGCCACACTTAACCTTTGTGTGTGGGGGGGTGGGTGCATGGTCACCTACCCACACCACTATGAAGCTGGCCGCCCACATGCAAACGTGGGGAGCCAGCCAAACTTTTCCCCAGGCAGCTATTCCTCTCGACATGCTGCTGCACCTTGGTGTCCCTCTCAAGTAGCTGCACACAGACACCTTGGGTATTGGTCTTCCATCAGCAATCTACAAGTAAGTGAATTTCAGATTTAAGTAAAGATTTTTGTGGTAAATCTGAAAAGGGATTCTCTCTACGGCTAACACCCGTTCGGTGCCGGGTAGTCCAAGCTTTTGGAGAACCGCGGTCCAAAGGTGCCGAGATCAGGAGAGCCAGGCGTTAGTACGGGAGCGCCTGTTTGTGAGTGGTCCTGGAACACCAGTGGGGCGCTCTCCGTGGAGTCCAGTGAAGGCACAGGACCGTAGAGACTGGACCACTCAAGTGGTCGCTCTACTTCGAACGTCGACTTCGAACCTCTTGTTTTGGTACTGTATTCATTTGTACATGGACATCATCTAGTTCTTTGAACCCATGGAGCATTGTATTTGTTAAATACTCCCAATAATATATCATATATTGAGGGGGGGGGTCGGCTTGTTCCGGCCCCAGTGCTGGTGTCCATCTATTTCATTTCATTTCATTTCAAATTCCAGTTGTTATTAAGTTGTCCATTTCAAATTGTGATATTAAGTTGTGCTATTACGCGTGTGGGTGTCCAACGGAGTCTATTCCCACTTGACGGGATCGGTTTCACCTACCTTGCTGGAGATTTTGGGAATCTCCAGAGATTCACGGAGGCAATAGAGATTTTCTGCCGTACATCAGGAGCACAGATCAACTGGCACAAGTCGTGTGGTTTTTGGGTAGGCTCAGCACCCACCCCAACTTGGTGACCACTTGAGGCTTTGCAGTGGATCTCGAGGGGCACTCCAGTCTGATCCCTTAGCTTCCAGGTTGGCATATCTCTCTCCCAAGCTGCAGCTCGCTCCACTTCTTCTGAGTATTCGGAAGAAACTTCTACACTAGAGCTCAAGCGAAGCTATCCCTAGGAGGCAGAGTGGTGGTGGCGAACCAGGTACTGCTTACCACCATGTGGTACATCACCTCATGCTAGGCCTTTTCTTGGGCTTGTATTGGCCAGGTACAACGTTTGATCCGGAACTTCTTGTGGGCCGGAAGTGATGGGAGGCCAGCGAGGGCCAAGGTGGCATGGAGAGTGATCATTAAGCCACGTAGAAGAGGGGGGCTAGGTCTCATTGATCCAAGTATACAGAGCCGTGCCCTATTGAGCAAGTTGATTGTCAGAGGACTCCAACCCGGTGGTGAGCCTTGGAAGGATTTCCTCTTGGCCCGGATTTCAGCCCGCACTTCGAGCCTTGGAGGCCCGTGGCCGCAGAGTACTAGATGGATCTTCACAAAGATGCGAGCCCGTGGTTTTTGTCCTGCAACGGTTGGAGTGGGACCCTGGAGAGTGGACGTGGCATGATCCCATAGATCAGGTGGAGACTCTGGATGCCCCTTTCTTTGCATATACAGCGAGGCTCGACCGCGCCGCAGGATCCAGATGTCGGAGATAGATGGCACACCAGCAACAGCAGCACACTGACAATCTCACGGCCTATCACAGCGCTTTCTTTCAGATTTCTGGAAGAGACTTTGGGACAGCTTTCAGCCGAGGAAGATAACTCTCTTTCTCTGGTTGACGACACACAGGAGTTTGGCAGTGGGTACTTGGCTGGCAGTCGGAGGGTGGCCAGCAGCTTGCCCGAGGTGTGGCCACCCCCAGGAGTCTCAGCAACATTGCCTTTGGGATTGCCCGAAGGCTCAGCAGATTTGGCAGTTGATTCTCCGCATCTTTGCTATGGACAGGGCATCGACCCGGATTATCACTTGGGGTACTATCGCTTCGGCCACCAAGGCTAGAGTGGTCAGGACTTACGAGGAGGATGGGGGAGGCCATGCCCTTCAGGTCTCCCACCATCATATTGCAGTAGTGCATGTCACAGCTCCACCTGCAGGTGTTTGGCATCCAGGCTCATGCCAGCACTAGGAGATTTGTAGTAGCATAGCAACCTGGCACATCTCGCATGCTAGATGTAGCGAGGCCATCGAGGGTACCCACACTCCGTTGGCTCAGACCATTAGGAGCATATGGCTCAACATCATTCACACCCTCCGCAATCAGTGGGGGAAGCTGCAGGGAGGTTTTGACTGCATGCGAAAGCGACGGGAAGCCTTCTTGAAACTTTGGAGACCTGGCCCTTTCCTCACAGATAGAGGCGGTGACCCCATTTGGCACTACAGGCCACCTGTGTGGTTGTTTCCCCCCCCCCTCCCCCTGTATGAGATAGCCTTCTCCTCATAGAGCGGCCAACCGGAGGAGAAGCATCTCTCCCCCTTATGATCACTTGTTTCCCACCCTTATATGAGGCGAGTTTGTATTTAGCCCTTCGTGGTTGTACTTGGCCCTTTGTGGCTGTTTTCTCTTTAACTAATTGAAGGATCTTTTTCCCACAAATTTTTTTTTTTTTGGCATAAAGCAAGGCTATCCTCTCTCCCCTTTTCACCTCTATATAGCAGATTCTATTTATAAAATCGGTGGCAAGGGCTCCACTTTAGCTGAAACAGTAGTCTGTATTCTATTCTATGCATATGAAGTACCTACTTCCACACACAGCACAAGAATTGCAAAGACACTTGGACGAAATACACTTTCTGTAGGGAGTGGGATTTGCATGTTAACCTTGGCAAGACAAAGGCCATGGTCTTCCAAACGAGTTATAGGGGCTGCAAAAAGATAGTTTCAAAGTTGAAGTGAAGTAGTGAGGAAGTCTAGAATTGTATTTTAAGGCTTAAAGTTCCTCATGAAACCAACACCTAAGGCAAGATTAGTCCTCATGAAACCAACACCTAAGGCAAGATTAGTCAGACGGTATGCATCCCTAGCATGCTTGGAGAGGCAATGCTTCCAAGCACCAGTTCCCAATAAGTCCAAACAAAGTCCCTTCTCTTTGACTCACTAGTTAGACCAGCAGCCATGTATGGATCACTGTTTTAGGATGTAGATTTCACATCACATGATTGGATCTGGCTAGAAGACTGAGATGCTCTCACGACTCGTATGTGCTGCAACTCCTCCGTTCCACAACACATCAGTCTAGCAGAGTTTGTAGCCCACCCTCTCCGTACAGATACCTCATTTCAGCTGGTTACTTACATAGAGAGGGTACGCTACACAAGGTTGACGATGACTCCCATGGCTAGCCCTATCCTCATCGATACATCTTGCATCACAAGCAGCTGAGAACTGTTGGTATACTACAGCAAGGAAGTGGATGACACCCCTGGTCTGTTTATAGATGCTTCACCGCTTTTCATTTACAGCCAGAGACTCTTCCATGAACGATGAGCCTACACAGAGATCAGTTCTTTATAGTGACAACATATGTGCTTATTTGCATGCCATGTTACCTAAGTATTCATGTCACATGCACTCAGGATCTCCATGGACCACCTCTGGGTTTCATCACATAGGATCAACAACGAGGCACACAGAGAGGTGCTATCCACACATGACAACCACGAGCCACAACCATGCAAAGTATGTGATATGCATGACGTTGAGACCGAGGGGTATGCCATCCTTCAATGTCCAGCATACTATGAAATTAGAGACCGCTTTCATTGCCTAGTCGGAGAGGGATTTGTGCTGGATATCAATGTCCACCCTCACTCTGTTTTGTAATGGGTTTAGCTAGCTCATGCTTTGTAAGGCCCCCTTTATCAGGAGACACCATGGTTAAGCAACTCAACACATAGGCATGGCTTATGAAACCTTGACGCCCACAAAAAACCGTGTACAACTTCTGTAGAGCATCAATTTGATAGAAGGAGAAACAATGAGAGGAATACCTCAGAAATCTGACAATTATGACACCTAGACACACATACCTCTTCAACCTCCGCGTAGGATTGCTCTGATACTAGATACCAACTATTGAGCCCTTCCTTGAGTCTCCCTAAACATAGCTGAAAACCAAGGTTAGTCCTTAACCAAATCATGAGGTAACAAGCTAGCTCACCTCCCCACGACCGACATCTGCCAATCTCCCCCAAGCCAAGGCTAGGGCTTCTTGCACAATCCCATAGTCCCGTGTGTAACTCCGGTGTCCCATACCACCGAATCCTGCCCATAGGGCTTTGACACGAATGGATTACTCTTGAAGCATTGCTTCCAGCCATGTTCTCTACACCAATCCATTATGTATGCTCCAAATAGATACCTTATACTTCGTCCAGGGTGTATATCATTTTTGGAGAATGTTTTAGAAAAATTCAATGTTGGTATCTAGTCAACTGGCAACATAGGAGAATGTTCTCCAGATGGTGAGAGCTTTGCAAGAGAAAGCTCGGAGAATACTTCCTTTCTTTGCTATTTGGAGTCAGAATGCATGTTATAGTTTTGAGAAGAGAAAAGTGTTCAGCGCCAGATAACCCAGGTGTTGAGGCAATGTTTAAACCACTTGCAAGAATGTCAAAGGCCTTTTAATGTGATCCATGGAGGACAGTTCTTATTGAACAAGCATCACATGACAAGGAGGAGACACAAGAGTACCAGATTGGGGCACGTATAGAGAGATTACAAACACCGGGAGTTTCCATCTTGACGTCCAAACACCTAGCTATTGCTATACGCCCTCTCAGTCAACAACATGCAAAACACATCAAAGACAAAACTCAGCAAAAAAAGACCGCCCGTATGTGATGCCACAACTGGACACACACTACTTCTGGATGGAGAACCATTCTCAATATTATGGAAATCCATGAGTTTGGATCCCCACACTGCCATCACTCAACCAGTCTTAAGACAACTACTAGGCTTTAGCATATCATGCCTTCGTTGTCCGTCAGTGTCTTCTTGAGATACCTTAGATTTATGTTGCCTCTTTAGAGAGGGATTTGGTATGTACTTAATCATTGATGGAGCTATGCCACCGTAGAGAGACCTTGACATGGCTACATTCAAGGAGCTGCAACAACCCAAGAGGTGGATATTGCTACTATATGAGGACGACGACGTATGATTCACTTGTACTTGTTGGGCTCATGCCACGTGCACACCTTAATCCGGTGCCACATGGACATGATTATTCCTTGCAACCGCCTAAAGGGCAAAGTTAGAGGCTGTATATGAGCTTCGGAGCAACTTTTTTTTTCTAGAAAAGAGACTTGATAGATCAAGTATGAAAAAGTATACAAGAGGGAGATTTCAAACCAAACAAGGGGAAAATCTCAACCAATCACGTGCCTTGTGCTGACAACAAGGTCCCATATGAGTGACAGTGAAAAAGATACTATGATCCCACTCTCATTAACTGGTCGCCCTTTCTCTCCACAGCCCTCAAAGATCCCTAGATTTTGGCCCAAAGTAGCCATAAGGGTGTGGATGCTATCACTCAAAATCCTGCAAAGGCACGGTGCATCATACACTAAAGTGCCCTCAATGGCCTCAGTGCATCTAGCCTTCCAAATGTGTGATGTTGCAATGTTAGCAATAATCTCCCATGCACTATCCAACATTTGTGCAAGTGGGGCGTATCCTGTCTCCGGCAAGTCCTGAAGACAGCACCACCGAGCAACTGCCTAACTGACCATAATGACCAGATCCTTGTCATTCCCCGGGCCCGATGTGTCAACCAAATGATAGCACCAAAGAAATGTAAAGCATCCCTCTTCATCCTTAATAAAGGAGAGGGTCAATTATAGCACGGTTATTATTATGTAAGTGGCTTAGGGGTCACTTATGATTATTATGAGGATCCCTCACGATGGAGGAGCTACGCCTGGGCAAGCAGGACCTCAAGGCCAGAGTAGCTACAAGTGGACATGTGTACTGGTGGTATGGGACGCCATGGCCTAGATGTCGAGGCCTAGCTGTCATGGCAATTTGACCTCAAGCTCGGGGGTGGCTCTGGAATGGAGCTAGCTGCAATCTATCACGGTCATCGAATTCAGATTCGATGCGGGTCTCTTCTAACCCTATTAGGGTTTCCATGTATGTGGTCTTTACAGCTGGCGTTCTACACAATATAACTAAAGAAGAGCATGCTTTTCATCGGGTTGCTAGCATGCCTCCATTCCCACTCGCTGGGATCCAATGCAAATACCTAATAAATTTTCTCAATTGAGAGGGGTCTACGTGTGTGCAAAAGGCAAACCACTCTTGATCTTGTTGCAAAGGTGAAACAACGACCCGATTTAGTCACAAAGCATGATATGTGATCAAGGAGCTGGATTTGACTGCTGCAAATGGTGAAATCAAATCTATACGTCCCAAACAATGACATGCATACCGAGATGTGGTCCAGAGTCACACCAAATTGGCTCACAACTCTGCTCATACGCGCAATGGACCAACTCACACCTAACATGATGGGCATCGGTGAAAAACCGATTGCTCACATCCAACTCATGAGGCCTCTGAACAATTGGCACCATTGATTCAACTCATCCGCCCACGAGTAAGATATCCGTGCTCAGAACACGATTCAATCGCACACCAATTCAGCATACGATTGTGGGCCCTGGTGAAAACTGACAAACCCAGACCCAACAGGTTGGGCACCGGTAGGAACTGATAAGCTTGCATCCATCAGTGCATGCTTGTTGGTATCGGTGATATTTAGATGCTGCTCATGGATCTATACAAATGCAATGTATCACAATCTTGTCTATAGTTGCCTTGCTATAGTAGGTACCATGATCCACATATTCTATACAAGGTATGTTTCAAATACCAACTCTCTTAATCCTTGAGCCATACATTGTATGTAAGCACAAATGCTTGCAAAGATAGCATGAACTTGCATTTTTGGTTGTCCCAGATCTATGACATACTGCCGGCCTCTATGCAATAAAGTAATATGTTATGTGTCGTTACCCTTCCTTGAATTCATGTGTGTATGCTGAGGCATTCTCAAGAGTAGAGATCAACCAAGTAATGGTGCAACCAAAAAGTTTTGATGGTCTGTATATGCATGCATAATTTGCCTATCACAGGCATTACCTGTACACCAAATGCAGAGCATGCAGCCATAGCCATTCTTAGGCACATCCAAAGCCTGTCGCAACAGCCATCCAAGTAGATATGAAATTATCTGTCGAACAACCATCAAACAAGAAGAGGGCTTGTTGGTCATTCAACTTGTCCCAAGCTTTGCATGCTTTTCTGCTTTCCATGTCTGGACATTTGGCATACACATGGTCTTGGCTACCACATTTGAAGCACTTTCCTTCACTCATAGAAGTTGTTCTTTGCTATTGGGACAATATGGGAACATACTGCTTGCCTCTCAAGCTCCTTTTTTGAGGCATCATCATTGTTTTTGGCATCCATTGCATCTCTTTTAGGTGGCTGTCAATTGCTTGTCCCCCAGCTTCTTTTTGGAGGCATCATCATCCTCTTTGGCATCCATTGCATCTCTCTTAGGTGGCCGTCCACCCTTGGGCTGATTATAATGGGCCTTCTCTTTGCCCTTATGCATGCTAGAGATTGAAGCTATTTGATGTGTATATTCTCTGCAGCCAATGCAGAGTTTGTAAGCTATTCAATAGTTTGATTTGGGTGGATCTCCAACTCTTGTCAAATAATGGGTTGGAGTCCCGACTTAAACTTCCTCTTTTGCTCTCCACCAGAGATGTTCATAAACAGTGTTATCTTGTGCAAAAGATCCCAAAACTTTGAGATATAGGATGGGACAGCCAATCCCATTCCTTGCACACATTCTTTTAAAATTTGGAGGCAAGAATGGTGCATATAGCATATGTTTCAAATTGGCCCAACTGGTAATGCAATCTCAAATTGAGAAATGAAAGAGAAAGCTTCATTCGCAGCAAACTCACCATGGAAGTTATTGAGTTTCATCCTCTCCCATTGCCGCTTCTTGTGTTAAGTTTCCTTATGCTTCTTCTCTTCTCCTTCATGTCAAGGGGTTTGTTCTCAGTGCCTCTTCTCTCGATCATGAGTCATGCTCTTGGACCTCCTCGAATCTACAAGGTGGTCGCAATCTCCATGCCAAAGTTGAAAGACAGAAGAGGGGACATAGCTTAATTTTTTTGTTCCAAGTAGTGGGCTTGGCCTCTCCAATGCATCACCATGTGCAGCCCAGCAGGGTGGATTTTTGAAAGCCAATGTGCCAGTTGCTTCTCTTATCACATGCCCATTATTGGTCAAATATACAAGGCTGACTCTTTGGGCTTTGTGCCCAAATAGAAGTATTCTTTTCAAATATTCCTCCTTTTTCTTGGCAGTCCATATCTTCTTCACCTCCGAATCTTGTTGCATAGCTTTGAGTTTAGCTGTCTCCTCTGGAAAACGTTGCACTTTGCACCACAGTGAGAGTTTCTCTTTTCCAGCGGCACCTTGGCCTTCTTGTTGTGTAGGAGTGGCCTTTACACCACTCAACATTCCTGGCCACTATGTTTTAACCAGATTAATAATCAAGACTCATGAGATAGGACCGTCTTCCACCAAAAGAGGGAAGCCTAGGCTTGATACCAATGTAACACAGGTGCATGGATCTTGGAGACTGAACCAATTACCATAAAATGAAACACCACAAAACTAGCACCAACAACACCACACTAGGCGTCAAAGTGGACCAATCCCCATTCCCATCAGAGGACTAGATGTAGAACAAGCTTGTGTGTGATCACCGGATCACGAGATTTTGAGTTAAAACCTTGCAATGAAAGAATAGACAAAAATGTCGATGAAGTAGTTCCCCTTTGGGGCTTGAATGCTCCGATCCTAAACAAAACCAGTCTGAGTGTCGTGGCTCAAGTCTGGGAGAGAAGGCGGAAGTCTCTTGTTGCTGATGGCCTTGGCCAAAATCTTATAGGCCGTCCCTAGAAGGGTGATGGGTCTCCTCATTGTGCTACTCCTAAACTTTGAGAAAGCTTATGACAGGGTGGATTGGAGCTTTCTCGAGGGCACAATGAGCCGGCTGGGATTCCCCATGGAGTGGATTCATCGAGTCTCAGGACTTTATTCAGCATCACACAGCCAGGTTCTCATTCAAGGAGCCCGAGGTGACAGATTCCCCGTTTCTCTCTCAGTTCGACAGGGCTGTCCTCTGGCACCGTACCCCTTCCTACTTGTCGCCAAGGCCATGAGTAGTTTTCTCTCCGCACAGGAGACCGGACTTCAGGGATTGCGCCTTCCCCTCCGCATGCAGGAGGAGCTCATGGACTCAGAGTTTGCAGATGACATAGCAACCTACCTTGCAGGAGACTTTGGGAATCTCCAGAGATTCGCGGAGGCGATTGAGATTTTGTGCCGTGCACCAAGAGCGCAGATCAACTGGCACAAGAAGTGGTTTTTGGGTAGGGTCAACACCCGCCCCGACTTGGCAACCAGTTGAGGCTTTCCAGTGGATCCCGAGGGGCACTCCAGGCCACTTCCTCGGTTGCCAGGTTGGCATTGATATATCTCCCAAGCAGCAGCTCGATCCACTTCTTTTGAGTATTCGGAAAAAGCTTTTATATTGGAGCTCGGAGAGGCTATTCTTAGCCGGCAAAGTGGTGGTGGCGAACCAGGTACTGCTTGCCACGATGTGGTACATCACTTCGCGCTGGTCCTTTTCTCGGGCATGTATTGGCGAGGTACAGCGATTGATCCGGAACTTCTTGTGGGCTGGAAGTGATGGGAGGCCAGCCAAGGCCAAGGTGGCATGGAGAGTGATCATTCAGCCACATAGCAGAGGAGGGCTTGACCTCATCGATCCCGCTATACAAAGTTGTGCCCTACTGGGCAAGTTGATTGTTAGAGGACTCCTACCCGGTGGTGAGCCTTGGAAGGATTTCCTCTTGGCCTAGATTTCAGCCCGCACTCCGAGCCTTGGGGGCCCGGCCTGTGGCCACAAAGTACTAGATGGATCTTCATAGAGATGTGAGCCCATGTTTTTAGCACAGCCTTTGAGGACGAATTCGCAGCCAGTCTACTTCGTGCTTGGGATCATCTTAGGCCAGCCCTCAGACAGATTGTTCCAGTTGCCTCAAATGAGTAGCTTCGGCAACCTTACTATAGAACCTCCTGATCCGTTTACCCAGTGGCCACATGCTAGGGGCCCGCCGACTGCATATATCCTAGGGCGCCTTGAGCATGGGACCAGCCAGGTCTCTCAGAGATTGGATTGCACACAAATAGTTACCTCAGGAGGAGCAAGAGAGAGGCCTGACAAGGATCCAAGGTAGAGACAGTCTCAACATCGACATTGACTCGGCTATTCCTCAAAAGTGGTTGACTCCTATTCCAGAGTCCGACCCCCCCCCCCCTCCCCATGTGGCTAGGCATGTTTACCAGACATGATATCCTCGTGGCGGTCCATGAAGTAGATGAGGACAGTGGTCTGCTCACTTTTTCTATTGGATCCCATGGCAGACTCGAGAGATCAGAGCACCCCTTGGACGATTTCAGAGGCTACACCTTGCAGAGGGTGAGGGTGATTGGTTTTCGGGCACGGGAATGGCACATAGATCTAACACCGACCAAAGTGGCCAGGGAGAGACTATAGCGGCTATGGATTTGGGAGTGCCAACCTCTCACGCGGTTGCAGTGGGACCAGAGAGAGTGGACTTGGCATGATCCCACAAATCAAGAGGAGACTCCGGATGCCCCCTTCTTTGCATATATAGCATGGCTTGGCCACAAGATCCAGATGTCGGAGATAGATGGCACACCAGCAGTAGCAACACACTGGCAATCTCAACTTTCAAGGCCTATCACAGCGCTTCCTTTCAGATTTCTGGAAGAGGCTTTGGGACAGCTTTCGGCCGAGGAAGATCACTCTCTTTCTTTGGCTAATGGCACATAGGAGTTTGGCGGTTAGTACTCGGCTAGCAGTTGGAGGTCAGTCATCAGCTTGCCCGAGGTGCGGCTACCGGCCACCCCCAGGAGTCTGAGCAACATTGCCTTTGGGATTGCCCGAAGGCTCAGCAGATTTGGCAGCGGATTCCCCACATCTTCGCTATGGACAGGGCATCGACTCGGATCATCACTTGGGGTACTATCGCTTGGGCCACCGAGGCTAGAGTGGTCAGGACTCATGAGGAGGATGGGGGAGGACTAGCCCTTCAGGTCTCCCACCATTCTATTGGTGGCAATACCAGTCACAGCCCCACCAACCAAGCTCATGCCAGAGATGGGAGATTTGTAGTAGCATAGCAGCCTGGCACATCTGGCGTGCTAGATGCAGCGAGGCCATCGAGGGTACCCACACTCCGCCAACTAAGACTATCAGGAGCATATGGCTTGATATCATTCACACCCTCCACGGTCAGTGGGGGAAGCTGCAGGGAGGTTCTGATCGCATGCGGAAGCGGCGGGAAGCCTTCTTGAGACTTTGGAGGCCTGGCCCTTTCCTCACAGATAAAGGTGGTGACCCCATTTGGCATTACAGACCACCTGTGTGGACTCATGAGGAGGATGGGGGAGGACTAGCCCTTCAGGTCTCCCACCATTCTATTGCAGCAATACCAGTCCAAGCTCATGCCAGAGATGGGAGATTTGTAGTAGCATAGAATCCTGGCACATCTGGCGTGCTAGATGCAGCGAGGCCATCGAGGGTACCCACACTCCACCAACTAAGACTATCAGGAGCATATGGCTTGATATCATTCACACCCTCCACGGTCAGTGGGGGAAGCTGCAGGGAGGTTCTGATCGCATGCGAAAGCGGCGGGAAGCCTTCTTGAGACTTTGGAGGCCTGGCCCTTTCCTCACAGATAAAGGTGGTGACCCCATTTGGCATTACAGACCACCTGTGTGGTTGTCCCCCCCCCCCTTGTATGAGATAGCCTTTTCCTCACAGGGCGGCCAACCAGAGGAGAAGCATCTCTTCCCCTTTGATCACTTGTTTCCCGCCCTTATATGAGGCAAGTTTGTATCTAGCCCATCGTGGTTGTACTTAGCCCTTTGTGGCTGTTTTCTCTTTAACTAATTGAAAGATCTTTTTCCCGGAAAAAAAAAAAGGACGATCCCCTTGGATATTTCATGGGCTAACTACCGAGCAAGGGAGTCCTAATCACAGGCGTATCTGAGTCAAAAGGAAGTCTCTCCATCTACATGTTGGAGATCTTGCAATGAAAGAATAGACAAGAATGTCGATGAAGCAGTTCCACTTGGATATTCCATGGCCGAACTACCAGGTAAGGGAGTTCTCATCACAGGTGCATCTGAGTCAAGAGGAAGTCTCTCTGATGGAAGAACTCTCCATCTCTCAACCTTGCAATGAAAGAATAGACAAGAATGTCGATGAAGCAGTTCCACTTGGATATTTAATGGGCTAACTACCGGGCAAGGGAGTCCTCATCACAGCCGTATCTGAGTCAAGAGGAAGTCTCTCTCCATCTACATGATGGAGAGAGATGGAAGAAGTCTCCAGCTCTCTCCATCATGTAGGTGGAGGAAGTCTCCATCTAAATGATGCTCTGGTTCTCCTCAAGCTCTCACGGACTTGCCAAACGGGCAACCCGGTTCTTCAAAACTCTAAGTCACAAGTGTATTTGGCCTTGGGCAAACTCCTCTTCAGCACGGATAGCTTAGTTCTCCAAAGATCTAGGGTAAGGTTGCCCCCTAAAAGTCTTCACAATCTTCAAAGACCTCAAGCTAGTCCCCCAAAGTCTTCAAAGTCTTCATATGAATGTTCCAAAGCCTTCCAAGTCTTCAAAAAAGTATTCACTGGCATTCAAGGCGCCCTCCAAAGGCTTTGAAGAAGTTTCAAGAGTCTCCAAAGAATGTCCAATGCACAAGAACAGCCCTTGAGGTACTTCCCAAATGACTTGATAGTTATTAAAACAGCTTCAAACTGAATGTACAGCTAGTACAGCAGCACAACACCAAACTGGTTGCACTAATTATGGGCAGCCGCGCATCATGCTGGACAGCTTAAGGTGCTGCAAATCTGGCCATGACATAAAAATACTATCAACTGGATGCACAGTAGATCAGGTCATGCAGTCCATCAGAAGCAGTAAAATACTATCAACTGGCCACACAGTAGAGATGATGGGGTAGAAACTGACCGTGCAGCTGAAGGGTGTGAAGGGGAAGCACTTGAATAAAAATGATGGAGATGAAGTCGGCAGCCCACGCTGGAGAGATGGATCAAGAGAACCTAGTGCTTGGACCAAAAATGTGTACAAGAGCTGGTTAACCTCCTCCTTGGGCTTCCGCCAACCCATGCATGGCTATTTTGTCAAGTGGTTGGTGGCATCACATAGATTTGTGGGCTGCCCACCCACATGGAGGGTGGCCCATTCAATCATGTCCACACCCACAAAGGGGGGGGGGGGGGGGTACAAGTCCCAAAAAGTTCCAGAACCCACCTTATTTTATGCTTGATAACATAAAATCACAGAACATGCCTTAAAGACGTGTAAAATCACACACCGTACAGATGGAGCAGCCTGGCAAGGACAAATGGGGCAACCTGGCAAAAGATCCCCAATTTCAAAATTTGATTTTCTCCAAAAATCAGACAAAATCAGCAAAGATAGATTGTGCCAGCCACAAAATCACGATGCATGAGTCCCAAGCAGGTTGGGGTGGGCAGATTTGGTGCAGAAATGAGCACGAGCAAGTTGTAGAGAGCTGATGGTAGGTACTTTTTTTTTTGAAGTGTCGTATGTTTAAAAGTTTTGTATCCCAGCTGGGCTACAAATGTCTTTCATTGCAACTATGGGTCCAACATTGGAGGCTTAAACTTTTCTCCGGTCCTCTCCTCTCCTGCATCCCTCTCTGCCACTTCGCTGCCCCTGCCTCTGCTGTCCACACCTCTCTTCTCTGCTGCCCACGCTTCTTTGCTGCCCGTGCTTCCCTACTGCCTGTGCTGCCCCCCCCCTCTGCAGCCCATGTTGCCCTTTCCACTGCTGCTCGCTGCCCGCCCTCCTCTGCTGCTTGCCCCGCTGCCCACCCTTTCCTTCTGCCTTCCCTGCTTCTATCCCTCCTCTCCTGCAGTCTTCGGCACGGAACACTTTCCATCAGGATTCAAGTCGGCCTTTTTCTATCAGATTAGCATCATGGCTAATCATCCTCCACAAGCTGGGCGAACCATATAAATTTTACAGAAGCCGAGCTTGCAACCCTTTTCGCTGAGATCGAAAAAGGTACCAAGATAACGACCCATCATTGCCAAAATCTTTGGCTCACATCCGTCCCATCTCCAGGCCCGTGGTTGGGCACTTGCAATGTTGCCTTCTGACTTCGCACTCCACTTCAAAGATGTTAGGTTGGTTGGGAGGGGTTTCTTCCAAGTGGACTTCGATGCTGAGGACGCAGCCTCAGAGGTGTTGAAGGGCAGCCCATTCCCATTGGGCGCGAGGGAGATCCACCCTACACCAGCTATTTCAACCTTGTTGAAGAAGTTCCTCTTACACTCAGATTCCCAGGTCTTCCACACACGTACTGGCTGATGCTGGAGGCCATTGGGTCAACTTTTGGGCGGGTCCTACATGTGCCCCTTATCCCTGCTGCCTCACTGACCTCTACCGCCCACGTGGCCACTGCCTCCGCGGACATTGTCCCCAGGATGATGTACTGGGTCAGAGTGATGAGGTTGCTGAGTCATCTTCATAGAAGGATGATGCGTCAGGCCAAAATGACTTTGTTGAGTCCTCCCTGCTGGGGTTGGACAGTATGCAGGATGTACATGGCATGGGGGATTATGTGTAGGGTCCAGGACATGTCGCATCTCATGAGGCTTTGCAGGATGTAAAGCATGATAACGATGCCTTGCAAGGCGGCATGTATTGCACACACATGCAAAGACGGTGCAAAGTGATTACCCCTCCTTCAGCATTATGAGAGGCGGGCAAAGACGCCAACTAAGTGTTTGCTTAGGTCCAGGGTCAAAACCACATCTTTACCATAAGGATTGCCTCATGGAAAATGCAGGGCTTCCCACCCGCAATAGGAAGTTCCTTGTGAAAAATGAGCTCCATCCTGCAGTTACACATGGAACTATGGATGCGCACTTGCACAAATTGGATACACCTTGTGTGGTAAAATAGGTAAGATTCTTTCTGGCTACACTTATTGGTCCTGGGTAGATGTGCATTTCTGTTGCAGTGTCACTTATGCCTCATGTTATTAGATATGGTATTATCATACCTGCAAGAGCGTAGTGGATTATGGTCATGCATGAGGATCAGAAATCGGGCATCTTCAAGATTTATGCACCTAATGTGAGAGGTGAAAGGGTGCCTTTTGGGACACCATCACAAACCTCCAGGTAGATCATCGGATAGTTGGAGGGGATTTCAACATGGTTGAGCAGCACTCCAACAAAAAGGGTGGCTGTGAGAGTAGAACACACACGCCTTGTAGACAGCCTCATGGGACAAATTCACACTCTCCTTCTATGGCAGGGAATATTGGACAGAGGATGACTACAAAAGGAGGCCTAACTCTTCATTTTACTCCGCAACAGCGGGGACGGATGTAACTTTGCATGATTGGATAGATTTTATGTGGCTGGTTGAGGTCTGGAGAGGGGAGGCACCATTGCTATCATGACTGGCACGCCGCACCACCAAGTCAGATCATTGCCCAGTTGTTTTGCGCCTCAGGAACCGGGGACTCAAATGGCATCCCTCCGTGCCCGTATCCACGATTCTCTCTATCCGAATGCAGAGATTTCACATGAGGTCAGAGAGATTTGTAGGTCATGTGATGATCCCGACCCTCGGCAAAGAGTTGCACCTGGCGGATGCCCTATCTAGAAGCCAGGGGATGTCAAACGCCTTGCTTCTAAATTTGATGGAGTACAAGCGGAGATTGTCGATGCATTACCATTAAGCATGTCTTCCTAGAAATGATCTGCATGCATGAAATTGTTTTCCAGTGTGTCTAGATTTTAAAGTATGTCCACAGGTCCAGGGAAGCCCAGGGACCCCCGTGAGCTCATGTGCTTGAACCTGTTTGAGACCTGATAAGTGAGTCTTATGGGTTTTCCGCATGGTAAGTGTAAAACCCAACCCCTTGATTATTATCAAGGTTTTATTGTTGATGTGTACATGGTAGGGTACACACACTACATTAAAAACAGGATAGACAACTTGTAATTCCGATGGCCAACACTAAGTAAACACGATGCCCTTCCATTAATAAAGTGTAGACACCTATTAAAGAGGTGTGGGCATCATTAAATGGGCCACCCTTCATGTGGGTGGGCAGTGGGCAGCTCACAAATCTGTGGGACCACCCACCACTTGGTAAAATAGCCATGCATGGATTGGTAGGAGACCAAGGAGGAGGTTGACCAGCTCTTCCACTCAATTTCCGTACATGCACTTGGTTCTCTTTATCCATCTCTCCATCAAGCTGCAACCTTCATCTCATCTCCATTTTTTTGTTTCTCAAGCTGCAACCTTCATCTCATCTCCATTTTTTTGTTTAATCACTTCTCCTTCACACCCTTCAGCTGCACAGCCAGCTTCTACACCATCATTGTGTGCTGTGTGGCCAGTTGATAGTTACCCTTACTGCTGCGTGTGGACTGTACGACCTGATCTTCCCAATCCATGCTATTAATACAAATTTGCAGCACCTTAACCTGTCCAGTCTGATCTGTAGCTGCCCATAAACTGTACAATCAGTTTGGTACCTTCCCGGTGTTATGCTGTTGTATGACCTGCTGAAACCCCATTTGCAGCCGTACCATACCATCTCTACTGCTGTACATTCAGTTTGGAGCTGGGTTGATAACTAAGAACCATTTACAAGGTAACCTACATGATTGAAGAAGCTACTCCTTGTGTCAAGGGCTGTTTTTGTGCATTGGAGAGTTCTTTGAAGACTCTTGAATCTTCTTGAAGGCCATTACAGAACACTTTGACGCCCAATGAATACTTTTTTGAAGACTTGGAAGGCATAGGAACACTCACTTTGAAGACTTTGGAGGGCTGTCTTGAAGACTTTGGAGATTGTGAAGACTTTTGGGGATTGACCTCACCCTAGAGCTTTGAAGAACCGAGCTACCTAAGACATGTCATGGTTGCACATGATTAGATCATGGGTAAGCTTCCATATATATGAAGAGCTTGGTCTCTTACCACAAAACAATGAACCTTTTGGCTATTTGTGTGACACTCATGGAAGGAGTTAGAGATAGGTATAGTTACATACAGGCCAAGAGAATTGTCTTGCATTCAATTATCATAGTGGACAACAGGAGTGTGGATAAGACGTAACTTGGCATGAATATTCAGTGTCAGTTGCACCAAGGACCATGAGTTTCATCAATTGTTAAGTGACACTAAGGATTGACATCTTTGAGAGAGTCAAAGGTGCTCTCTAAGAAAAGGAACTCTTGATTATTTATCAGTGTAGCTTGAGGGATGATTATCTGAAGATAACAAAGCATTGAATTTGGCCAAAAATGTGAACTTCTAATTGGGTAAAAAAAGTTTGCCGGACTTGGGCGCACATGTGCACGAGGAATTAGAAAATGTTTTAGATTGAATTGTTAGTAGCACGCACTGAATTTACTCTCCTGGTTTTATGGAGTCCAAGGTAAAACCCTATATAAGACCTCCAAGGACTATGATGATCCATCTTACCATGAAAAAAAATCAAATGTAGCAATATGTAATTCCTTGTCAGAAAACATGGTTTGCTTGCATAGCAGATATAAATGAATGTGCACCTAAAAATCAGTACATTAAAAATAAAAACAAAAATAAAAAAAACTAGACCAACACTGCCAGATCCATCCATATAATCACTAAGAAAAACACCTTACAATGAGAAGTCTGCAGCTTGATAAAAAAGAAAACTAAGGGCATTACACAACAAGAAAGTACCTGTGCAAATAGGCAACGCTAAGATTAGCAAGAGCATCTAGACAGTCAGGAACCACGTAAAGCAATGACCTGAAAATTGAGATTGCACTCTGCCAACAATACACACATGAAATCAGAGATATACTAGCTGAGAAACCTAAATAACAGTTACCATAGCTCTTCAAAGTAATTTACCTGGATTTGGCCAGTCTGAAGAAGTACCAACCCTAGGGTATTCCAAACTAACAAATGGCCAGGATCTGTTTGTACTGCTACCTTTAAATTCTTTATCCAGCTTTCTATCTCACTTGATTGCAATTCCCTACCCAAGCATACTTTACCAACAACGCTGGCCTGTAGCATACTCTAAAAATCCAAAATACAGACACACATGCAGTCATAAAACCAGTCCTGATGATCCAAAACGGCAGTGCTCAGATACATGCTTGACACTTGAGTTAGTACCACAGCATAGTGACACTGCACAGCTGCCAGAAGTTGACCTCTATTTTGCCCCAGCTCTTCCTCTGCCTTCTTCAAGATCTCGCCAGCTTTTTGGAATGCAGAAGCCGCCTGAAAAATGCCTTGTCAGAAGAAAGCCATAGAAGCAAATGACTGACACAGATTAAATTTTATTAGAAAATTTCCGTGGAGGATTTACCTTTGCAGGCTGGCCCAACCGCTGGTACATAAGCCCTAATACAAAATGGGCATGTGCATTTTTTGGCATCTTATGAGCTACATGAATCAAACCCTGGTGAGATACAGAAAAAGCTTAGTACTAGTATAAACAGAGCATCCACCAAACGCTTAAGCTTTATCCCAATGATAAAAAGTACACATGTTTAACATGCATCATGACTGGAAGTAAGCAAGCATTTAACAAGTTTACAAATTGAAATGGTTTCACTAAAACATTATGCACTATACAACGCTTCATAGAGACTTGATTGAAAGAAAATGCAAAAACAAACCACCTGATTAAATTAGAAAAGGATCAAGTTGTGGAGTTTTGAGCTTCTCCCCCCAAGGCTTAACATTTGTTACTTTCAAAAGAAGATTAGCATTGCATGTCAATAGCTACAATCGAAGACCTCCTCCTAATCTGAAAAGGCATTATGATATGCGGTGTTGGCGCTCCTCATGAAGCTGATCATCGGAAGCGATTGACACTCCGCAGTACAACGTGTAGGAGGGGCCCTTGGAGTCACCAGTGCTGTGGTCCTCCCACCCACCTACTTACGGAGGATTTGAACTGGGAATGCGGGGGGGGGGGGGGGGGGGGGGGGGGGGGTCCATCACTCTCCCAATAGCACCGCCTATCACCGGGAGGAGAGGAAGGTGTTCCTTCCTAAGACCTGGAAAGCAGATTGTCACGAGAAAGCCTGAGACACCAGCCAAAAGGTCAAATGTTGGGTCGAAGCCATGCTGCCACCTCGCAAAGAAGGCATGGGCACATGCAATGTGACGAGGCTCAGCTGCAGACTGCATCCGAAGCTGTAGGCGAATCAAACTCAACCTGGTAGCAGCCACACCCCAAGGGATGAATATTAGTGATCTTTTGAGGCACACCAAGAAGGCTTGCTTGTAACAGATCCCTGAGTTGTCCGTGCGCCAGGCGGCTACCCATAGTCTTACATACCAGGGTGGAGGCCTCGAGGGACGATACTGTCGAAGGTGAGAGCTGGAGGTTCCCCTCTGAAAATAAGCAAGCAACGGCGGCCTTGGCCGGGGATGACGGAGGGGTTGCCATGGAGTCCACCTGAAGGGTGAAGACCAGAGATGGCCGACCCTCACTGAAAGAAAGAACTATTGCGCCCGATGCAGGAAACTGTCGAGGACAGACCCGGAGCAGAGACAGCCAGCTAGCTCAGTCCGTCGTTTGATCCATCACTTCACGGAGCCAGTCAGTCACGCTGCCTCTCCGGTGGGGGCCGTCCCGCCCCCCCCCAAAGGGTACTGGGACAGCCACTTTACTACAACTTCTTCCAACGGCTTCTCATCGAAGGAGGTGGTATGTTTGAGGAGACGGTGGCTCCCATTCGTATATGTGTGGGGTTACATCATTCCAGACCTTCAACCCCAGAGAGTGGCGCGATGATCTTCTCCTTCCCCTTGAGTGCAACGCTAGGGACGGACTGGAGCATGGAGTCAGTGTCCGCCACTATTCACTAGCAAGCAATAGAGCTCACACACCATTTGCATGATCTGTGTATCTGATGTGCTTACCTACCCCTGTCCTTTGGCTCGGATGGAGTTGGAGGGCTCGGGCCACACAGATCAAGAAGGGGAGATGGTGTCCTCCAGCCTAGAGGTGCTTCTTTTTGTGTTTCTTCATGTTTCAGTGACAGTACCCCTTCCACCCTCCTACAGATACTTACACTGCGAGACAGGTGGAGTCCAGAGCATGCATACTCCAGGGCTTGGACAGAGTGGCTCCACATGGAGGGTAGGATTCATGCTCATCTGGCGCGGGTTGGCCCCAGGACTGACTATATAACTCTCCATCGAAACCCACGCCCAAGACTCTTCAACTAGAGGGCAGTTCCAACAGTTCCACCTCCCACAAATCTTAGCTATGTGGATTGTCTCATGGAACATTCAGGGTTTGAGGGGTCCACAATGCTTTTAGAGCGTGGTGACCTCAAAGAGGAGCTTCACATAGCAGCAGTTGGTGGACCCATTGACATCCTCTTCATTGAGGAGCACCATCTTTCAGAGGGGCGTACCCGCCGCTGCAAAGGGCAGGAGTTACACCTTCTGGTCCCATTCTTTTGGCCCCTTTGGGACAGGGTGGAGTAAGCATTAGTGAGAGCAACTTTTTCCTACAGTGGTTGACTCAAGCACCTTTGTCACTGGTCGAGCTCAGTGGGTGACAATCAGGATTGGAGAAGACTATGTGGGCTTTCAAAACATATAAGCGCCGAACGCTGCACCAAGCATAACCACCTTCAAAAGTAGAGTTCATCAATCCCTTCCACAGGCGGATTTCTGGTGTATGGGTGGAGATTTTAACATGCTAGAGTCGACAAAGGACACGCTCGGAGGTGGCATGGCTACAATTTATGGTACAGAGTACTCGGCTTGGGAGGAGTTGATTTTGGCTCTTAGGAGGCAAGACACTTGGCATCTACCAAAGTTTGGGCATAGCCTTGGGGGTCTATGTTTCTCGAGATCCAACAAGAGGAGTAACAACCTTAAACTTGATTAGAGGTTCTATGTAGATGAGTGGGCTTGTGATCGTGGTGGCATGATTGGTATTTTGGCAGGTACTCCCGTTGGCAATCACAGGTGATCAATCATGGAGCTATGGAGGATAAAATATCCGGAGTGTGAAGAAGAGAGAGAAGGAGAAGCTTGAGCATACAAGAGAGAGCAAAGTGGACATAACACAAGATGAATAAACCACCAAGTACAATACCCTTTCATAGGTACCAAACCCTATCTTTTGACTCTAACTAAGAGGTAGTTCACACCTTATTTTGTTGAGGGAGGGTGTTGAATTTCACTTTGATATTTTGAGTGTCAGTGCATTAGCACTATATGGGGTGATATCATCCATAAACTCATGGCTACTTGAGTTGGTATTCAGGGATCCTCTCGTTCCGCTCAAGCAAAGCGCGTTGTATTTATGTGTGAGTGGGACCATGGCATTTTCTTTTCCTCTAGTCCAACAGGTCTTTCATGGCACCATGATGCTCAAGGACACCTTACATATTGGGGTGATTCTATTCTATTCCGGCTTATAGCCGTGATTGTTGTATGCTTTTTTCATGCTTAATAGAAGCCTCTTTCCTTAAAAGAAAATAATACACCAAAATATCATGTGACATTGGGGATATGGGCATATGGTTGGTTCATTAGGTCTATAGCCAACTTGGTGTGAACACTCTTCCATGGCTACTATGATATTAATGCTAGCTCTAGTTATTGTTTACAATGCAGTTTAATATGACCATCCAAGTGCCCGTAGGTCTTACTCATGGACGTTTACACTACCAGTTATGATGACAGATGGTAGACATCTAGTTATGATTACATTTCACTTAGGATAGAGGAGTGACCAACAGGTGGGCTGGACCTAGCTAGTCTAAGAAGCCACCTATGCCTTTTATAGCATCAAGGCGATACAAAATCCAAAAAGAGATCCAAAATATTTAGATTTTGCAAGACAACCCGGGTAGAGAACCCTTGATTCAATATAAAATAGAAAATAGATAAAAAGCTTGGGAAGAATTTCCCCCCTTGATGCCGGTCAAGATTCTTTTGCAGCGTCGTGGATGCTTGGGTCATCTTTTTTGGCTCATGGGCCATGGCAGAGAACCCGGAGATAGATGTGTTCAATGAAGCAGAGTAATGATCGGTGATATACTTCTTATCGTCGATGAAGAAGTCGTTGATGAAGATTTTATCTCCCATCTTGATGGAAGACTCAGTGATGATGTATGTGTCGTTGCACATGCTGATGTAGAAGTCAAACTTCTTAACAAGGTCCAAACAAGATCCCTCGTGTCAAAGATCCAAGTTTGCACATGTGCGTGTGACGTACTGATTACAAACTTCAATGTTTATGCATAAACGAGAGAACCTTATCTCCAAGAAAACGCTGGTCACTGGTGTTACTGAAAATGCGTGAGTTTTGGAGAAAAACACATGCTGGTGTTACTGAAAATCTGTGAGTTTTGGAGAAACACCCACCCAACACACGCACGGTCTGGTCGGTGCAAACTATCACATGGAGACCCCGTTGGACTGCCGCTGTACAGCAGCATATTTGAGGCTGCTTATGTTGTTGCTGTTGTTCCCTCCTGCTCATCTCGACCAACTGTAGCACCTTTACAGATGGCAATGCCCAAGATGGTAATCAGCCAAGCATGAAAAGAAAAGAAAACGCAAGTTTGATGGTGGTCTAGGCTACATGGTGATGATGACTGAGGATCATGACTCTAATACCATGTTGGCAAATCTCAAGTGATCAATCATGGAGCTATGGAGGGTAAAATATCTTCATGATGGTGGAGTGTGAAGAAAAGAGAGAAGGAGAAGCTTGAGCACACAAGAGAGATCAAAGTGGGCACAACACGAGATGAATAAACCACCAAGTACAATACCCTTTTATAGGCACCACACCCTATCTTTTGACTCTTAACTAAGAGGTAGTTCACACCTAGAGTGTTCACACCAAGTTGGCTATAGACCTAATGAACCATATGCTTATATCCCCAATGTCACATGATATTTTGGTATATTATTTCAACTACCTTTTCCGATCATGCACTGGTTATTCTTACCCTGGAGGACCCCTGGAGGCAAGACAGACATTTGAGCAACCAGATCCCCGATAGCCAAAGAGGCTAGATTTTCACTCGGGAGCAACCGCAAGCTCCTTGGATGAAAGCCATGGAGAGATTAGCAATTTAATGCAGAAGGCAATGTAGAGCAGATTGATTGGCTTCTGAGAGCAAGAGAGGAGCATTCGATGCGGCCTAGCTTCCTTACAGCAGCTTCAAGAGAGTGCACCAGATAGCCTATGGATTGAGAGTCAGTTGGTTGCCGCTCGTACAGAGCTCAAATCCATAGAGGAGCGGTGCAGATACCATGCCAGAGCCTCCTTTTGGAGGCAAGTGGGAGACAAGGTCACAGGGAATTTCTTTTAGATTGCAAGCCCACACATGCCGACAGATGGTATCCGCAAGTTGCAAGGCCAGGGTGGGTTTGGCGACATACGAGAGAGGCGGTTCCTCCTGCTCTCCAGGCTTCTTTTCGACCCCCTTCACATCAGAGGAGCTCGTAGAGGCTATGACGACACTACCTAAGGGACAAATCCCCGGAGAGGACGGGCTTCTAGTCTCCTTATTTCTCCGACACAGAGATCTCATGGAAGGCCGCCTCAAAGCTACCTTCAATGAGATAATGGTTACGAGAGCCATGCCAGAGACGTTGGCAGAGGGGTTGATCCATTTGATTCCCAAGGAGGGTGGTGACAAATTGGAGATTCGGTAGTGGAGACGCATCACCCTCCTAGGGATTGCCTACAAAATTCTAGCCAAGGCTATCAACCACCAACTACTTCCCTTCCTCCCTGACTTGATACATGATACAGAGACGGGTTTCGTTTAGGATCGGATCATGCTAGACAACATCTTCACTTTCTGGGAGGCGACCACTTCGGCTAGGATGCATCAACAAGATTCATTGTTTTCCTTCTTGATTTCGAGAAAGCCTATGACAAAGTAGATTGGGGCTTTCTGGAGGGGACAATGTGTAGAATGTGGTTTCTGAAGGAGTGGGTTCGAGGTGTTACATCCCCACTACCGTCATCAGTGCCCAATAGTGGGTGTAGAATGTTACATGCGGAAGCTCTGAGAGTCTTCTGTCAGCCCTAAACACCATCTAGAACATGCTGATGCAAAAACGCAGACAGAAGGGAGAGTAGAGAGAGAGAGAGAGAGAGAGAGAGAGAGAGAGAGAGAGAGAGCTGGAAATTCAGTATTTCATATGGTACGAAAAGGTACATAATTCCCTGCAACCATAGGCTGCCTTCTAGAAAAGGTAAACAAACCCTAACCCTAGTCTATGTCTAGACCCAACTCAACAAGGAGTTGAATGAATGAAACAATGAGCACATAAGCCTTATATAGGCTTGAGAGCACCTCATGGACTGGCCGACTGCTGGTCGGCCAGCTCCTAGACAAATAAATCTCACAAATGTTGTAGCCGACAGGATTATTCCTTGTGTCCTTCCACAAGATGCTCCACAGTATATGCTCCAAAAATCTGGTTCTGTTCTGATCTTTTCTTCTTTATCTTGTTACCTCCTTAGGGTTAGCCTCTGAGATAAGCCTGTACATGTGTGTGCACATGACATCCCCCTCTGCTAAACTTGATGACGGGATTCCAATCTGCTTCTTGGATGAATGTCATCATCCCATTCTATTCCCGAAGTCCCTCTATCATCCTTTCTACTCTGGCAACCTTTTCACTGAATGCTCGGCCCAGTCCCCAAATCCACTCTAACTCTGAATAAGATCTATGCATCTGTTCCATCCAGTCCCCATTCCGTTCATGCCCTATCGCTGAACACTATCTTGGTCTTCATTCCTGAGAAATGAGTCTGGCACTCTCACTCCACCCCTTCGAGGATCATCCTCCCTTGGAACCGTTGCCCGAAAGCCTTTCCCGGCTCACAGGACTGCCATCCCCTTTGGGCTTTGTGGAACACCACCAACCAACCTCCTGGGAGCTCTTCTCGGTCTTGTGTTCCTTGCCTTGGGCTTCGTACCTATGCACTTTCCTGTAGCTTGGACCTATACACCTTCATATGGGACTGAATCACGTTTAGCCTTGCTGAGCTTGATGCTCTGATACCAATGTTACATGCGGAGCTTTGAGAGTCTTCTTTCAGCCCTAAACACCATCTCAAACATGCTGATGCAAAAACCCAGACAGAAGGGAGAGAGAGAGAGAGAGAGAGCACATGACATAGAACTTGGTATCACCCACACACACACACACCCCACGCATGTTCCTATGAAGACCAACATGTTGAAGTTGCATACCATGCAAACACTATGGACCGTAAGATCCCTCCCAAAGGATCGCCTAATACACAAGCTAAACACACAAGGTTAAAATAACTTAGAAGGATGCGAGCAAACTCATCTCCCAACTGTAGATTCCATCAGGAATCTCCCCCAAGCTAGGGGCTAAGGTTTCACTCCCCACAAGCTCTGGCGTCCCATACCATCAGAGCATGTCCTAAGTGTAACATTTATAGGATGTGGACTAATAATGGGCCGGGGTACTTTTTCCCTCTTTAGGGGGTTTTTCTCCCTAGCGTTTTACACTCTTATGAGTGTGTAAGTGACCTTATCATGTCAATTCACTCATCCTTCACTCATTCTCCTCAATCTATTTGAGTGTCGTGCTTCCATCTATCTCTCCTTACTTGCTACATCTATGTGTGTGTTGCAACATTAACCTCCACTCCAACAATTGGTATCACAGCAAGTTCTCTTGGCTCTCATCCCCTTGTCATCTTCTCCTAGAGTTGCTCTTTTGATTGTCTCAGATTGAGCTATCCTCTTAGGTGGAGAAGGTACACCATATAGTATGTTGTTAACTACGTTAACAACATATTAGCGCGTTTTGGAGTATTTCGGGGCTTGTTCGCATTCTACAAGCATCCCGGGGAAGTGTCAGTTCGAACTGTTTTTGTTTGATTTTGGGTTTTCTACACAACAGCAGCAGTATTTGGTGTGTAAACAGTGTCGTCATCATCTTCGATATCGCATCTTCGAGTTCATCTTCAACAGCTTCAACAGCATCGTCAACATTATCGTTGATTTTTGCATTCGTGCGAAGTATCATTTCCACACTCTACACTTTGCAATTTTTCATAGACTTTACAAGTTTTCATCATCTTCAATGATCTACTAACAACCATTTCGGTTGCATTCAGTGGGCATTGACATTAGTTACAGGTAGTTGGGATATTTGCATTCTAAGTCAAAGATTAGTTATTTGCAGGCAAAATGGAAGGCAGTGATGTATTTGGGATGCTTTACGCTGAGGATAAGCTTGACAAGACCAACTACCCGTTGCGGACCTATATGATGCGCCATGTATTGATCACCAAAGGACTTTGGAATGTTATTATTGGCATTGAGGCATGCCCTGTCTCACCAACACAGCAGAATAGTATAGCTACTTTGGATTGTGATTCAAGTTCAGATGTAATTGTGGCATCTATCTCCGCATCCACAACAAAACAAGCCAGGTGGGATGGCAGCGATGCACAAGCACATGCATTAGTGACACTTTCATTGAAAAGGAGTATTATTCCTCATATTCGTTCATGTGAAACTGCGAAGCATGCTTGGGATGCACTTGCCGCGCTTTACCAAGTGCATAACAAGGCACGAGTGGCCTACTTGCACATGCCGTTAGAGTTCGGCCTATGAATGAGAGAGATTTAATGGATGAGTTCCACACAAGGATTAAAAATCTCAGGGAGCAACTCGCATGTATTGATGAGGCCTATCTGGTGGAAAGTTCTTTGGTATCTACTGTTCTCATAGCTCTACCGGATTCATACCAGGGTTTTGCATCTACACTTTGGCTCATGATAAAGGTAACCCCAATTCCCTTACTTTTGATGAGTTGGTTGCACTGCTTTTGTAAGAAGAGCAATCTTGGCAAAACCGAACTAGTATGCAAGTGGGAGATCAGGCATTTGTTACTAGTCAAAAAGATAAAGACAAAGCCTTTTCTCGGGGCCGCTATAAGCCATAGGCAAAATCAGCCCAATCTTTTGGAAAGGATGCCGAGAAGAATGTTAATAAGCCTAAGAAGAAAGGCAAATGCAACTACTATCGGCAGCCAGGCCATTACATCAATGAATGCAGAAAAAGGCTAGGAGAAGAATGGTAAGTGCGACTACTGCAGGAAGCATGGGCACTACATCAATGAGTACCGAAAGAGACTAGAAAAGGAAAAAAAGAAGAATGCCGGAATGACAATGGCTGATGCTTCAACACCAAGTGCTGAGAAGAAAGATGTTGCAAATAATGCACACGACGAGTGGTTTTTATGGTGCACTGGGCTATGATATTTCAATGGATGTATGCATGTCAGTATCTGACTCTGATGTTTGGTTCTTCGATAGTGGTGCTAGCAAGCACATCATGTCACGGCGTAAGCTGTTCAGTACACTTGGGACTGCTCCCCGAGGTGGTAGTGTGACATGTGCAAATAACTCTTCATATCCAATAAAAGGTGTTGGCCAGGTTACAATTACACTCAAGGATGTACTTTATGTACCAGGCATCAAGAATAACTTCTTGTCAGTTTTAGCCATTACTAGGGCAGACTATGTACCAGGCATCAAGAAGACGACCTTGTTAGTTTTAGCCATTACTAAGACAGACCTAGTGGTCAAATTTATGGATGACAGGTGTATTGTGCATGACAAGAGAGATGGTGATGTTATTTTTGCTTCTGGCACACTATGCCATGGTTTGTACACGCTTGATTCTTATGAGAGAGTTATATACATAATGCATATTCCGTGGTTGCTAATAAAACCATGAGTGCTTTGGCATGCCTGCTTAGGTCACTTAAATTTCAGCAATTTGTTACACATAATGCATATTCCGTGGTTGCTAATAAAACCATGAGTGTTTTGGCATGCCTGCTTTGGTCACTTAAATTTCAGCAGTTTGTTACACCTTGAAAGACATGATATGGTGTCAAAGTTGCCATAGCTTGAGGCCCCACTCAAGCATGCATGTGAGGGGTGTATTCTTGGCAAGATGCAACGGGCATCATTCCCCAAAGACAGATGTATAAGAGCTGTCCAAAAATTACAGCTTTTGCATAGTGATGTATGCAATCCGATAAGGACTATTGGTGGTTTCCTTTACTTCGTTACTTTCATTGATGACTACTCAAGGCATACCTGGGTGTATCTTTGACGGGTAAAGATGAGTTATTTATTTGCTTCAGACACTTCTTGTCAATGGCTGAAAATGTGTCTGGTCAGAAGCTTGGTACATTATGTACACACAAAGGTGGAGAGTATATGTCAAAGGATTTTGCTGCATTTATGGCTGAAAGAGGCATAATGTCACAAAATTCCTTAAAGCTTCTGTTTTTCTATTATTCATGTGTGGCATGTGGAGCCTGACATGACATACATGTATGGCTGGTGTAGCCTGACATGGTGTGTCTGTGTGGCATATGGCGCCTGACATGACAATACATGTATAGCTGGTGTACCCTAACATGATAGTACATGTGGCTTGTGGGGCCTGACATGGTGTACATGTATGGCTCATGGACATGATGTAATTCTCTGGGACTAGCTATCTTGGAGATCTTTTGTATTTATGTTCTGGGAAGGTTCCGGAAGGATCATGAGCCCTAGACATTTTATCGGATACAACTGAGCATATGGGTGTTTCTTCCAGTCTAGCTGCACTCATGTGTGTGCATGACTTTGATTTTATCTTTGGATGACTTGTCTTGTTTGCCTAGACAATGCCTGAGATTTCTACCTGCGTTGTCCATGGGGCCAGGGACGCATGGGCACCCTGTGGACGTGTATGTGCACACCGGTCTACATGTGTTTTGCAGGTGGTAAGTGTGCCCAAAAACCCAATTTACAGCTTTATGGTTTCATATATTAATAATTATGGGTGCAGGTTCACACACACTTATAAGTGGCCGGACAACTTATAAGGTATTCACACTGGGCAGGACTATTTTAATACATGTGGCAGCCATAAGGTGGGCACCGGGCTAGATTTGAACCAACTGATGGTAGACGCCCCCTTCTGGAACAGAAAAGCACACGTGTGGGCTATTTTCAGCAGGAAGCCATATTATGGGAGAAAAACTCCAGTTCTGTGGTAAGCGCCTGCTTTTCCTGGTGCATGGGCGCTGGTCGACTGCTTCTATAGGCTGTTTACAGCCTTCTACCGCGACAAAAACCTAAGAGGTGCATGGGAGGTGCTGGCCGACCCCTTCTGCATGTTCTGCACTCCTGGCCGGCTTATTTACAGCTTGGACAGAGGCTGGACAGATCATAAAAACAGAGGAAGACCTGGTTGAGTGCATCTGGACAGTTTTCCTTCGGACCAGGGGCTTGCACGCTTGTGTACTGCTGGTTGCATCCTTCTATAGCTACTAAGGGCTGATCGACTATTGTAAACAGCCCCTCATGGCTGGTCGACTTGTCCTGTGAGCCATACAAGAGGAAGGTGAAGTTATAGGGTTGTTCCGGGCTGATGCGGGAGTGCTATGGGCTGTCCAAAGTTGTCCTACATGTGCTTGACGCCGAATTGCCTTCTTGTGTTGAGAATTGTCAACAAAATTCTGCATATGTTTTTGATCTGCTTTCATATTGTACTGGAAGAGACAGGTGCTAGCCAGTGGAGAATCCCTAGGCACCCGTGAAGTTGTATTTGGAAACAGACTCCTTTTTGGTAATCTAACCATAAGGGGGGGGGGGGGGGGGGGAGGGGGGGGTCAGCCCATCTTCTAGCCCCTAGTTCGGTGTACAGTTGCCCTTCCGTTTACATTGGTATCTACTATCAAAGCTTGGCTTTCTATACAGTTGTACCTAATATGATGCTGGATATGGCTGTAAGGAGTCATTATCTATGAGAGAAGGTTGGGATTCTAAGGTAGCCCTCGTCTTATTGTCGTGCCTTGAAAGAGGTTACTTTTGGTTTAAGCGACAGTGAGCGTGCGAAAAGACTTTGTGGCCCTCCTGTCTGTGTAGGGACACTGTTGCACCCTTACATCTATTCGGTATCATACTTGGGGAACTAGTAGAGAGCGATTCCGGGGCACAAAAAATTCTATTCTTTCTCAAAGCTGGAAGATAAATTGTGGCCAGCTAGTCAGATCATTCTGTACAGGACTCTATCACCCATACTCGCCACATGTGGGAAGAAGATAGAGACAGTGATCATGTTGGGGTTTTGGTGGATAACGATCCACCGTTGTCTGCCAAGGCTGAGGTTCAGCAGGATATTGATGCCTTGATGAATGAGCTTGAAGAGCTCCGTGCTTTGCAAAGAGATCCTGATGTTCAAAGGGACATTGAATCAAAGTCTCATGTCAAGGTTGATGTGGTCACTTTTGATGCAATTGCCCAACAGATGGGAATCGGCAAACCTCGAGAGTTGGTTGTTGCTTATTTAAAAAGCCATGGCGATGTTTTCGATGATGAGGGCAAGTGGGTCTTCACACGGCAACCTCACAAGCTATCCCGTGAAGGGAACTCCGATGATGTTGTGAGAGGGCATGCAGCCTGCACTGGTGATGTGAGAGGGCATGCAAACCACAACACCGATGTAAGAGGGTATGCATCCCGAGCAAGTGATGTAAGTGGGCATGTAGCCCGAGCAAGTGTTTTGAGGGGACTTGAACTGCAGCCCGAGGAGATGATGCACATCGACATGCAGCTCATGGGGATAATGAGGGGTTTTCAGCCCATTTGAGAGATGCAGAAGATCTTCATGCATTGTCGATGGCGTCTCCACCTTCTAGGTATGTTCCTGCTCCTAAAGTTCCATCCAGAGTGGAAGGTGTTACACGGGAAATCAGCCCTAGATCTGGGCACCGTCGCCATCGTAGACATGACGAGGAGGATGATGTATTAGAGCGTCGGGATGCTCGTCATAGCAAGAAGGCCAAAGAGTTTAAGTCAGGGAACAAGGACATCAAATTGGAGAGCTATAATGGAAAGTTGGATACTACCAAGGCACTTGCTTTCATAAGGCAATTTGAAATAGCCTTTTGCACTGAGGAATTTACCGAGAAATCTATGCTCAGGCATGTGGATATGCATCTTAAAGAGACTGCAAGTGATTGGTGGATGGCAAAGCTTTTGGATAGGACAACTGCCCGTACATGGAGTGCTTTCAAAGAGCAATTTTATGATCAGTTCCTTCCTCCTCACTTCGAGAAGGATGTACGAAAGGAATGGGATTGGCTAACACAGGATGAAGGCGAATCCGTTTCCTCTTATGTTTCAAAGTTTTGGCGGATTCTTCTCAAAGTCACACCTTTCATGACGATTAGTGAGGACGAGAAGAAAAGAAAGTTTGAGTCAAGGCTACAACGAATCATTCAAAAGAGCCTTGCAGTGTATCCCCACAACACCTTACAGGAGCTCGTATACTCAGCCACTATTTCTGGGGAGTTGCATGGTAAGGGAGCATCAAAAAGACAAGAATTCAGCTCATACAAGGGAAAATTCAAAGCTGGAAATGAGCAGAAAAAGGGTGGACAGCCACCTAAGTTTATGCCTAATGAGTCCAAGGATGCAAAAGGGGGCTCAAATAAGAAGTCGGGGGGGTAAAATGGATGATTCTAAGATGTCCAGACAGCATATTTTTGATTACATGAGAGAGGGGAAGTGCTTCACATGTGTGAGGGCAAAAGAGACCAAAGGACCAAATATATGAAAGATCAGAGTAAAACACACAGCATGCAATGGTGATGTATATATAAAAGATGACTTCCAGTACATGAGCTAGCTCTGTGTGAGACTCCGAATAAGCAGAGAGCTGCTGTCCCACAAAACGCAGCTAACAGAGCTGGAGTGACCCTGATGAAAGCGCTGATATGAGCCTGATGTAGGGCTGATGTCAGCCCGAGGAAAACGCTGAAGACAGCCTGATGTAGACGATGAAGTCACCCCTGGTGTGGAAGATGAAGTCAGGCCTGATGTAGGCAATGAAAACACTGATATAAGTCTGACGTAGGCGGCCAGTCCAGCAGCAAAAGACGCTGTAGGAGAACCTGTTGTGGGCGGCCCAAACGCTGATGTGAGGCTGATATAGGCGGCCAATCCGGCAACAGTTAACGCTGTAAATGAACTTGATGTAGGCGGCAACAGCACTGATGTGAGCCGTCCGAGTTCTGACCAGCAGGAGATGGCGATCCACTCAGTGATGTGCAGTCAATGAGGTGTCCAGCATGCAATGAAACGCAGAGGAGAAAAAACGCCGAGCGCCAACACCACGTGGGTTGATTCATGTCCATGAACAAGGGGGAAGCCTCATATTTATATGAGGTTTTGGGCAGCCAGCATAGAAGTCGGCCCTTTTTGGGCTGGGTAAATACCTGTTTTGGGTATATTTTCAACACCCCCTCTCAGACCAAAAAGGGATCATGAGGGAAGATGAGGGGAAAAAAAGTTGCTAGCTAGTGGAGAATCCCTCGGCACTCGTGAAGTTGTATTTGGAAGCAGACTCCTTTTTGGTAATCTAACCATAAAAGGGGGGGCCGGGAGGGCGGGGGGGGGGGGGGGGGGCGCGGGGGGAGGGGGGGGGTGTCAACCCATCTTCTGGCCCCTAGTGTGGTGTACTATGCAGATTTGTCATCTCTTTTTGTCTGGCATGCTCATATGTATTTTCAGTTTTCATGATTGATAAGATTTTCAATGTACAGTTGTCCTTCTGTTTACACATAAAACATCCCTGCACAGTGCATTACACACCTCAACAAAACAGTGTGGCTGAGAGGAAGAACAGGACTCTCATGGAGATCATAGTTGTTGGCGTACAGTCGTACGATACGGTACCGTAAAATTTCGTACAAGAATTTACTGTACCATATGAAATTTTGGAATACGATACTATTAAGTACGGTTTTTTAACGCTTATAAATTTGTAGATTATCAATTTGAAAGGATAGAGAGCTCAGAGGTTGTTATAAGTCAAAATTCCAACAAGTTACAGCAAAGCATAGTACTAAGGGCGGCTAGACCGTAAGATCGGTGCAATGCGTGCTAGGCACAAGTACAAAAAAGTGAGTACAAAAAAATGGATAAGAGGATAGAGGCTAGAATCTAAATCCTAGGACCTAGATGGAGATGGCATCACTATCAGAGCTCTCGCTGAGATCATCTCTAGGAGAAGAGGGCACCTCCGAGCCCTCGCCAAAGTCGCCATCGCTAAGGAGGTTGCCCTGCAAGGGCCAAGGCCCAAGAGAGAGCAATGAGAGCTTGCACTTGAGAGGCTAGAGCTATGAGAGCTTTAGCTTAAGAGCTTGAAACTTGTGATGGAGAGAAGGTTGGAAGAGAACTTTTTAAAGGGAGGCCAAAGAGTTGAGGAAAAGCCTTTGCTTCTTGTCGCCCGCCCTAAGGAAGGTGCCTCACTAACCCTCCAAGTACAGAACAATGATCACAAGGATAGAGAGAATAGACCCTTTGCATCCACACCAAAAGTCAACCGAGCCCAAATCAACACCAAAAGCAAGCAAGCCCCATAATAGTAAAAAACAGCCAACGGCCATAAAAAAAAAAGGGGGGGGGGGGGGGGGGGGGGGCGGGGGGGGGGGGTTGGGAGAGGGGATAGTCCATAGGGTACCGTATGGTTGTGTCGTACGGCGTATGACAACAACTATGATGGAGACGACGATGGATGGTCAAGGGCCAAGATTTGCCGGGTGTTACGTGTGCTACACATGTACTCAACATATGCCCAACAAAAGCCTTGCAGTCTATCACGCCTTATGAGGCCTAGAATGGCAGGAAGCCCTCGGTGGCTCACATGCAAGTTTTTGGTTATCCGGTTTATGCTTGTGTGCCTAAGCAAAGACGACATAAGCTCAAGGATAAGGCTGTGAAATGTATTTGTGTGGGATACAGCTCACAGAGCAAGGGTTATAGACTCTACCATCTGGCTAGCAAGCGGATTTTGGTGAGTAGAGATTTGAAGAAAACTCGGTTCAACCCATGCTCACATGTAAAAAACAGTAAGATGTAGGCTCACAAGATCTATTTGATACACTCTTGCCTTTCTTCAATTCGGGACAGCCTTTTGTGGAGCGGTCAAATGCTCATCAAAGAGCTGAAAATCAATCCCCCAATGGCTGAAAATCAGCATATGGATCGCCCGCAGATCAACCCTTAGATGAGGGCATAGTGGATGATGCAGTGGATGACGAACAGACAGCCATACAAGAGTCCAGCCAGGTGCCTAGATTGTCACGTGCATCCCGCACTTGGATGCCATGTAGACATTTCTGTACAGAAGGTGCAGCACCTGGGATGGTGAACTGGTCCCATGTGAGCCCAGTCCGGGACGAGTTAGCCAAGGATCCATCTCAGTTGTCCG